>NW_026061740.1:0-326557 GCF_023897955.1 Schistocerca gregaria
ACACTAGATCGCGTGTTAACTCGGCTGCTAGTCCTCCTTTCATGAGAGAATCTTAAGGTCCTAGCTCATGTTCAAGGCACCAAAGCCGGCTAAAAAGTCAATAATCGATACCTAAAACTTGAATTGTACTACTTCTTACTTGCTATTACATCTACTTAGAAGCTTCATCTGTGTCCTACTATGGTGCTTTTAGTGTCTCCGCATACCGCAGCACGCGACATAGCTTTGCAGACGATAAGTACTAACCGTTTCAGAGAGAAGAGCGGCCAATGTGACGATCTGGCTTTAAGTCGATTCGATAAGAAATTTCGAAAACGGACGGATTTCTAAGGTATTTACTACATATGAACACTTTTCACATACTCCCGTGCAACGTGGCTGCTAAGTCCTCCTTTTCATGCAGAATCTTAAGCTCCTAGCTCATGTCCAAGGCACAAAAGCCAGCCAAAATATTAAATAATCGATACCTAAAACTTGAACTGTACTACTTCTTACTGGTTATTATATCAACTTAGAGGCTTCATCTGTGCTCTACTATGGTGCTTTTAGTGTCTCCGCATAACGCAGCACGCGACATAGCTTTGCAGACGATAAGTACAACCGTTTCAGAGAAGAGGGGCCAATGTGACAATCTGGCTTTAAGTCGATTCGATAACAAATGACGAAAACGGACGGATTTCTTTAGGTTTTTACTACATATGAACACTTTTCACATTCTCCTCCGTGCAACTCGACTGCTAGTCCTCCTTTCATGCAGAATCGTAAGGTCCTATCTCATATCCAAGGCACCAAAGCCAGCTAAAAATCAATAATCGATACCTAAAACTTGAATTGTACTACTTCCTGCATGCTATTACATCAACTTAGAAGCTTCATCTGTGTTCTACTATGGTGCTATTAGTGTCTCCGCATACCGCAGCACGCGACATAGCTTTGCAGACGATAAGTACAACCGTTTCAGAGAGAAGAGCGGCCAATGTGACGATACACTAGATCGCGTGTTCGATAACAAAAGACGAAAACGGACGGATTTCTCAGGTTTTTACTACATATGAACACTTTTCGCATTCTTCCATGAAACTCGGCTGCTAGTCCTCCTTTCATGCAGAATCTTAAGGTCCTAGCTCATGTCCAAGGCACCAAAGCCAGCTAAAAAGTCAAAAATCGATACCTAAAACGTAAATTGTACTACTTCTTACTGGCTATTACATCAACTTAGAAGCTTCATCTATGTTCTACTATGGTGCTTTTAGTGTCTCCGCATACCGCAGCACGCGACATAGCTTTGCAGACGATAAGTACAACCGTTTCTGACAGAACTGCAGCCAATGTGATGATCCTGATTTAAGTAGATTCTATAGCAAATTATGAACACGGACGGATTTCTCAGTTTTTTACTACATATGAACACTTTTGACATTCTCCCGTGCAACTCGGCTGCTAGTCCTCCTTTCATGAAGAATCTTAAGTTCCTAGCTCATGTTCAAGGCACCAAAGCCAGCTAAAAAGTCAATAATCGATACCTAAAACTTGAATTGTACTACTTCTTACTTGCTATTACATCAACTTAGAAGCTTCATCTGTGTTCTACTATGGTGCTTTTAGTGTCTCCGCATACCGCAGCACGCGACATAGCTTTGCAGACGATAAGTACAACCGTTTCAGAGAGAAGAGCGGCCAATGTGACGATCTGGCTTTAAGTCGATTCGATAACAAATGACGAAAACGGACGGATTTCTAAGGTTTTTACTACATATAAACACTTTTCACATACTCCCGTGCAACGTGGCTGCTAGTCCTCCTTTCATGCAGAATCTTAAGCTCCTAGCTCATGTCCAAGGCACAAAAGCCAGCAAAATAGTCAATAATCGATACCTAAAACTTGAACTGTACTACTTCTTACTGGTTATTACATCAACTTAGAAGCTTCATCTGTGCTCTACTATGGTGCTTTTAGTGTCTACGCATAACGCAGCACGCGACACAGCTTTGCAGACGATGAGTACAACCGTTTCAGAGAAGAGGGGCCAATGTGACGATCTGGCTTTAAGTCGATTCGATAACAAATGACGAAAACGGACGGATTTCTTTAGGTTTTTACTACATATGAACACTTTTCACATTCTCCCGTGCAACTCGACTGCTAGTCCTGTTTCATGCAGAATCTTAAGGTCCTATCTCATATCCAAGGCACCAAAGCCAGCTAAAAATCAATAATCGATACCTAAAACTTGAATTGTACTACTTCCTGCATGCTGTTACATCAACTTAGAAGCTTCATCTGTGTTCTACTATGGTGGTTTAGTGTCTCCGCATACCGCAGCACGCGTCATAGCTTTCCAGACGATAAGTTCAACCGTTACAGAGAGAAGAGCGGCAATGTGACGATCTTGCTTTAAGTCGATTCGATAACAAATGACGAAAACGGACGGATTTCTCATATTTTTACTACATATGAACACTTTTCACATTCTCCCATGAAACTCGGCTGCTAGTCCTCCTTTCATGCAGAATCTTAAGGTCCTAGCTCATTTCCAAGGCACCAAAGCCAGCTAAAAAGTCAATAATCGATACATAAAACTTGAATTGTACTACTTCTTACTGGCTATTACATCAACTTAGAATCTTCATCTGTGTTCTACTATGGTGCTTTTAGTCTCTCCGCATACCGCAGCACGCGACATAGCTTTGCAGACGATTAGTACAACCGTTTCAGAGAGAAGAGCGGCCAATGTGACGATCTTGCTTTAAGTCGACTCGATAACAAATGACGAAAACGGACGGATTTCTCATGTTTTTACTACATATGAACACTTTTCGCATTCTCCCATTAAACTCGGCTGCTAGTCCTCCTTTCATGCAGAATCTTAAGGTCCTAGCTCATGTCCAAGGCACCAAAGCCAGCTAAAAAGTCAAAAATCGATACCTAAATCGTAAATTGTACTACTTCTTACAGGCTATTACATCAACTTAGAAGCTTCATCTATGTTCTACTATGGTGCTTTTAGTGTCTCCGCATACCGCAGCACGCGACATAGCTTGGCAGACGATAAGTACAACCGTTTCAGAGAGAAGAGCGGCCAATGTGACGATCTGGCTTTAAGTCGATTCGATAACAAATGACGAAAACGGACGGATTTCTAAGGTTTTTACTACATATGAACACTTTTCACATACTCCCGTGCAACGTGGCTGCTAGTCCTCCTTTCATGCAGAATCTTAAGCTCCTAGCTCATGTCCAAGGCACAAAAGCCAGCAAAATAGTCAATAATCGATACCTGAAACTTAAACTGTACTACTTCTTACTGGTTATTACATCAACTTAGAAGCTTCATCTGTGTTCTACTATGGTGCTTTTAGTGTCTCCGCATACCGCAGCACGCGACATAGCTTTGCAGACGATAAATACTACCGTTTCAGAGAAGAGGGGCCAATGTGACGATCTGGCTTTAAGTCGATTCGATAACAAATGACGAAAACGGACGGATTTCTCAGGTTTTTACTACATATGAACGTTTTTCGCATTCTTCCATGAAACATGGCTGCTAGTCCTCCTTTCATGAAGAATCTTAAGGTCCTAGCTCATGTCCAAGGCACCAAAGCCAGCTAAAAAGTCAAAAATCGATACCTAAAACGTAAATTGTACTACTTCTTACTGGCTATTACATCAACTTAGAAGCTTCATCTATGTTCTACTATGGTGCTTTTAGTGTCTCCACATACCGCAGCACGCGACATAGCTTTGCAGACGATAAGTACAACCGTTTCTGACAGAAATGCAGCCAATGTGATGATCCTGATTTAAGTAGATTCTATAACAATTTATGAAAACGGACGGATTTCTCAGGTTTTTACTACATATGAGCACTTTTGACATTCTCCCGTGCAACTCGGCTGCTAGTCCTCCTTTCATGAAGAATCTTAAGGTCCTAGCTCATGTTCAAGGCACCAAAGCCGGCTAAAAAGTCAATAATCGATACCTAAAACTTGAATTGTACTACTTCTTACTTGCTATTACATCAACTTAGAAGCTTCATCTGTGTTCTACTATGGTGCTTTTAGTGTCTCCGCATACCGCAGCACGCGACATAGCTTTGCAGACGATAAGTACAACCGTTTCAGAGAAAAGAGCGGCCAATGTGACGATCTGGCTTTAAGTCGATTCGATAACAAATGACGAAAACGGACGGATTTCTAAGGTTTTTACTACATATGAACACTTTTCACATACTCCCGTGCAACGTGGCTGCTAGTCCTCCTTTCATGCAGAATCTTAAGCTCCTAGCTCATGTCCAAGGCACAAAAGCCAGCAAAATAGTCAATAATCGATACCTAAAACTTGAACTGTACTTCTTCTTACTGGTTATTACATCAACTTAGAAGCTTCATCTGTGCTCTACTATGGTGCTTTTAGTGTCTCCGCATAACGCAGCACGCGACATAGCTTTGCAGACGATAAGTACAACCGTTTCAGAGAAGTGGGGCCAATGTGACGATCTGACTTTAAGTCGATTCGATAACAAATAACGAAAACGGACGGATTTCTTTAGGTTTTTACTACATATGAACACTTTTCACATTCTCCCGTGCAACTCGACTGCTAGTCCTCCTTTCATGCAGAATCGTAAGGTCCTATCTCATATCCAAGGCACCAAAGCCAGCTAAAAATCAATAATCGATACCTAAAACTTGAATTGTACTACTTCCTGCATGCTATTACATCAACTTAGAAGCTTCATCTGTGTTCTACTATGGTGCTATTAGTGTCTCCGCATACCGCAGCACGAGTCATAGCTTTCCAGACGATAAGTTCAACCGTTTCAGAGAGAAGAGCGGCAATGTGACGATCTGGCTTTAAGTCGATTCCATAACAAATGACGAAAACGGACGGATTTCTCAGGTTTTTACTACATATGAACACTTTTCACATTCTCAGGTGCAAATCGGTTGCTAGTCCTTCTTTCTTGCAGAATCTTAAGGTCCTACCTCATGTCCAAGGCATCAAAGCCACCTAAAAAGTCAATAATCGATACCTAAAGCTTTAATTGTACTACTTATACTGGCTATTACATCAACTTAGAAGCTTCATCTGTGTTCCACTGTGGTGATTTTAGTGTCTCCGCATAACGCAGCACGCGTCATAGCTTTGCAGACGATAAGTTCAACCGTTTCAGAGAGAAGAGCGGCAATGTGACGATCTGGCTTTAAGCCGATTCCATAACAAATGACGAAAACGGACGGATTTCTGAGGTTTTTACTACATATGAACACTTTTCACATTCTCAGGTGCAACTCGGTTGCTAGTCCTTCTTTCTTGCAGAATCTTAATGTCCTAGCTCATGTCCAATGCACCAAAGCCAGCTAAAATGTCAATAATCGATAGGTAAAACTTGAATTGTACTACTTCTTACTGGCTATTACATCAACTTAGAAGCTTCATCTGTGTTCTACTATGGTGCTTTTAGTGTCTCCGCATACCGCAACACGCGACATAGCTTTGCAGACGATAAGTACAACTGTTTCAGAGAGAAGAGCGGCCAATGTGACGATCTGGCTTAAGTCGATTCGATAACAAATGACGAAAGCGGACGGATTTCTCAGGTTTTTACTACATATGAACACTTTTCGCATTCTCCCATGCAACTTGGCTGCTAGTCCTCCTTTAATGCAGAGTCTTAAGGACCTAGCTCATGGGCAAGGCACCGAAGCCCGCTAAAAAGTAAATAATCAGTACCCAAAACTTGAATTGTACTACTTCTTACTGGCTATTACATCAACTTAGAAGCTTCATCTGTGTTCTACTATGGTGCTTTTAGTGTCTCCGCATACCGCAGCACGCGACATAGCTGTGCAGACGATAAGTACAACCGTTTCTGAGAGAAGAGCGGCCAATGTGACGATCTGGCTTTAATTCGATTCCATAACAAATAACGAAAACGGACGGATTTCTCAGTTTTTTACTACATATGAACACTTTTCACATTCTCCCGTGCAACTCGGCTGCTAGTCCTCGTTTCATGCAGAATCGTAAGGTCCTAGCTCATGTCCAAGGCACCAAAGCCGGCTAAAAAGTCAATAATCGATATCTAAAACTTGAATTGTACTACTTCTTGCTTGCTATTACATCAACTTAGAAGCTTCATCTGCGTTCAATCATGATACTTTTAGTGTCTCCGCATACCGCAGCACACGACATAGCTTTGCAGACGATAAGTACAACCGTTTCAGAGAGGAGAGCGGCCAATGTGACGATCTGGCTTTAAATCGATTCGATAACAAATTGTGAAAACGGACGGATTTCTTATATTTTTACTACATATGAACACTTTTCACATTCTCCCATGTAACTCGGCTGCTAGTCCTCCTTTCATGCAGAATCTTAAGGTCCTAGCTCATTTCCAAGGCACCAAACCAGCTAAAAAGTCAATAATCGATACATAAAACTTGAATTGTACTACTTCTTACTGGCTATTACATCAACTTAGAAGCTTCATCTGTGTTCTACTATGGTGCTTTTAGTGTCTCCGCATACCGCAGCACGCAACATAGCTTTGCAGACGATTAGTACAACCGTTTCAGAGAGAAGAGCGGCCAATGTGACGATCTTGCTTTAAGTCGATTCGATAACAAATGACGAAAACGGACGGATTTCTCAGGTTTTTACTACATATGAACACTTTTCACATACAGCCGTGCAACGCGGCTGCTAGTCTCCTTTCATGCAGAATCTTAAGGTCCTAGCTCATGTCCAAGGCACCAAAGCCAGCTAAAAAGTCAATAATAGACACCTAAGACTTGAATTGTTCTACTTCTCACTCGCTATTACATCAACTTAGAAGCTTCACCTGTGTTCTACTATGGTGCTTTTAGTGTCTCCGTATACCGCAGCACGCGACATAGCTTTGCAGACGATAAGTACAACCGTTTCAGAGAAGAGGGGCCAATGTGACGATCTGGCTTTAAGTCGATTCGATAACAAATAACGAAAACGGACGGATTTCTCAGGTTTTTACTACATATGAACACTTTTCACATTCTCCCATGCAACTCGGCTGCTAGTCCTCCTTTCATACAGAATCTTAAGGTCCTAGCTCATGTCCAAGGCATCAAAGCCAGAAAAAAGGTCAATAATCGATACCTATAACTTGAATTGTACTACTTCTTACTGGCTATTACATCAACTTAGAAGCTTCATCTGTGTTCTACTATGGTGCATTTAGTGTCTCCGCATACCGCAGCACGCGACATAGCTTTGCAGACGATAAGTACAACCGTTTCAGAGAGAAGAGCGGCCAATGTGACGATCTTGCTTTAAGTCGATTCGATAACAAATGACGAAAACGGACGGGTTTCTCAGGTTTTTACTACATATGAACACTTTTCGCATTCTTCCATGTAACTCGGCTGCTAGTCCTCCTTTCATGCAGAATCTTAAGGTCCTAGCTCATGTCCAAGGCACCAAAGCCAGCTAAAAAGTCAAAAATCGATACCTAAAACGTAAATTGTACTACTTCTTACTGGCTATTACATCAACTTAGAAGCTTCATCTATGTTCTACTATGGTGCTTTTAGTGTCTCCACATACCGCAGCACGCGACATAGCTTTGCAGACGATAAGTACAACCGTTTCTGACAGAACTGCAGCCAATGTGATGATCCTGATTTAAGTAGATTCTATAACAAATTATGAAAACGGACGGATTTCTCAGGTTTTTACTACATATGAACACTTTTGACATTCTCCCGTGCAACTCGGCTGCTAGTCCTCCTTTCATGAAGAATCTTAAGGTCCTAGCTCATGTTCAAGGCACCAAAGCCGGCTAAAAAGTCAATAATCGATACCTAAAACTTGAATTGTACTACTTCTTACTTGCTATTACATCTACTTAGAAGCTTCATCTGTGTCCTACTATGGTGCTTTTAGTGTCTCCGCATACCGCAGCACGCGACATAGCTTTGCAGACGATAAGTACAACCGTTTCAGAGAGAAGAGCGGCCAATGTGACGATCTGGCTTTAAGTCGATTCGATAAGAAATGACGAAAACGGACGGATTTCTAAGGTATTTACTACATATGAACACTTTTCACATACTCCCGTGCAACGTGGCTGCTAGTCCTCCTTTCATGCAGAATCTTAAGCTCCTAGCTCATGTCCAAGGCACAAAAGCCAGCAAAATATTAAATAATCGATACCTAAAACTTGAACTGTACTACTTCTTACTGGTTATTATATCAACTTAGAAGCTTCATCTGTGCTCTACTATGGTGCTTTTAGTGTCTCCGCATAACGCAGCACGCGACATAGCTTTGCAGACGATAAGTACAACCGTTTCAGAGAAGAGGGGCCAATGTGACAATCTGGCTTTAAGTCGATTCGATAACAAATGACGAAAACGGACGGATTTCTTTAGGTTTTTACTACATATGAACACTTTTCACATTCTCCCGTGCAACTCGACTGCTAGTCCACCTTTCATGCAGAATCGTAAGGTCCTATCTCATATCCAAGGCACCAAAGCCAGCTAAAAATCAATAATCGATACCTAAAACTTGAATTGTACTACTTCCTGCATGCTATTACATCAACTTAGAAGCTTCATCTGTGTTCTACTATGGTGCTATTAGTGTCTCCGCATACCGCAGCACGCGACATAGCTTTGCAGACGATAAGTACAACCGTTTCAGAGAGAGTAGCGGCCAATGTGACGATCTTGCTTTAAGTCGATTCGATAACAAAAGACGAAAACGGACGGATTTCTCAGGTTTTTACTACATATGAACACTTTTCGCATTCTTCCATGAAACTCGGCTGCTAGTCCTCCTTTCATGCAGAATCTTAAGGTCCTAGCTCATGTCCAAGGCACCAAAGCCAGCTAAAAAGTCAAAAATCGATACCTAAAACGTAAATTGTACTACTTCTTACTGGCTATTACATCAACTTAGAAGCTTCATCTATGTTCTACTATGGTGCTTTTAGTGTCTCCGCATACCGCAGCACGCGACATAGCTTTGCAGACGATAAGTACAACCGTTTCTGACAGAACTGCAGCCAATGTGATGATCCTGATTTAAGTAGATTCTATAGCAAATTATGAACACGGACGGATTTCTCAGTTTTTTACTACATATGAACACTTTTGACATTCTCCCGTGCAACTCGGCTGCTAGTCCTCCTTTCATGAAGAATCTTAAGTTCCTAGCTCATGTTCAAGGCACCAAAGCCAGCTGAAAAGTCAATAATCGATACCTAAAACTTGAATTGTACTACTTCTTACTTGCTATTACATCAACTTAGAAGCTTCATCTGTGTTCTACTATGGTGCTTTTAGTGTCTCCGCATACCGCAGCACGCGACATAGCTTTGCAGACGATAAGTACAACCGTTTCAGAGAGAAGAGCGGCCAATGTGACGATCTGGCTTTAAGTCGATTCGATAACAAATGACGAAAACGGACGGATTTCTAAGGTTTTTACTACATATAAACACTTTTCACATACTCCCGTGCAACGTGGCTGCTAGTCCTCCTTTCATGCAGAATCTTAAGCTCCTAGCTCATGTCCAAGGCACAAAAGCCAGCAAAATAGTCAATAATCGATACCTAAAACTTGAACTGTACTACTTCTTACTGGTTATTACATCAACTTAGAAGCTTCATCTGTGCTCTACTATGGTGCTTTTAGTGTCTACGCATAACGCAGCACGCGACACAGCTTTGCAGACGATGAGTACAACCGTTTCAGAGAAGAGGGGCCAATGTGACGATCTGGCTTTAAGTCGATTCGATAACAAATGACGAAAACGGACGGATTTCTTTAGGTTTTTACTACATATGAACACTTTTCACATTCTCCCGTGCAACTCGACTGCTAGTCCTGTTTCATGCAGAATCTTAAGGTCCTATCTCATATCCAAGGCAACAAAGCCAGCTAAAAATCAATAATCGATACCTAAAACTTGAATTGTACTACTTCCTGCATGCTGTTACATCAACTTAGAAGCTTCATCTGTGTTCTACTATGGTGGTTTAGTGTCTCCGCATACCGCAGCACGCGTCATAGCTTTCCAGACGATAAGTTCAACCGTTACAGAGAGAAGAGCGGCAATGTGACGATCTTGCTTTAAGTCGATTCGATAACAAATGACGAAAACGGACGGATTTCTCATATTTTTACTACATATGAACACTTTTCACATTCTCCCATGAAACTCGGCTGCTAGTCCTCCTTTCATGCAGAATCTTAAGGTCCTAGCTCATTTCCAAGGCACCAAAGCCAGCTAAAAAGTCAATAATCGATACATAAAACTTGAATTGTACTACTTCTTACTGGCTATTACATCAACTTAGAATCTTCATCTGTGTTCTACTATGGTGCTTTTAGTCTCTCCGCATACCGCAGCACGCGACATAGCTTTGCAGACGATTAGTACAACCGTTTCAGAGAGAAGAGCGGCCAATGTGACGATCTTGCTTTAAGTCGACTCGATAACAAATGACGAAAACGGACGGATTTCTCATGTTTTTACTACATATGAACACTTTTCGCATTCTCCCATTAAACTCGGCTGCTAGTCCTCCTTTCATGCAGAATCTTAAGGTCCTAGCTCATGTCCAAGGCACCAAAGCCAGCTAAAAAGTCAAAAATCGATACCTAAATCGTAAATTGTACTACTTCTTACAGGCTATTACATCAACTTAGAAGCTTCATCTATGTTCTACTATGGTGCTTTTAGTGTCTCCGCATACCGCAGCACGCGACATAGCTTTGCAGACGATAAGTACAACCGTTTCAGAGAGAAGAGCGGCCAATGTGACGATCTGGCTTTAAGTCGATTCGATAACAAATGACGAAAACGGACGGATTTCTAAGGTTTTTACTACATATGAACACTTTTCACATACTCCCGTGCAACCGTGGCTGCTAGTCCTCCTTTCATGCAGAATCTTAAGCTCCTAGCTCATGTCCAAGGCACAAAAGCCAGCAAAATAGTCAATAATCGATACCTGAAACTTAAACTGTACTACTTCTTACTGGTTATTACATCAACTTAGAAGCTTCATCTGTGTTCTACTATGGTGCTTTTAGTGTCTCCGCATACCGCAGCACGCGACATAGCTTTGCAGACGATAAATACTACCGTTTCAGAGAAGAGGGGCCAATGTGACGATCTGGCTTTAAGTCGATTCGATAACAAATGACGAAAACGGACGGATTTCTTTAGGTTTTTACTACATATGAACACTTTTCACATTCTCCCATGCAACTCGACTGCTAGTCCTCCTTTCATGCAGAATCTTAAGGTCCTATCTCATATCCAAGGCACCAAAGCCAGCTAAAAATCAATAATCGGTACCTAAAACTTGAATTGTACTACTTCCTGCATGCTATTACATCAACTTAGAAGCTTCATCTGTGTTCTACTATGGTGCTATTAGTGTCTCCGCATACCGCAGCACGCGACATAGCTTTGCAGACGATAAGTACAACCGTTTCAGAGAGAAGAGCGGTCAATGTGACGATCTGGCTTTTAGTCGATTCGATAACAAATGACGAAAGCGGACGGATTTCTCATATTTTTACTACATATGAACACTTTTCACATTCTCCCATGCAACTCGGATGCTAGTCCTCCTTTCATGCAGAATCTGAAGGTCCTAGCTCATGTCCAAGGCACCAAAGCCAGCTAAAAAGTCAATAATCGATACATAAAACTTGAATTGTACTACTTCTTACTGGCTATTACATCAACTTAGAAGCTTCATCTGTGTTCTACTATGGTGCTTTTAGTGTCTCCGCATACCGCAGCACGCGACCTAGCTTTGCAGACGATTAGTACAACCGTTTCAGAGAGAAGAGCGGCCAATGTGACGATCTTGCTTTAAGTCGATTCGATAACAAATGACGAAAACGGACGGATTTCTCATGTTTTTACTACATATGAACACTTTTCGCATTCTCCCATGAAACTCGGCTGCTAGTCCTCCTTTCATGCAGAATCTTAAGGTCCTAGCTCATGTCGAAGGCACCAAAGCCAGCTAAAAAGTCAAAAATCGATAGCTAAATCGTAAATTGTACTACTTCTTACAGGCTATTACATCAACTTAGAAGCTTCATCTATGTTCTACTATGGTGCTTTTAGTGTCTCCGCATACCGCAGCACGCGACATAGCTGTGCAGACGATAAGTACAACCGTTTCAGACAGAACTGCGGCCAATGTGACGATCCTGATGTAAGTCGATTCTATAACAAATTAGGAAAACGGACGTATTTCTCAGGTTTTTACTACATTTAAACACTTGTCAAATTCTCCCGTGCAACTCGGCTGCTAGTCCTTCTTTCATGCAGAATCTTAAGGTCCTAGCTCATGTCCAAGGCACCAAAGCCAACTAAAAAGTCAATAATCTATAATTAAAACTTGAATTGTACTACTTCTTACTGGTTATTACATCAACTTAGAAGCTTCATCTGTGTTCTACTATGGTGCTTTTAGTGTCTCCGCATAACGCAGCACGCGACATAGCTTTGCAGACGATAAGTACAACCGTTTCAGAGAAGAGGGGCCAAAGTGACGATCTGGCTTTAAGTCGATTGGATAACAAATGACGAAAACGGACGGATTTCTCAGGTTTTTCCTACATATGAACACTTTTCACATTCTCCTGTGCAACTCGGCTGCTAGTCCTCCTTTCATGCAGAATCTTAAGGTCCTAGCTCATGTCCATGTACCAAAGCCAGCAAAAAAGTCAATAATCGATACCTAAAACTTGAATTGTACTACTTCTTACTGGCTGTTACATCAACTTAGTAGCTTCATCTGTGTTCTACTAAGGTGCTTTTAGTGTATATGCATACCGCAGCACGCGACATAGCTTTGCAGACGATAAGTACAACCGTTTCAGAGAGAAGAGCGGCCAATGTGACGATCTGGCTTTAAGTCGATTCGATAACAAATGACGAAAACGGACGGATTTCTTTAGGTTTTTACTACATATGAACATTTTTCACATTCTCCCGTGCAACTCGACTGCTAGTCCTCCTTTCATGCAGAATCTTAAGTTCCTATCTCATATCCAAGGCACGAAAGCCAGCTAAAAATTAATAATCGATAACTAAAACTTGAATTGTACTACTTCCTGCATGCTATTACATGAACTTAGAAGCTTCATCTGTGTTCTACTATGGTGCTTTTAGTGTCTCCGCATACCGCAGCACGCGACATAGCTTTGCAGACGATAAGTACAACCGTTTCAGAGAGAAGGGTGGCCAATGTGACGATCTGGCTTTAAATCGATTCGATAACGAATGACGAAAACGGACGGATTTCTCAGGTTTTTACTACATATGAACACTTTTCACATACTCCCATGCAACGCGGCTGCTAGTCCTCCTTTCATGCAGAATCTTAAGGTCCTAGCGCATGTCCAAGGCACCAAAGATAGCTAAAAAGTCAATAATCGATACCTAAAAGTTGACTGTACTACTTGTGACTGGCTATTACATTACTTAGAAGCTTCATCTGTGTTCTACTATGGTGCTTTTAGTGTCTCCGCATACCGCAGCACGCGACATAGCTTTGCAGACGATAAGTACAACCGTTCAGAGAGAAGAGCGGCCAATGTGACGATCTGGCTTTCAGTCGATTCGATAACAAATGACGAAAACGGATGGATTTCTCAGGTTTTTACTACATATGAACACTTTTCACATACTCCCGTGCAACGCGGCTGCTAGTCCTCCTTTCATGCAGAATCTTAAGCTCCTAGCTAATGTTCAAGGCACCAAAGCCATCTAAATAGTCAATAATCGATACCTAAAACTTGAACTGTACTACTTCTTACTAGCTATTACATCAACTTAGAAGCTTCATCTGTGTTCTACTATGTTGCTTTTAGTGTCTCCGCATACCGCAGCACGCGACATAGCTTTGCAGACGATAAGTACAACCGTTTCAGAGAGAAGAGCGGCCAATGTGACGATCTGGCTTTAAGTCGATTCGATAAAAAATGACGAAAACGGACGGATTTCTCAGGTGGTTACTACATATGAACACTTTTCACATACTCCCGTGCAACGCGGCTGCTAGTCCTCCTTTCATGCAGATTCTTAAGCTCCTAGGTCATGTACAAAGGCACAAAAGCCAGCAAAATAGTCAATAATCGATACCTAAAACTTGAATTGTACTACATCTTACTGGCTATTACATCAACTTAGAAGCTTCATCTGTGTTCTACTATGGTGCTTTTAGTGTCTCCGTATACCGCAGCACGCGACATAGCTTTCCAGACGATAAGTACAACCGTTTCAGGGAAGAGGGGCCAATGTGACAATCTGGGTTTAGGTCGATTCGATAACAAATGACGAAAACGGACGGATTTCTCAGGTTTTTACTACATATGAACACTTTTCACATTCTCCCATGCAACTCGGCTGCTAGTCCTCCTTTCATGCAGAATCTTAAGCTCCTAGCTCATGTCCAAGGCACCAAAGCCAGCTAAATAGTCAATAATCGATACCTAAAACTTGAATTGTACTACTTCTTACTGGCTATTACATCAACTTAGAAGCTTCATCTGTGTTCTACTATGGTGCTTTTAATGTCTCAGCATACCACAGCACGCGACATAGCTTTGCAGACGATAAGTACAACCGTTTCAGAGAGAAGAGCGGCCAAAGTGACGATCTTGCTTTAAGTCGATTCGATAACAAATGACGAAAACGGACGGATTTCTCAGGTTTCTACTACATATGAACACTTTTCGCATTCTCCCATGAAACTCGTCTGTTAGTCCTCCTTTCATGCAGAATCTGAAGGTCCTAGCTCATGTCCAAGGCACCAAAGCCAGCTAAAAAGTCAAAAATCGATAGCTAAATCGTAAATTGTACTACTTCTTTCAGGCTATTACATCAACTTAGAAGCTTCATCTATGTTCTACTATGGTGCTTCTAGTGTCTCCGCATACCGCAGCACGCGACATAGCTGTGCAGACGATAAGTACAACCGTTTCAGACAGAACTGCGGCCAATGTGACGATCCTGATTTAAGTCGATTCTATAACAAATTATGAAAACGGACGTATTTCTCAGGTTTTTACTACATTTGAACACTTGTCAAATTCTCCCGTGCAACTCGGCTGCTAGTCCTTCTTTCATGCAGAATCTTAAGGTCCTAGCTCATGTCCAAGGCACCAAAGCCAACTAAAAAGTCAATAATCTATAACTAAACTTGAATTGTACTACTTCTTACTGGTTATTACATCAACTTAGAAGCTTCATCTGTGTTCTACTATGGTGCTTTTAGTGTCTCCGCATACCGCAGCACGCGACATAGCTTTGCAGACGATAAGTACAACCGTTCAGAGAGAAGAGCGGCCAATGTGACGATCTGGCTTTCAGTCGATTCGATAACAAATGACGAAAACGGACGGATTTCTCAGGTTTTTACTACATATGAACACTTTTCACATACTCCCGTGCAACGCGGCTGCTAGTCCTCCTTTCATGCAGAATCTTAAGCTCCTAGCTAATGTCCAAGGCACCAAAGCTATCTAAATAGTCAATAATCGATACCTAAAACTTGAACTGTACTACTTCTTACTAGCTATTACATCAACTTAGAAGCATCATCTGTGTTCTACTATGGTGCTTTTAGTGTCTCCGCATACCGCAGGACGCGACATAGCTTTGCAGACGATAAGTACAACCTTTAGAGTGAGAAGAGCGGCCAATGTGACGATCTGGCTTTAAGTCGATTCCATAACAAATGACGAAAACGGACGGATTTCTTTAGGTTTTTACTACATATGAACACTTTTCACATTCTCCCATGCAACTCGGCTGCTAGTCCTCCTTTCATGCAGAATCTTAATTCCTAGCTCATGTCCAAGGCTTCAAAGCCAGCTAAAAAGTCAAAAATCGATACCTAAAACTTAAATTGTACTACTTCTTACTGGCTACTACATCAGCTTAGAAGCTTCATCTATGTTCTACTATGGCGGTTTAGTGTCTCCGCATACCGCAGCACGCGACATAGCTTTGCAGACGATAAGTACAACCGTTTCAGAGAGAAGAGCGGCCAATGTGACGATCTGGCTTTAAGTCGATTCGATAACAAATGACGAAAACGGACGGATTTCTCAGGTTGTTACTACATATGAACACTTTTCACATACTCCCGTGCAACGCGGCTGCTAGTCCTCCTTTCATGCAGATTCTTAAGCTCCTAGGTCATGTACAAAGGCACAAAAGCCAGCAAAATAGTCAATAATCGATACCTAAAACTTGAACTGTACTAATTCTTACTGGCTATTACATCAACTTAGAAGCTTCATCTGTGTTCTACTATGGTGCTTTTAGTGTCTCCGTATACCGCAGCACGCGACATAGCTTTGCAGACGATAAGTACAACGGTTTCAGAGAAGAGGGGCCAATGTGACAATCTGGGTTTAAGTCGATTCTATAACAAATGACGAAAACGGACGAAATTCTCAGGTTTTTACTACATATGAACACTTTTTACATTCTCCCATGCAACTCGGCTGCTAGTCCTCCTTTCATGCAGAATCTTAAGCTCCTAGCTCATGTCCAAGGCACCAAAGCCAGCTAAATAGTCAATAATCGATACCTAAAACTTGAATTGTACTACTTCTTACTGGTTATTACATCAACTTAGAAGCTTCATCTGTGTTCTACTATGGTGCTTTTAGTGTCTCCGCATAACGCAGCACGCGACATAGCTTTGCAAACGATAAGTACAACCGTTTCAGAGAAGAGGGGCCAATGTGACGATGTGGCTTTAAGTCGATTGGATAACAAATGACGAAAACGGACGGATTTCTCAGGTTTTTCCTACATATGAACACTTTTGACATTCTCCCGTGCAACTCGGCTGCTAGTCCTCCTCTCATGCAGAATCTTAAGGTCCTAGCTCATGTCCAAGGCACCAAAGCCAGCAAAAAAGTCAATAATCGATACCTAAAACTTGAATTGTACTACTTCTTACTGGCTGTTACATCAACTTAGAAGCTTCATCTGTGTTCTACTAAGGTGCTTTTAGTGTATATGCATACCGCCGCACGCGACATAGCTTTGCAGACGATAAGTACAACCGTTTCAGAGAGAAGAGCGGCCAATGTGACGACCTGGCTTTAAGTCGATTCGATAACAAATGACGAAAACGGACGGATTTCTTTAGGTTTTTACTACATATGAACATTTTTCACATTCTCCCGTGCAACTCGACTGCTAGTCCTCCTTTCATGCAGAATCTTAAGTTCCTATCTCATATCCAAGGCACGAAAGCCAGCTAAAAATTAATAATCGATAACTAAAACTTGAATTGTACTACTTCCTGCATGCTATTACATCAACTTAGAAGCTTCATCTGTGTTCTACTATGGTGCTTTTAGTGTCTCCGCATACCGCAGCACGCGACATAGCTTTGCAGACGATAAGTACAACCGTGTCAGAGTGAAGGGCGGCCAATGTGACGATCTGGCTTTAAATCGATTCCATAACGAATGACGAAAACGGACGGATTTCTCAGGTTTTTACTACATATGAACACTTTTCACATACTCCCATGCAACGCGGCTGCTAGTCCTCCTTTCATGCAGAATCTTAAGGTCCTAGCGCATGTCCAAGGCACCAAAGATAGCTAAAAAGTCAATAATCGATACCTAAAAGTTGAACTGTACTACTTGTGACTGGCTATTACATTACTTAGAAGCTTCATCTGTGTTCTACTATGGTGCTTTTAGTGTCTCCGCATACCGCAGCACGCGACATAGCTTTGCAGACGATAAGTACAACCTTTAGAGTGAGAAGAGCGGCCAATGTGACGATCTGGCTTTAAGTCGATTCCATAACAAATGACGAAAATGGACGGATTTCTTTAGGTTTTTACTACATATGAACACTTTTCACATTCTCCCATGCAACTCGGCTGCTAGTCCTCCTTTCATGCAGAATCTTAATTCCTAGCTCATGTCCAAGGCTCCAAAGCCAGCTAAAAAGTCAAAAATCGATACCTAAAACGTAAATTGTACTACTTCTTACTGGCTACTACATCAGCTTAGAAGCTTCATCTATGTTCTACTATGGTGGTTTAGTGTCTCCGCATACCGCAGCACGCGACATAGCTTTGCAGACGATAAGTACAACCGTTTCAGAGAGAAGAGCGGCCAATGTGACGATCTGGCTTTAAGTCGATTCGATAAAAAATGACGAAAACGGACGGATTTCTCAGGTGGTTACTACATATGAACACTTTTCACATACTCCCGTGCAACGCGGCTGCTAGTCCTCCTTTCATGCAGATTCTTAAGCTCCTAGGTCATGTACAAAGGCACAAAAGCCAGCAAAATAGTCAATAATCGATACCTAAAACTTGAATTGTACTACATCTTACTGGCTATTACATCAACTTAGAAGCTTCATCTGTGTTCTACTATGGTGCTTTTAGTGTCTCCGTATACCGCAGCACGCGACATAGCTTTCCAGACGATAAGTACAACCGTTTCAGGGAAGAGGGGCCAATGTGACAATCTGGGTTTAGGTCGATTCGATAACAAATGACGAAAACGGACGGATTTCTCAGGTTTTTACTACATATGAACACTTTTCACATTCTCCCATGCAACTCGGCTGCTAGTCCTCCTTTCATGCAGAATCTTAAGCTCCTAGCTCATGTCCAAGGCACCAAAGCCAGCTAAATAGTCAATAATCGATACCTAAAACTTGAATTGTACTACTTCTTACTGGCTATTACATCAACTTAGAAGCTTCATCTGTGTTCTACTATGGTGCTTTTAATGTCTCAGCATACCACAGCACGCGACATAGCTTTGCAGACGATAAGTACAACCGTTTCAGAGAGAAGAGCGGCCAAAGTGACGATCTTGCTTTAAGTCGATTCGATAACAAATGACGAAAACGGACGGATTTCTCAGGTTTCTACTACATATGAACACTTTTCGCATTCTCCCATGAAACTCGTCTGTTAGTCCTCCTTTCATGCAGAATCTGAAGGTCCTAGCTCATGTCCAAGGCACCAAAGCCAGCTAAAAATTCAAAAATCGATAGCTAAATCGTAAATTGTACTACTTCTTTCAGGCTATTACATCAACTTAGAAGCTTCATCTATGTTCTACTATGGTGCTTCTAGTGTCTCCGCATACCGCAGCACGCGACATAGCTGTGCAGACGATAAGTACAACCGTTTCAGACAGAACTGCGGCCAATGTGACGATCCTGATTTAAGTCGATTCTATAACAAATTATGAAAACGGACGTATTTCTCAGGTTTTTACTACATTTGAACACTTGTCAAATTCTCCCGTGCAACTCGGCTGCTAGTCCTTCTTTCATGCAGAATCTTAAGGTCCTAGCTCATGTCCAAGGCACCAAAGCCAACTAAAAAGTCAATAATCTATAACTAAACTTGAATTGTACTACTTCTTACTGGTTATTACATCAACTTAGAAGCTTCATCTGTGTTCTACTATGGTGCTTTTAGTGTCTCCGCATACCGCAGCACGCGACATAGCTTTGCAGACGATAAGTACAACCGTTTCAGAGAGAAGGGCGGCCAATGTGACGATCTGGCTTTAAATCGATTCGATAACGAATGACGAAAACGGACGGATTTCTCAGGTTTTTACTCCATATGAACACTTTTCACATACTCCCATGCAACGCGGCTGCTAGTCCTCCTTTCATGCAGAATCTTAAGGTCCTAGCGCATGTCCAAGGTACCAAAGATAGCTAAAAAGTCAATAATCGATACCTAAAAGTTGAACTGTACTACTTGTGACTGGCTATTACATTACTTAGAAGCTTCATCTGTGTTCTACTATGGTGCTTTTAGTGTCTCCGCATACCGCAGCACGCGACATAGCTTTGCAGACGATAAGTACAACCGTTCAGAGAGAAGAGCGGCCAATGTGACGATCTGGCTTTCAGTCGATTCGATAACAAATGACGAAAACGGACGGATTTCTCAGGTTTTTACTACATATGAACACTTTTCACATACTCCCGTGCAACGCGGCTGCTAGTCCTCCTTTCATGCAGAATCTTAAGCTCCTAGCTAATGTCCAAGGCACCAAAGCCATCTAAATAGTCAATAATCGATACCTAAAACTTGAACTGTACTACTTCTTACTAGCTATTACATCAACTTAGAAGCATCATCTGTGTTCTACTATGGTGCTTTTAGTGTCTCCGCATACCGCAGGACGCGACATAGCTTTGCAGACGATAAGTACAACCTTTAGAGTGAGAAGAGCGGCCAATGTGACGATCTGGCTTTAAGTCGATTCCATAACAAATGACGAAAACGGACGGATTTCTTTAGGTTTTTACTACATATGAACACTTTTCACATTCTCATATGCAACTCGGCTGCTAGTCCTCCTTTCATGCAGAATCTTAATTCCTAGCTCATGTCCAAGGCTTCAAAGCCAGCTAAAAAGTCAAAAATCGATACCTAAAACTTAAATTGTACTACTTCTTACTGGCTACTACATCAGCTTAGAAGCTTCATCTATGTTCTACTATGGCGGTTTAGTGTCTCCGCATACCGCAGCACGCGACATAGCTTTGCAAACGATAAGTACAACCGTTTCAGAGAAGAGGGGCCAATGTGACGATGTGGCTTTAAGTCGATTGGATAACAAATGACGAAAACGGACGGATTTCTCAGGTTTTTCCTACATATGAACACTTTTGACATTCTCCCGTGCAACTCGGCTGCTAGTCCTCCTCTCATGCAGAATCTTAAGGTCCTAGCTCATGTCCAAGGCACCAAAGCCAGCAAAAAAGTCAATAATCGATACCTAAAACTTGAATTGTACTACTTCTTACTGGCTGTTACATCAACTTAGAAGCTTCATCTGTGTTCTACTAAGGTGCTTTTAGTGTATATGCATACCGCCGCACGCGACATAGCTTTGCAGACGATAAGTACAACCGTTTCAGAGAGAAGAGCGGCCAATGTGACGACCTGGCTTTAAGTCGATTCGATAACAAATGACGAAAACGGACGGATTTCTTTAGGTTTTTACTACATATGAACATTTTTCACATTCTCCCGTGCAACTCGACTGCTAGTCCTCCTTTCATGCAGAATCTTAAGTTCCTATCTCATATCCAAGGCACGAAAGCCAGCTAAAAATTAATAATCGATAACTAAAACTTGAATTGTACTACTTCCTGCATGCTATTACATCAACTTAGAAGCTTCATCTGTGTTCTACTATGGTGCTTTTAGTGTCTCCGCATACCGCAGCACGCGACATAGCTTTGCAGACGATAAGTACAACCGTGTCAGAGAGAAGGGCGGCCAATGTGACGATCTGGCTTTAAATCGATTCGATAACGAATGACGAAAACGGACGGATTTCTCAGGTTTTTACTACATATGAACACTTTTCACATACTCCCATGCAACGCGGCTGCTAGTCCTCCTTTCATGCAGAATCTTAAGGTCCTAGCGCATGTCCAAGGCACCAAAGATAGCTAAAAAGTCAATAATCGATACCTAAAAGTTGAACTGTACTACTTGTGACTGGCTATTACATTACTTAGAAGCTTCATCTGTGTTCTACTATGGTGCTTTTAGTGTCTCCGCATACCGCAGCACGCGACATAGATTTGCAGACGATAAGTACAACCGTTTCAGAGAGATGAGCGGCCAATGTGACGATCTGGCTTCAAGTTGATTCGATAACAAATGACGAAAACGGACGGATTTCTCAGGTTTTTACTACATATAACCACTTTTCACAATACTCCCGTGCAACGCGGCTGCTAGTCCTCCTTTCATGCAGAATCTTAAGCTCCTAGCTCATGTCCAAGGCACCAAAGCCAGCTAAATAGTCAATAATCGATACCTAAAACTTGAATTGTACTACTTCTTACTGGTTATTACATCAACTTAGAAGCTTCATCTGTGTTCTACTATGGTGCTTTTAGTGTCTCCGCATAACGCAGCACGCGACATAGCTTTGCAGACGATAAGTACAACCGTTTCAGAGAAGAGGGGCCAATGTGACGATGTGGCTTTAAGTCGATTGGATAACAAATGACGAAAACAGACGGAATTCTCAGGTTTTTCCTACATATGAACACTTTTCACATTCTCCCGTGCAACTCGGCTGCTAGTCCTCCTTTCATGCAGAATCTTAAGGTCCTAGCTCATGTCCAAGGCACCAAAGCCAGCAAAAAAGTCAATAATCGATACCTAAAACTTGAATTGTACTACTTCTTACTGGCTGTTACATCAATTTAGAAGCTTCATCTGTGTTCTACTAAGGTGCTTTTAGTGTATATGCATACCGCCGCACGCGACATAGCTTTGCAGACGATAAGTACAACCGTTTCAGAGAGAAGAGCGGCCAATGTGACGATCTGGCTTTAAGTCGATTCGATAACAAATGACGAAAACGGACGGATTTCTTTAGGTTTTTACTACATATGAACATTTTTCACATTCTCCCGTGCAACTCCACTGCTAGTCCTCCTTTCATGCAGAATCTTAAGTTCCTATCTCATATCCAAGGCACGAAAGCCAGCTAAAAATTAATAATCGATAACTAAAACTTGAATTTTGATACTTCCTGCATGCTATTACATCAACTTAGAAGCTTCATCTGTGTTCTACTATGGTGCTTTTAGTGTCTCCGCATACCGCAGCACGCGACATAGCTTTGCAGACGATAAGTACAACCGTTTCAGAGAGAAGGGCGGCCAATGTGACGATCTGGCTTTAAATCGATTCGATAACGAATGACGAAAACGGTCGGATTTCTCAGGTTTTTACTACATATGAACACTTTTCACATACTCCCATGCAACGCGGCTGCTAGTCCTCCTTTCATGCAGAATCTTAAGGTCCTAGCGCATGTCCAAGGCACCAAAGATAGCTAAAAAGGCAATAATCGATACCTAAAAGTTGAACTGTACTACTTGTGACTGGCTATTACATTACTTAGAAGCTTCATCTGTGTTCTACTATGGTGCTTTTAGTGTCTCCGCATACCGCAGCACGCGACATAGATTTGCAGACGATAAGTACAACCGTTCAGAGAGAAGAGCGGCCAATGTGACGATCTGGCTTTCAGTCGATTCGATAACAAATGACGAAAACGGACGGATTTCTCAGGTTTTTACTACATATGAACACTTTTCACATACTCCCGTGCAACGCGGCTGCTAGTCCTCCTTTCATGCAGAATCTTAAGCTCCTAGCTAATGTCCAAGGCACCAAAGCCATCTAAATAGTCAATAATCGATACCTAAAACTTGAACTGTACTACTTCTTACTAGCTATTACATCAACTTAGAAGCTTCATCTGTGTTCTACTATGGTGCTTTTAGTGTCTCCGCATACCGCAGGACGCCACATAGCTTTGCAGACGATAAGTACAACCTTTACAGTGAGAAGAGCGGCCAATGTGACGATCTGGCTTTAAGTCGATTCCATAACAAATGACGAAAACGGACGGATTTCTTTAGGTTTTTACTACATATGAACACTTTTTACATTCTCCCATGCAACTCGGCTGCTAGTCCTCCTTTCATGCAGAATCTTAATTCCTAGCTCATGTCCAAGGCTCCAAAGCCAGCTAAAAAGTCAAAAATCGATACCTAAAACGTAAATTGTACTACTTCTTACTGGCTACTACATCAGCTTAGAAGCTTCATCTGTGTTCTACTATGGTGCTATTAGTGTCTCCGCATACCGCAGCACGCGACATAGCTTTGCAGACGATAAGTACAACCGTTTCAGAGAGAAGAGCGGTCAATGTGACGATCTGGCTTTTAGTCGATTCGATAACAAACGACGAAAACGGACGGATTTCTCATATTTTTACTACATATGAACACTTTTCACATTCTCCCGTGCAACTCGGCTGCTAGTCCTCCTTTCATGCAGAATCTTAATTCCTAGCTCATGTCCAAGGCTCCAAAGCCAGCTAAAAAGTCAAAAATCGATACCTAAAACGTAAATTGTACTACTTCTTACTGGCTACTACATCAGCTTAGAAGCTTCATCTGTGTTCTACTATGGTGCTTTTAGTGTCTCCGCATACCGCAGCTCGCGACATAGCTTTGCAGACGATAAGTACAACCTTTACAGTGAGAAGAGCGGCCAATGTGACGATCTGGCTTTAAGTCGATTCCATAACAAATGACGAAAACGGACGGATTTCTTTAGGTTTTTACTACATATGAACACTTTTCACATTCTCCTATGCAACTCGGCTGCTAGTCCTCCTTTCATGCAGAATCTTAAGGTCCTAGCTCATGTCCAAGGCTCCAAAGCCAGCTAAAAAGTCAAAAATCGATACCTAAAACGTAAATTGTACTACTTCTTACTGGCTATTACATCAACTTAGAAGCTTCATCTATGTTCTACTATGGTGGTTTAGTGTCTCCGCATACCGCAGCACGCGACATAGGTTTGCAGACGATAAGTACAACCGTTTCAGAGAGAAGAGCGGACAATGTGACGATCTGGCTTTAAGTCGATTCGATAACAAATGACGAAAACGGACGGATTTCTCAGGTTGTTACTACATATGAACACTTTTCACATACTCCCGTGCAACGCGGCTGCTAGTCCTCTTTTCATGCAGATTCTTAAGCTCCTAGCTCATGTATAAAGGCACAAAAGCCAGCAAAATAGTCAATAATCGATACCTAAAACTTGAACTGTACTACTTCTTACTGGCTATTACATCAACTTAGAAGCTTCATCTGTGTTCTACTATGGTGCTTTTAGTGTCTCCGTATACCGCAGCACGCGACATAGCTTTGCAGACGATAAGTACAACCGTTTCAGAGAAGAGGGGCCAATGTGACAATCTGGGTTTAAGTCGATTCGATAACAAATGACGAAAACGGACGGATTTCTCAGGTTTTTACTACATATGAACACTTTTCACATTCTCCCATGCAACTCGGCTGCTAGTCCTCCTTTCATGCAGAATCTTAAGGTCCTAGATCATGTCCAAGGCACCAAAGAATGGTAAAAAGTCAATAATCGAAACTAAGTCTTGAATTGTACTACATTTAACTGGATATTACTTCAACTTAGAAGCTTCATCTGTGTTCTACAATGGTGATTTAAGTGTCTCCGCATACCGCAGCACACGCTTTGCAGACGATAAGTACAACCGTTTCAGAGAGAAGAGCGGCCAATATGACGATCTGGCTTTCAGTCGATTCGATAACAAATGACGAAAACGGACGGATTTCTCTGGTTTTTACTACATATGAACACTTTTCACATACTCCCGTGCAACGCGGCTGCTAGTCCTCCTTTCATGCAGAATCGTAAGCTCCTAGCTCATGTACAAAGGAAGAAAAGCCAGAAAAATAGTCAATAATCGATAACTAAAACTTGAACTGTACTACTTCTTACTGGCTATTACATCAACTTAGAAGCTCCATCAGTGTTCATTTATGGTGCTTTTAGTGTCTCCGCATACCGCAGCACGCGACATAGCTTTGCAGACGATAAGTACAACCGTTTCAGGGAGAAGAACGGCCAATGTGACGATCTGGCTTTAAGTCGATTAGATAACAAATGACGAAAACGAACGGATTTCTCAGGTTTTTACTACATATGAACACTTTTAACATTCTCCCTTGCAACTCGGCTGCTAGTCCTCCTTTCATGCAGAATTTTAAGGTCCTACATCATGTCCATGGCTCCAAAGCCAGGTAAAAAGTCAAAAATCGATTCCTAAAACGTAAATTGTACTACTTCTTACTGGCTATTACATCAACTTAGAAGCTTCATCTATGTTCTACTATGGTGCTTTTAGTGTCTCCGCATACCGCAGCACGCGACATAGCTTTGCAGACGATAAGTACAGCCGTTTCAGACAGAACTGCGGCCAATGTGACGATCTGGATTTAAGTCGTTCTGTAACAAATGATGAAAACGGACGGATTTCTCAGGTTTTTACTACATATGAACACTTTTCACATTTTCCCGTGCAACTCGGCTGCTAGTCCTCCTTTCATGCAGAATCTTAAGGTCCTAGCTCATGTCCAATGTACCAAAGCCAGCTAAAAAGTCAATAATCGATACCTAAAACTTGAATTGTACTACTTCTTACTTGCTATTACATCAACTTAGAAGCTTCATGTGTGTTTTACTATGGTGCTTTTAGTGTCTCCGCATACTGCAGCACGCGACATAGCTTTGTAGACGATAAGTACAACCGTTTCAGAGAGAAGAGCGGCCAATGTGACGATCTGGCTTTAAGTCGATTCGATAACAAATGAAGAAAACGGACAGATTTCTCAGGTTTTTACTACATATGAACACTTTTCACATACTCCCGTGCAACGCGGCTGCTAGTACTCCTTTCATGCAGAATCGTAAGCCCCTAGCTCATGTCCAAGGCACAAAAGCCAGCAAAATAGTCAATAATCGATACCTAAAACTTGAACTGTACTACTTCTTACTGGCTATAACATCAACTTAGAAGCCTCATCTGTGTTCCACTATGGTGGTTTTAGTGTCTCCGCATACCGCAGCACGCGACATAGCTTTGCAGACGATAAGTACTACCGTTTCAGAGAGAAGAGCGGCCAATGTGACGATCTGGCTTTAAGTCGATTCGATAACAAATGACGAAAATGGACGGATATCTCAGGTTTTTACTACATATGAACCCTTTTCACATACTCCTGTGCAACGCGGCTGCTAGTTCTCCTTTCATGCAGAATCTTAAGGTCCTAGCTCATGTCCAAGGCACCAAAGCCAGCAAAATAGTCAGTAATCGATAACTAAAACTTGAATTTTACTACTTCTTACTGGCTATTACATCAACTTAGAAGCTTCATCTGTGTTCTACTATGGTGCTTTTAGTGTCTCCCCATACCGCATCACGCGACATAGCTTTGCAGACGATAAGTACAAGCGTTTCAGAGTGAAGAGCAGCCAATGTGACGATCTGGCTTCAAGTTGATTCGATAACAAATGACGAAAACGGACGGATTTCTCAGGTTTTTACTACATATGAACACTTTTCCAATACTCCCGTGCAACGCGGCTGCTAGTCCTCCTTTCATGCAGAATCTTAAGGTCCTAGCTCATGTCCAAGGCACCAAAGCCAGCAAAATAGTCAGTAATCGATACCTAAAACTTGAATTTTACTACTTCTTACTGGCTATTACATCAACTTAGAAGCTTCATCTGTGTTCTACTATGGTGCTTTTAGTGTCTCCCCATACCGCATCACGCGACATAGTTTTGCAGACGATAAGTACAACCGTTTCAGAGAGAAGAGCGGCCAATGTGACGATCTGGCTTCAAGTTGATTCGATAACAAATGACGAAAACGGACGGATTTCTCAGGTTTTTACTACATATGAACACTTTTCACAATACTCCCGTGCAACGCGGCTGCTAGTCCTCCTTTCATGCAGAATCTTAAGGTCCTACCTCATGACCAAGGCTCCAAAGCCAGCTAAAAAGTCAAAAATCGATACCTAAAACGTAAATTGTACTACTTCTTACTGGCTATTACATCAACTTAGAAGCTTCATCTATGTTCTACTATGGTGGTTTAGTGTCTCCGCATACTGCAGCACGCGACATAGCTTTGCAGACGATAAGTACAACCGTTTCAGAGAGAAGAGCGGCCAATGTGACGTTCTGGCTTTAAGTCGATTCGATAACAAATGACGAAAACGGACGGATTTCTCAGGTTGTTACTACATATGAACACTTTTCACATACTCCCGTGCAACGCGACTGCTAGTCCTCTTTTCATGCAGATTCTTAAGCTCCTAGCTCATGTACAAAGGCACAAAAGCCAGCAAAATAGTCAATAATCGATACCTAAAACTTGAACTGTACTACTTCTTACTGGCTATTACATCAACTTAGAAGCTTCATCTGTGTTCTACTATGGTGCTTTTAGTGTCTCCATATACCGCAGCACGCGACATAGCTTTGCAGACGATAAGTGCAACCGTTTCAGAGAAGAGGGGCCCATGTGACAATCTGGGTTTCAGTCGATTCGATAACAAATGACGAAAACGGACGGATTTCTCAGGTTTTTACTACATATGAACACTTTTCACATACTCCCGTGCAACGCGGCTGCTAGTCCTCCTTTCATGCAGTATCTTAAGCTGCTAGCTCATGTCCAAGGCACCAAAGCCAGCTAAATAGTCAATAATCGAAACCTAAATCTTGAACTGTACTACTTCTTACTAGCTATTACATCAACTTAGAAGCTTCATCTGTGTCCTACTATGGTGCTTTTAGTGTCTCCGTATACCGCAGCACGCGACATAGCTTTGCAGACGATAAGTACAACCGTTTCAGAGAGAAGACCGGCCAATGTGACGATCTGGCTTTAAGTCGATTCGATAACAAATGACGAAAACGGAAAGGTTTCTCAGGTTTTTACTACATATGAACACTTTTCGCATTCACCCGTGCAACTCGGCTGCTAGTCCTCCTTTCATGCAGAATCTTAAGGTCCTACCTCATGACCAAGGCTCCAAAGCAAGCTAAAAAGTCAAAAATCGATACCTAAAACGTAAATTGTACTACTTCTTACTGGCTATTACATCAACTTAGAAGCTTCATCTAAGTTCTACTATGGTGGTTTAGTGTCTCCGCATACCGCAGCACGCGACATAGGTTTGCAGACGATAAGTACAACCGTTTCAGAGAGAAGAGCGGACAATGTGACGATCTGGCTTTAAGTCGATTCGATAACAAATGACGAAAACGGACGGATTTCTCAGGTTGTTACTACATATGAACACTTTTCACATACTCCCGTGCAACGCGGCTGCTAGTCCTCTTTTCATGCAGATTCTTAAGCTCCTAGCTCATGTATAAAGGCACAAAAGCCAGCAAAATAGTCAATAATCGATACCTAAAACTTGAACTGTACTACTTCTTACTGGCTATTACATCAACTTAGAAGCTTCATCTGTGTTCTACTATGGTGCTTTTAGTGTCTCCGTATACCGCAGCACGCGACATAGCTTTGCAGACGATAAGTACAACCGTTTCAGAGAAGAGGGGCCAATGTGACAATCTGGGTTTAAGTCGATTCGATAACTAATGACGAAAACGGACGGATTTCTCAGGTTTTTACTACATATGAACACTTTTCACATTCTCCCATGCAACTCGGCTGCTAGTCCTCCTTTCATGCAGAATCTTAAGGTCCTAGCTCATGTCCAAGGCACCAAAGAATGGTAAAAAGTCAATAATCGAAACTAAGTCTTGAATTGTACTACATTTAACTGGATATTACTTCAACTTAGAAGCTTCATCTGTGTTCTACAATGGTGATTTAAGTGTCTCCGCATACCGCAGCACACGACATAGCTTTGCAGACGATAAGTACAACCGTTTCAGAGAGAAGAGCGGCCAATATGACGATCTGGCTTTCAGTCGATTCGATAACAAATGACGAAAACGGACGGATTTTTCTGGTTTTTACTACATATGAACACTTTTCACATACTCCCGTGCAACGCGGCTGCTAGTCCTCCTTTCATGCAGAATCGTAAGCTCCTAGCTCATGTACAAAGGAAGAAAAGCCAGCAAAATAGTCAATAATCGATAACTAAAACTTGAACTGTACTACTTCTTACTGGATATTACATCAACTTAGAAGCTTCATCAGTGTTCATTTATGGTGCTTTTAGTGTCTCCGCATACCGCAGCACGCGACATAGCTTAGCAGACGATAAGTACAACCGTTTCAGGGAGAAGAACGGCCAATGTGACGATCTGGCTTTAAGTCGATTAGATAACAAATGACGAAAACGAACGTATTTCTCAGGTTTTTACTACATATGAACACTTTTAACATTCTCCCTTGCAACTCGGCTGCTAGTCCTCCTTTCATGCAGAATTTTAAGGTCCTACATCATGTCCATGGCTCCAAAGCCAGGTAAAAAGTCAAAAATCGATTCCTAAAACGTAAATTGTACTACTTCTTACTGGCTATTACATCAACTTAGAAGCTTCATCTATGTTCTACTATGGTGCTTTTAGTGTCTCCGCATACCGCAGCACGCGACATAGCTTTGCAGACGATAAGTACAGCCGTTTCAGACAGAACTGCGGCCAATGTGACGATCTGGATTTAAGTCGATTCTGTAACAAATGATGAAAACGGACGGATTTCTCAGGTTTTTACTACATATGAACACTTTTCACATACTCCCGTGCAACGCGGCTGCTAGTTCTCCTTTCATGCAGAATCTTAAGGTCCTAGCTCATGCCCAAGGCACCAAAGCCAGCAAAATAGTCAGTAATCGATAACTAAAACTTGAATTTTACTACTTCTTACTGGATATTACATCAACTTAGAAGCTTCATCTGTGTTCTACTATGGTGCTTTTAGTGTCTCCCCATACCGCATCACGCGACATAGCTTTGCAGACGATAAGTACAACCGTTTCAGAGAGAAGAGCAGAAAATGTGACGATCTGGCTTCAAGTTGATTCGATAACAAATGACGAAAACGGACGGATTTCTCAGGTTTTTACTACATATGAACACTTTTCCAATACTCCCGTGCAACGCGGCTGCTAGTCCTCCTTTCATGCAGAATCTTAAGGTCCTAGCTCATGTCCAAGGCACCAAAGCCAGCAAAATAGTCAGTAATCGATACCTAAAACTTGAATTTTACTACTTCTTACTGGCTATTACATCAACTTAGAAGCTTCATCTGTGTTCTACTATGGTGCTTTTAGTGTCTCCCCATACCGCATCACGCGACATAGTTTTGCAGACGATAAGTACAACCGTTTCAGAGAGAAGAGCGGCCAATGTGACGATCTGGCTTCAAGTTGATTCGATAACAAATGACGAAAACGGACGGATTTCTCAGGTTTTTACTACATATGAACACTTTTCACAATACTCCCGTGCAACGCGGCTGCTAGTCCTCCGTTCATGCAGAATCTTAAGGTCCTACCTCATGACCAAGGCTCCAAAGCCAGCTAAAAAGTCAAAAATCGATACCTAAAACGTAAATTGTACTACTTCTTACTGGCTATTACATCAACTTAGAAGCTTCATCTATGTTCTACTATGGTGGTTTAGTGTCTCCGCATACTGCAGCACGCGACATAGCTTTGCAGACGATAAGTACAACCGTTTCAGAGAGAAGAGCGGCCAATGTGACGTTCTGGCTTTAAGTCGATTCGATAACAAATGACGAAAACGGACGGATTTCTCAGGTTGTTACTACATATGAACACTTTTCACATACTCCCGTGCAACGCGACTGCTAGTCCTCTTTTCATGCAGTTTCTTAAGCTCCTAGCTCATGTACAAAGGCACAAAAGCCAGCAAAATAGTCAATAATCGATACCTAAAACTTGAACTGTGCTACTTCTTACTGGCTATTACATCAACTTAGAAGCTTCATCTGTGTTCTACTATGGTGCTTTTAGTGTCTCCGTATACCGCAGCACGCGACATAGCTTTGCAGACGATAAGTGCAACCGTTTCAGAGAAGAGGGACCCATGTGACAATCTGGGTTTAAGTCGATTCGATAACAAATGACGAAAACGGACGGATTTCTCAGGTTTTTACTACATATGAACACTTTTCACATACTCCCGTGCAACGCGGCTGCTAGTCCTCCTTTCATGCAGAATCTTAAGCTGCTAGCTCATGTCCAAGGCACCAAAGCCAGCTAAATAGTCAATAATCGAAACCTAAATCTTGAACTGTACTACTTCTTACTAGCTATTACATCAACTTAGAAGCTTCATCTGTGTTCTACTATGGTGCTTTTAGTGTCTCCGTATACCGCAGACGCGACATAGCTTTGCAGACGATAAGTACAACCGTTTCAGAGAGAAGACCGGCCAATGTGACGATCTGGCTTTAAGTCGATTCGATAACAAATGACGAAAACGGACGGGTTTCTCAGGTTTTTACTACATATGAACACTTTTCGCATTCACCCGTGCAACTCGGCTGCTAGTCCTCCTTTCATGCAGAATCTTAAGGTCCTAGCTCATGTCCAATGTACCAAAGCCAGCTAAAAAGTCAATAATCGATATCTAAAACTTGAATTGTACTACTTCTTACTTGCTATTACATCAACTTAGAAGCTTCATGTGTGTTCTACTATGGTGCTTTTAGTGTCTCCGCATACTGCAGCACGCGACATAGCTTTGCAGACGATAAGTACAACCGTTTCAGAGAGAAGAGCGGCCAATGTGACGATCTGGCTTTATGTCGATTCGACAACTAATGACGAAAATGGACAGATTTCTCAGGGTTTTACTACATATGAACACTTTTCACATACTCCCGTGCAACGCCGCTGCTAGTCCTCCTTTCATGCAGAATCTTAAGCTCCTAGCTCATGTCCAAGGCACAAAAGCCAGCAAAATAGTCAATAATCGATACCTAAAACTTGAACTGTACTACTTCTTACTGGCTATTACATCAACTTAGAAGCCTCATCTGTGTTCCACTATGGTGCTTTTAGTGTCTCCGCATACCGCAGCACGCGACATAGCTTTGCAGACGATAAGTACAACCGTTTCAGAGAGAAGAGCGGCCAATGTGACGATCTGGCTTTAAGTCTATTCGATAACAAATGACGAAAACGGACGGGTTTCTCAGGTTTTTACTACATATGAACACTTTTCACATACTCCCGTGCAACGCGGCTGCTAGTTCTCCTTTCATGCAGAATCTTAAGGTCCTAGCTCATGTCCAAGGCACCAAAGCCAGCAAAATAGTCAGTAATCGATACCTAAAACTTGAATTTTACTACTTCTTACTGGCTATTACATCAACTTAGAAGCTTCATCTGTGTTCTACTATGGTGCGTTTAGTGTCTCCCCATACCGCATCACGCGACATAGCTTTGCAGACGATAAGTACAACCGTTTCAGAGAGATGAGCGGCCAATGTGACGATCTGGCTTCAAGTTGATTCGATAACAAATGACGAAAACGGACGGATTTCTCAGGTTTTTACTACATATAACCACTTTTCACAATACTCCCGTGCAACGCGGCTGCTAGTCCTCCTTTCATGCAGAATCTTAAGGTCCTACCTCATGTCCAAGGCTCCAAAGCCAGCTTAAAAGTCAAAAATCGATACCTAAAACGTAAATTGTAAAACTTCTTACTGGCTATTACATCAACTTAGAAGCTTCATCTATGTTCTACTATGGTGGTTTAGTGTCTCCCCATACCGCAGCACGCGACATAGCTTTGCAGACGATAAGTACAACCGTTTCAGAGAGAAGAGCGGCCAATGTGACGATCTGGCTTTAAGTTAATTCGATAACAAATGACGAAAACGGACGGATTTCTCAGGTTTTTACTACATATGAACACTTTTCACAATACTCCCGTGCAACGCGGCTGCTAGTCCTCTTTTCATGCAGATTCTTAAGCTCCTAGCTCATGTACAAAGGCACAAAAGCCAGCAAAATAGTCAATAATCCATACCTAAAACTTGAACTGTACTACTTCTTACTGGCTATTACATCAACTTAGAAGCTTCATCTGTGTTCTACTATGGTGCTTTTAGTGTCTCCGTATACCGCAGCACGCGACATAGCTTTGCAGACGATATGTACAACCGTTTCAGAGAAGAGAGGCCAATGTGACAATCTGGGTTTAAGTCGATTCGATAACAAATGACGAAAACGGACGGATTTCTCAGGTTTTTACTACATATGAACACTTTTCACATACTCCCGTGCAACGCGGCTGCTAGTCCTCCTTTCATGCAGAATCTTAAGCTCCTAGCTCATGTCCAAGGCACCAAAGCCAGCTAAATAGTCAATAATCGATACCTAAATCTTGAACTGTACTACTTCTTACTAGCTATTACATCAACTTAGAAGCTTCATCTGTGTTCGACTATGGAGCTTTTAGTGTCTCCGTATACCGCAGCACGCGACATAGCTTTGCAGACGATAGGTACTACCGTTTCAGAGAGAAGAGCGGCCAATGTGAAAATCTGGCTTTAAGTCGATTCGATAACAAATGACGAAAACGGACGGATTTCTCTGGTTTTTACTACATATGAACACTTTTCACATACTCCCGTGCAACGCGGCTGCTAGTCCTCCTTTCATGCAGAATCGTAAGCTCCTAGCTCATGTACAAAGGCACAAAATCCAGCAAAATAGTCAATAATCGATAACTAAAACTTGAACTTTACTACTTCTTACTGGCTATTACATCAACTTAGAAGCTTCATCTGTGTTCTAGTATGGTGCTTTTAGTGTCTCCGTATACCGCAGAACGCGACATACCTTTGCAGACGATAAGTACTACCGTTTCAGAGAGAAGAGAGGCCAATGTGCCGATCTGGCTTTAAGTTGATTCGATAACATATGACGAAAACGGACGGATTTCTCAGGTTTTTACTACATATGAACACTTTTGACATACTCCCGTGCAACGCGGCTGCTATTTCTCCTTTCATGCAGAATCTTAAGGTCCTAGCTCATGTCCAAGGCTCCAAAGCCAGCTAAAAATTCAATAATCGATACCTAAAACTTGAATTGTTCTACGTCTCACTCGCTATTACATCAACTTAGAAGCTTCACCTGTGTTCTACTATGGTGCTTTTAGTGTCTCCGTATACCGCAGCACGCGACATAGCTTTGCAGACGATAAGTACAACTGTTTGAGAGAAGAGGGGCCAATAAGTCAATCTGGGTTTAAGTCGATTCGATAACAAATGACGAAAACGGACGGATTTCTCAGGTTTTTCCTACATATGAACACTTTTCACATTCGCCCATGCAACTCGGCTGCTAGTCCTCCTTTCATGCAGAATATTAAGGTCCTAGCTCATGTCCAAGGCACCAAAGCCAGCAAGAAATTCAATAATCGATACCTAAAACTTGAATTGTACTACTTCTTACATGCTATTACATCAACTTAGAAGCTTCATCTGTGTTCACTTATGGTGCTTTTAGTGTCTCCGCATACCGCAGCACGCGACATAGCTTTGCAGACGATAAGTACAACCGTTTCAGAGAGAAGAGCGGCCAATAAGACGATCTGGCTTTAAGTCGATTCGATAACAAATGACGAAAACGAACGGATTTCTTAGGTTTTTACTACATATGAACACTTTTAACATTCTCCCTTGCAACTCGGCTGCTAGTCCTCCTTTCATGCAGAATCTTAAGGTCCTACATCATGTCCATGGCTCCAAAGCCAGGTAAAAAGTCAAAAATCGATTCCTAAAATGTAAATTGTACTACTTCTTACTGGCTATTACATCAACTTAGAAGCTTCATCTATGTTCTACTATGGTGCTTTTAGTGTCTCCGCATACCGCAGCACGCGACATAGCTTTGCAGACGATAAGTACAGCAGTTTCAGACAGAACTGCGGCCAATGTGACGATCTGGATTTAAGTCGATTCTGTAACAAATGATGGAAACGGACTGATTTCTCAGGTTTTTACTACATATGAACACTTTTCACATTTTCCCGTGCAACTCGGCTGCTAGTCCTCCTTTCATGCAGAATCTTAAGGTCCTAGCTCATGTTCAAGGCACCAAAGCCGGCTAAAAAGTCAATAATCGATACCTAAAACTTGAATTGTACTACTTCTTACTTGCTATTAAATCAACTTAGAAGCTTCATCTGTGTTCTACTATGGTGCTTTTAGTGTCTCCACATACCGCAGCACTCGACATACCTTTGCAGACGGTAAGTACAACCGTTTCAGAGAGAAGACCGGCCAATGTGACGATCTGGCTTTAAGTCGATTCGATAACAAATGACGAAAACGGACGGGTTTCTCAGGTTTTTACTACATATGAACACTTTTCACATACTCCCGTGCAACGCGGCTGCTAGTCCTCCTTTCATGCATAATCTTAAGCTCCTAGCTCATGTCCAAGTCACCAAAGACAGCAAAATAATCAGTAATCGATACCTAGGACTTGAATTTTACTACTTCTTAGTGGCTATTACATCAACTTAGAAGCTTCATCTGTGTTCTACTATGGTGCGTTTAGTGTCTCCGCATACCGCATCACGCGACATAGCTTTGCAGACGATAAGTACAACCGTTTCAGAGAGAAGAGCGGCCAATGTGACGATCTGGCTTCAAGTTGATTCGATAACAAATGACGAAAACGGTCGGATTTCGCAGGTTTTTACTACATATGAACACTTTTCACAATACGCCCGTGCAACGCGGCTGCTAGGCCTCCTTTCGTGCAGAATCATAAGGTCCTACCTCATGTCCAAGGCTCCAAAGCCAGCTAAAAAGTCAAAAATCGATACCTAAAACGTAAATGGTACTACTTCTTACTGGCTATTACATCAACTTAGAAGCTTCATCTATGTTCTACTATGGTGCTTTTAGTGTCTCCGCATACCGCAGCACGCGACATAGCTTTGCAGACGATAAGTACAGCCGTTTCAGACAGAACTGCGGCCAATGTGACGATCTGGATTTAAGTCGATTCTATAACAAATGATGAAAACGGACGGATTTCTCAGGTTTTTACTACATATGAACACTTTTCACATTCTCCCTTGCAACTCGGCTGCTAGTCCTCCTTTCATGCAGAATCTTAAGTTCCTAGCACATGTTCAAGGCACCAAAGCCGGCTAAAATGACAATAATCGATACCTAAAACTTGAATTGTACTACTCCTTACTGGCTATTACATCAACTTAGAAGCAACATCTGTGTTCTACTATAGTGATATTAGTGTCTCCGCATACCGCAGCACGCGACATAGCTTTGCAGACGATAAGTACAACCGTTTCAGAGAGAAGAGCGGCCAATGTGACGATCTGGCTTATGTCGATTCGATACTAAATTACGAAAACGAACGGATTTCTCAGGTTTTTACTACACATGAACACTTTTCGCATTCTCCCGTTCAACTTGGCAACTAGTCCTCTTTTCATGCAGAATCTTAAGGTCCTAGCTCATGTCCAAGGCACCAAAGCCAGCTACAAAGTCAATAATCGTTACCTAAAACTTGAATTGTACTACTTCTTATTGGCTATTACATCAACTTAGAAGCTTAATCTTTGTTCTACTATGGTGCTTTTAGTGTCTCCGCATACCGCAGCACGCGACATAGCTTTGCAGACGATAAGTACAACCGTTTCAGAGAGAAGAGCGGCTACTGTGACGCACTGCTTTAAGTCGATTCGATAATAAATTACGAAAACGGACGGATTTCTCAGGTTTTTACTACATATGAACACTTTTCGCATTCTCCCGTGCAACTCGGCTGCTAGTCCTCCTTTCATGCAGAATCTTAAGGTCCTAGCTCATGTCCAAGGCACCAAAGCCAGCTAAAAAGTCAATATTCGATACCTAAAACTTAAATTGTACTACTCCTTACTGGCTATCACATCAACTCAGAAGCTTCATCTGTGTTCTACTATGGAGCTTTTAGTGTCTCCGCATAACGCAGCACGCGACATAGCTTTGCAGACGATAAGTACGACCGTTTCAGAGAGAAGAGCGGCCAATGTGACGATCTGGCTTCAAGTTGATTCGATAACAAATGACGAAAACGGACGGATTTCTCAGGTTTTTACTACATATGAACACTTTTCACATTCTCCCATGCAACTCGGCTGCTAGTCCTCCTTTCATGCAGAATCTTAAGGACATAGCTCATGTCCAAGGCACCAAAGCCAGCTAAAAACTCAATAATCGATACCTAAAACTTGAATTTGTCTACTTCTTAATGGATATTACATCAACTTAGAAGCTTCATCTGTGATCCGCTATGTTGATTTTAGTGCCTCCGCATACCGCAGCACGCGACATAGCTTTGCAGACGGTAAGTACAACCGTTTCAGACAGAAGAGCGACCAATGTGACGATCTGGCTTTAAGTCGATTCGATAACAAATGACAAAAACGAACGGATTTCTCAGGTTTTTACTACATATGAACACTTTTAACATTGTCCCTTGCAACTCGGCTGCTAGACCTCCTTTCATGCAGAATCTTAAGGTCCCAGCTCATGTCCAAGGCACCAAAGCCAGCAAAAAGTCCATAATCGATACCTAAAACTTGAATTGTACTACTTCTTACTGGCTATTACATCAACTTAGAAGCTTAATCTGTGTTCTACTATGGTGCTTTTAGTGTCTCCGCATACCGCAGCACGCGACATAGCTTTGCAGACGATAAGTACAACCGTTTCAGAGAGAAGAGCGGCCAATGTGACAATCTGGCTTTAAGTCGATTCGATAATAAATTACGTAAACGGACAGATTTCTCAGGATTTTACTACACATGAACACTTTTCGCATTCTCCCGTTCAACTCGGCTGCTAGTCCTCCTTTCATGCAGAATCTTAAGGTCCTAGCTAATGTCCAGGGCACCAAAGCCAGCTAAAAAGTCAATAATTGTTACCTAAAACTTGAATTGTACTACTTCTTACTGGCTATTATATCAACATAGAAGCTTCATATGTGTTCCACTATGGTGATTTTAGTGCCTCCGCATACCGCAGCACGCGACATAGTTTTGCAGACGATAAGTTCAACCGTTTCAGATAGAGGAGCGGCCAATGTGACGATCTGGCTTTAAGTCGATTCGATAACAAATGACGAAAATGGACGGATTTCTCAGGTTTTTACTACATATAAACTCTTTTCACATACTCCCATGCAACGCGGCTGCTCGTCCTCCTTTCATGCAGAATCTTAAGGTCCTAGCTCATGTCCAAGGCACCAAAGCGAGCTAAAAAGTCCATAATCGATACCTAAAACTTGAATTGTACTACTTCTTACTGGCTATTACATCAACTTAAAAGCTTAATCTGTGTTCTACTATTGTGCTTTTAGTGTCTCCGCATACCGCAGCACGCGACATAGCTTTGCAGACGATAAGTAGAACCGTTAAAGAGAGAAGAGCGGCCAATGTGACGCACTGCTTTAAGTCGATTCGATAATAAATTACGAAAACGGACGGATTTCTCAGGTTTTTACTACATATGAACACTTTTCGCATTCTCCCGTGCAACTCGGCTGCTAGTCCTCCTTTCATGCAGAATCTTAAGGTCCTAGCTCATGTCCAAGGCACCAAAGCCAGCTAAAAAGTCAATATTCGATACCTAAAACTTAAATTGTACTACTCCTTACTGGCTATCACATCAACTCAGAAGCTTCATCTGTGTTCTACTATGGAGCTTTTAGTGTCTCCGCATAACGCAGCACGCGACATAGCTTTGCAGACGATAAGTACGACCGTTTCAGAGAGAAGAGCGGCCAATGTGACGATCTGGCTTCAAGTTGATTCGATAACAAATGACGAAAACGGACGGATTTCTCAGGTTTTTACTACATATGAACACTTTTCACATTCTCCCATGCAACTCGGCTGCTAGTCCTCCTTTCATGCAGAATCTTAAGGACATAGCTCATGTCCAAGGCACCAAAGCCAGCTAAAAACTCAATAATCGATACCTAAAACTTGAATTTGTCTACTTCTTAATGGATATTACATCAACTTAGAAGCTTCATCTGTGATCCGCTATGTTGATTTTAGTGCCTCCGCATACCGCAGCACGCGACATAGCTTTGCAGACGGTAAGTACAACCGTTTCAGACAGAAGAGCGACCAATGTGACGATCTGGCTTTAAGTCGATTCGATAACAAATGACAAAAACGAACGGATTTCTCAGGTTTTTACTACATATGAACACTTTTAACATTGTCCCTTGCAACTCGGCTGCTAGACCTCCTTTCATGCAGAATCTTAAGGTCCCAGCTCATGTCCAAGGCACCAAAGCCAGCAAAAAGTCCATAATCGATACCTAAAACTTGAATTGTACTACTTCTTACTGGCTATTACATCAACTTAGAAGCTTAATCTGTGTTCTACTATGGTGCTTTTAGTGTCTCCGCATACCGCAGCACGCGACATAGCTTTGCAGACGATAAGTACAACCGTTTCAGAGAGAAGAGCGGCCAATGTGACAATCTGGCTTTAAGTCGATTCGATAATAAATTACGTAAACGGACAGATTTCTCAGGATTTTACTACACATGAACACTTTTCGCATTCTCCCGTTCAACTCGGCTGCTAGTCCTCCTTTCATGCAGAATCTTAAGGTCCTAGCTAATGTCCAGGGCACCAAAGCCAGCTAAAAAGTCAATAATTGTTACCTAAAACTTGAATTGTACTACTTCTTACTGGCTATTATATCAACATAGAAGCTTCATATGTGTTCCACTATGGTGATTTTAGTGCCTCCGCATACCGCAGCACGCGACATAGTTTTGCAGACGATAAGTTCAACCGTTTCAGATAGAGGAGCGGCCAATGTGACGATCTGGCTTTAAGTCGATTCGATAACAAATGACGAAAATGGACGGATTTCTCAGGTTTTTACTACATATAAACTCTTTTCACATACTCCCATGCAACGCGGCTGCTAGTCCTCCTTTCATGCAGAATCTTAAGGTCCTAGCTCATGTCCAAGGCACCAAAGCGAGCTAAAAAGTCCATAATCGATACCTAAAACTTGAATTGTACTACTTCTTACTGGCTATTACATCAACTTAAAAGCTTAATCTGTGTTCTACTATTGTGCTTTTAGTGTCTCCGCATACCGCAGCACGCGACATAGCTTTGCAGACGATAAGTAGAACCGTTAAAGAGAGAAGAGCGGCCAATGTGACGCACTGCTTTAAGTCCATTCGATAACAAATTACGAAAACGGTCAGATTTCTCAGGTTTTTACTACATATGAACACTTTTCACATCCTCCCATGCAACGCGGCTGCTAGTCCTCCTTTCATGCAGAATCTTAAGGTCCTAGCTCATGTCCAAGGCACCAAAGCCAGCTAAAAAGTCAATAATCGATACCTAAAACTTGAATTGTACTACTTCTTACTGGCTATTACATCAACTTAGAAGCTTAATCTGTGTTCTACTATGGTGCTTTTAGTGTCTCCGCATACCGCAGCACGCGACATAGCTTTGCAGACGATAAGTACAACCGTTTCAGAGAGAAGAGCGGCTACTGTGACGCACTGCTTTAAGTCGATTCGATAATAAATTACGAAAACGGACGGATTTCTCAGGTTTTTACTACATATGAACACTTTTCGCATTCTCCCGTGCAACTCGGCTGCTAGTCCTCCTTTCATGCAGAATCTTAAGGTCCTAGCTCATGTCCAAGGCACCAAAGCCAGCTAAAAAGTCAATATTCGATACCTAAAAATAAATTGTACTACTCCTTACTGGCTATCACATCAACTCAGAAGCTTCATCTGTGTTCTACTATGGAGCTTTTAGTGTCTCCGCATAACGCAGCAGGCGACATAGCTTTGCAGACGATAAGTACGACCGTTTCAGAGAGAAGAGCGGCCAATGTGACGATCTGGCTTCAAGTTGATTCGATAACAAATGACGAAAACGGACGGATTTCTCAGGTTTTTACTACATATGAACACTTTTCACATTCTCCCATGCAACTCGGCTGCTAGTCCTCCTTTCATGCAGAATCTTAAGGACATAGCTCATGTCCAAGGCACCAAAGCCAGCTAAAAACTCAATAATCGATACCTAAAACTTGAATTTGTCTACTTCTTAATGGATATTACATCAACTTAGAAGCTTCATCTGTGATCCGCTATGTTGATTTTAGTGCCTCCGCATACCGCAGCACGCGACATAGCTTTGCAGACGGTAAGTACAACCGTTTCAGACAGAAGAGCGACCAATGTGACGATCTGGCTTTAAGTCGATTCGATAACAAATGACAAAAACGAACGGATTTCTCAGGTTTTTACTACATATGAACACTTTTAACATTGTCCCTTGCAACTCGGCTGCTAGACCTCCTTTCATGCAGAATCTTAAGGTCCTAGCTCATGTCCAAGGCACCAAAGCCAGCAAAAAGTCCATAATCGATACCTAAAACTTGAATTGTACTACTTCTTACTGGCTATTACATCAACTTAGAAGCTTAATCTGTGTTCTACTATGGTGCTTTTAGTGTCTCCGCATACCGCAGCACGCGACATAGCTTTGCAGACGATAAGTACAACCGTTTCAGAGAGAAGAGCGGCCAATGTGACAATCTGGCTTTAAGTCGATTCGATAATAAATTACGTAAACGGACAGATTTCTCAGGATTTTACTACACATGAACACTTTTCGCATTCTCCCGTTCAACTCGGCTGCTAGTCCTCCTTTCATGCAGAATCTTAAGGTCCTAGCTAATGTCCAGGGCACCAAAGCCAGCTAAAAAGTCAATAATTGTTACCTAAAACTTGAATTGTACTACTTCTTACTGGCTATTATATCAACATAGAAGCTTCATCTGTGTTCCACTATGGTGATTTTAGTGCTTCCGCATACCGCAGCACGCGACATAGTTTTGCAGACGATAAGTTCAACCGTTTCAGATAGAGGAGCGGCCAATGTGACGATCTGGCTTTAAGTCGATTCGATAACAAATGACGAAAATGGACGGATTTCTCAGGTTTTTACTACATATAAACTCTTTTCACATACTCCCATGCAACGCGGCTGCTAGTCCTCCTTTCATGCAGAATCTTAAGGTCCTAGCTCATGTCCAAGGCACCAAAGCGAGCTAAAAAGTCCATAATCGATACCTAAAACTTGAATTGTACTACTTCTTACTGGCTATTACATCAACTTAAAAGCTTAATCTGTGTTCTACTATTGTGCTTTTAGTGTCTCCGCATACCGCAGCACGCGACATAGCTTTGCAGACGATAAGTAGAACCGTTAAAGAGAGAAGAGCGGCCAATGTGACGCACTGCTTTAAGTCGATTCGATAATAAATTACGAAAACGGTCAGATTTCTCAGGTTTTTACTACATATGAACACTTTTCACATCCTCCCATGCAACGCGGCTGCTAGTCCTCCTTTCATGCAGAATCTTAAGGTCCTAGCTCATGTCCAAGGCACCAAAGCCAGCTAAAAAGTCAATAATCGATACCTAAAACTTGAATTGTACTACTTCTTACTGGCTATTACATCAACTTAGAAGCTTAATCTGTGTTCTACTATGGTGCTTTTAGTGTCTCCGCATACCGCAGCACGCGACATAGCTTTGCAGACGATAAGTACAACCGTTTCAGAGAGAAGAGCGAACAATGTGACGCGCTGCTTGAAGTCGATTCGATAATAAATTACGAAAACGGACAGATTCCTCACGTTTTTACTACATATGAAAACTTTACACATTCTCCCTTGCAACTCGGCTGCTAGTCCTCCTTTCGTGCAGAATCGTAAGGTCCTAGCTCATGTCCAAGGCACCAAAGCCAGCTAAAAAGTCAATAATCGATACCTAAAACTTGAATTGTACTACTTCTTACTGGCTATTACATCAACTTAGAAGCTTAATCTGTGTTCTACTATGGTGCTTTTAGTGTCTCCGCATACCGCAGCACGCGACATAGCTTTGCAGACGATAAGTACAACCGTTTCAGAGAGAAGAGCGGCCAATGTGACGCACTGCTTGAAGTCGATTCGATAATAAATTACGAAAACGGACGGATTCCTCACGTTTTTACTACATATGAACACTTTTCGCATTCTCCCGTTCAACTCGGCTGCTAGTCCTCCTTTCATGCAGAATCTTAAGGTCCTAGCTAATGTCCAGGGCACCAAAGCCAGCTAAAAAGTCAATAATTGTTACCTAAAACTTGAATTGTACTACTTCTTACTGGCTATTATATCAACATAGAAGCTTCATCTGTGTTCCACTATGGTGATTTTAGTGCTTCCGCATATCGCAGCACGCGACATAGTTTTGCAGACGATAAGTTCAACCGTTTCAGATAGAGGAGCGGCCAATGTGACGATCTGGCTTTAAGTCGATTCGATAACAAATGACGAAAATGGACGGATTTCTCAGGTTTTTACTACATATGAACACTTTTCACATACTCCCGTGCAACGCAGCTGCTAGTCCTCCTTTCATGCAGAATCTTAAGGTCCTAGCTCATGTCCAAGGCACCAAAGCCAGCTAAAAAGTCAATAATCGATACCTAAAACTTGAATTGTACTACTTCTTACTTGCTATTACATCAACATAGAAGCTTCATCTGTGTTCCACTATGGTTATTTTAGTGTCTCCGCATACCGCAGCACGCGACATAGCTTTGCAGACGATAAGTACAACCGTTTCAGAGAGAAGAGCGACCAATGTGACGATCTGGCTTTAAGTCGATTCGATAACAAATGACAAAAACGAACGGATTTATCAGGTTTTTACTACATATGAACACTTTTAACATTGTCCCTTGCACCTCGGCTGCTAGTCCTCCTTTCATGCAGAATCTTAAGGTCCTAGCTCATGTCCAAGGCACCAAAGCCAGCAAAAAGTCCATAGTCGATACGTAAAACTTGAATTGTACTACTTCTTACTGGCTATTACATCAACTTAGAAGCTTAATCTGTGTTGTACTATGGTGCTTTTAGTGTCTCCGCATACCGCAGCACGTGACATAGCTTTGCAGACGATAAGTACAACCGTTTCAGAGAGAAGAGCCACCAATGTGACGATCTGGCTTTAAGTCGATTCGATAATAAATTACGTAAACGGACGGATTTCTTAGGATTTTATACACATGAACACTTTTCGCATTCTCCAATTCAACTCGGCTGCTAGACCTCCTTTCATGTAGAATTTTAAGGTCCTAGCTAATGTCCAAGGCACCAAAGCCAGCAAAAAGTCAATAATCGATACCTAAAACTTGAATTGTACTACTTCTTACTTGCTATTACATCAACTTAGAAGCTTAATCTGTGTTGTACTATGGTGCTTTTAGTGTCTCCGCATACCGCAGCACGCGACATAGCTTTGCAGACGATAAGTACAACCGTTTCAGAGAGAAGAGCGGCCAATGTGACGATCTGGCTTGAAGTCGATTCGGTAATAAATTACGTAAACGGACAGATTTCTCAGGATTTTACTACACATGAACACTTTTCGCATTCTCCCGTTCAACTCGGCTGCTAGTCCTCCTTTCATGCAGAATCTTAAGGTCCTAGCTCATGTCCAAGGCACCTAAGCCAGCTAAAAGGTCAATAATCGTTACCTAAAACTTGAATTGTACTACTTCTTACTGGCTATTACATCAACTTAGAAGCTCCATCTGTGTTCCACTATGGTGATTTTAGTGCCTCCGCATACCGCAGCACGTGACACAGCTTTGCAGACGATAAGTACAACCGTTTCAGATTGAGGAGCGGCCAATGTGACGATCTGGCTTTAAGTCGATTCGATAACAAATGACGAAAATGGACGGATTTCTCAGGTTTTTACTACATATAAACACTTATCACATACTCCCGTGCAACGCGGCTGCTAGTCCTCCTTTCATGCAGAATCTTAAGGTCCTAGCTCATGTCCAATGTACCAAAGCCAGCTAAAATGTCAATAATCGATACCTAAAACTTGAATTATACTACTCCTTACTGGCTATTACGTCAACTTAGAAGCTTCATCAGTGTTCTACTATAGTGCTTTTAGTGTCTCCACATACCGAAGCACGCGACATAGCTTTGCAGACGATAAGTACAACCGTTTCAGAGAGAAGAGCGTCCAATGTCACGATCTGGCTTTAAGTCGATTCGATAACAAATGACGAAAACGAACGGATTTCTCAGGTTTTTACTACATATGAACACTTTTCACATACTCCCGATCAACTCGGCTGCTAGTCCTCCTTTCATGCAGAATCTTAAGGTCCTAGCTCAGGTCCAGGGCACCAAAGCCAGCTAAAAAGTCAATAATCTATACCTAAAACTTGAATTGTACTACTTCTGACTGGCTATTACATCAACTTAGAAGCTTCATCTATGTTCTACTATGGTGCTTTTAGTGTCTCCGCATACCGCAGCACGCGACATAGCTTTGTAGACGATAAGTACAACCGTTTCAGAGAGAAGAGTGGCCAATGTGACGATCTGGCTTTAAGTCGATTCGATAACAAATGACGAAAACGAACGGATTTCTCAGGTTTTTACTACATATGAACACTTTTAACATTCACCCTTGCAACTCGGCTGCTAGCCCTCCTTTCATGCAGAAACTTAAGGTCCTACCTCATGTCCAAGGCACCAAAGCCAGCAAAAAGTCAATAATCGATACCTAAAACTTGAATTATACTACTTCTTACTGGCTATTACATCAACTTAGAAGCTTAATCTGTGTTCTACTATGGTGCTTTTAGTGTCTCCGCATACCGCAGCACGCGACATAGCTTTGCAGACGATAAGTACAACCGTTTCAGAGAGGAGAGCGGCCAATGTGAAGATCTGGCTTTAAGTCGATTAGATAACAAATGACTAAAATGGACGGATTTCTCCGGTTTTTACTACATATGAACACTTTTCACATACTCCCATGCAACTCGGCTGCTAGTCCTCCTTTCATGCAGAATCATAAGGACCTAGCTCATGCCAAAGGCACCAAAGCCAGCTAAAAAGTCAATAATCGATACCTAAAACTTGAATTGTACTTCTTCTTACTTGCTATTACATCAACTTAGAAGCTTCATCTGTGTTCTACTATGGTGCTTTTAGTGTCTCCGCATACCGCAGCACGCGACATAGCTGTGCAGACGATAAGTACAACCGTTTCAGAGAGAAGAGCGGCCAATGTGACGATCTGGCTTTAAGTCGATTCGATAACAAATGACGAGAACGGATGGATTTCTCAGGTTTTTACTACATATGAACACTTTTCGCATCCTCCCGTGCAACTCGGCTGCTAGTCCTCCTTTCATGCCGAATCTTAAGATCCAGCTCATATCCAAGGCACCAAAGGCAGCTAAAAAGTCAATAATCGATACCTAAATCTTGAATTGTACTACTTCTTACTGGCTATTACATCAACTTTGAAGCTTCATCTGTGTTCTACTATGGTGCTTTCAGTGTCTCCGCATCCCGCAGCACGCGTCATAGCTTTGCAGACGATAAGTACAACCGTTTCACAGAGAAGAGCGGCCAATGTGACGATCTGGCTTTAAGTCGATTCGATAACAAATGACGAAAACGGACGGATTTCTCAGGTTTTTACAACATATGAACACTTTTCACATTCTCCCATGCAACTCGGCTGCTAGTCCTCCTTTCATGCAGAATCATAAGGTCCTAGCTCATGTCCAAGGCACCAAAGCCAGCTAAAAAGTCAATAATCGATACCTAAAACTTGAATTGTACTACTTCTTACTGGGTATTACATCAGCTTAGAAGCTTAATCTGTGTTCTACTATGGTGCTTTTAGTGTCTCCGCATACCGCAGCACGCGACATAGCTTTGCAGACGATAAGTACAACCGTTTCAGAGAGAAGAGCGGCCAATGTGACGCACTGCTTTAAGTCGATTCGATAATAAATTACGAAAACGGACGGATATCTCAGGTTTTTACTACTTATGAACACTTTTCGCATCCTCCCGTGCAACTCGGCTGCTAGTCCTCCTTTCATGCAGAATCTTAAGGTCCTAGCTCATGTCCAAGGCACCAAAGCCAGCTAAAAAGTCAATATTCGATACCTAAAACTTGAATTGTACTACTCCTTACTGGCTATTACATCAACTTAGAAGCTTCATCTGTGTTCTACTATGGTGCTTTTAGTGTTTCCGCATACCGCAGCACGCGACAAAGCTGTGCAGACGATAAGTACAACCGTTTCAGAGAGGAGAGGGGCCAATGTGACGATCTGGCTTTAAGTCGATTCGATAACAAATGACGAAAACGAACGGATTTCTCAGGTTTTACTACATATGAACACTTTTCACATTCTCACATGCAACTCGGCTGCTAGTCCTCCTTTCATGCTGAATCTTAAGGACATAGCTCATGACCAAGGCACCAAAGCCAGCTAAAAAGTCAATAATCGATAGCTAAAACTTGAATTGTACTACTTCTTACTGGCTATTACATCAAATTAGAAGCTTCATCTGTGTTCCACCATGGTGATTTTAGTGTCTCCGTATACCGCAGCACGCGACATAGCTTTGCAGACGATAAGTACAACCGTTTCAGAGAGGAGAGCGACCAATGTGACGATCTGGCTTTGAGTCGATTCGATAACAAATGACGAAAACGAACGGATTTCTCAGGTTTTTAATACATATGACCACTTTTCACATTCTCCCGTGCAACTCGGCTGCTAGTCCTCGTTTCATGCAGAATCTTAAGGCCCCAGCTCATGTCCAAGGCACCAAAGAAGGGTAAAAAGTCAATAATCGATACCTAAGTCTTGAATTGTACTACTTCTTACTGGCTATTACATCAACTTAGAAGCTTCATCTGTGTTCTACTATGGTGCTTTATGTATCTCCGCATACCGCAGCACACGACATAGCTTTGCAGACGATAAGTACAACCGTTTCAGAGAGAAGAGCGTCCAATGTAACGATCTGGCTTTAAGTCGATTCGATAACAAATGACGAAAACGGACGGATTTCTCAGTTTTTTACTACATTTGAACAATTTTTACATTCTCCCGTGCAACTCGGCTGCTAGTCCTCCTTTCATGCAGAATCGTAAGGTCCTAGCTCATGTCCTAGGCACCAAAGCCAGCAAAAAAGTCAATAATCGATACCTAAATCTTGAATTGTACTACTTCTTACTGGCTATTACATCAACTTTGAAGCTTCATCTGTGTTCTACTATGGTGCTTTTAGTGTCTCCGCATACCGCAGCACGCGACATAGCTTTGAAGACGATAAGTACAACCGTTTCAGAGAGAAGAGCGGCCAATGTAACGATCTGGCTTTATGTCGATTCGATAATAAATGACGAAAACAGACGGATTTCTCAGGTTTTTACTACATATGAACACTTTTCACATCCTCCCGTGCAACTCGGCTGCTAGTCCTCCTTTCATGCATAATCTTAAGGTCCTAGCTCATGTCCAAGGCACCTAAACCAGCAAAAAATTCAATATTCGATACCTAAAACTTGACTTGTACTACTCCTTACTGGCTATTACATCAACTTAGAAGCTTCATCTGTGTTCTACTATGGTGCTTTTAGTGTCTCCGCATACCGCAGCACGCGACATAGCTTTGCAGACGATACGTACATCCGTTTCAGAGAGAAGAGCGTGCAATGTGACGATCTGGCTTCAAGTTGATTCGATAACAAATGACGATAACGGACGGATTTCTCAGATTTTTACTACATATGAACACTTTCCACATTCTCCCATGCAACTCGGCTGCTAGTCCTCCTTTCATGCAGAGTCTTAAGGACATAGCTCATGTCCAAGGCACCAAAGCCAGCTAAAAATTCAATATTCGATACCTAAAACTTGAATTGTACTATTTCTTACTGGCTATTACATCAACTTAGAAGCTTCATCTGTGTTCCACTATGGTGATTTTAGTGTCTCCGCATACCGCAGCACGCGACATAGCTTTGCAGACGATAAGTACAACCGTTTCAGAGAGAAGAGGGGCCAATGTGACGATCTGGCTCTAAGTCGATTCGATAACAAATGACGAAAATGGACGGATTTCTCAGGTTTTTACTACATATGAACACTTTTCACATACTCCCGTGCAACGCGGCTGCTAGTCCTCCTTTCATGCACAATCTTAAGGTCCTACGTCATGTCCAAGGCACCAAAGCCAGCTAAAATGTCATTAATCGATACCTAAAACTTGAATTGTACTACTTCTCACTGGCTATCACATCAACTTAGAAGCTTCATCTGTGTTCTACTATGGTGCTTTTAGTGACTCCGCATACCGCAGCACGCGACATAGCTTTGCAGACGATAAGTACAACCGTTTCAGAGAGAAGAGGGGCCAATGTGACGATCTGGCTTTAAGTCGATTCGATAACAAATGACGAAAACGGACGGATTTCTCAGGTTTTTACTACATATGAACACTTTTTACATTCTCCCGTGCAACTCGGCTGCTAGCCCTCCTTTCATGCAGAATCGTAAGGTCCTACCTCATGTCCAAGGCACCAAAGCCAGCTAAAAAGTCAATATTCTATACCTAAAACTTGAATTGTACTACTCCTTACTGGCTATTACATCAACTTAGAAGCTTTATCTGTGTTCTACTATGGTGTTTTTAGTGACTCCGCATACCGCAGCACGCGACATAGCTTTGCAGACGATAAGTACAACCGTTTCAGAGAGAAGAGCGGCCAATGTGACGATCTGGCTTCAAGTTGATTCGATAACAACTGACGAAAAAGGCCCGATTTCTCAGGTTTTCACTACATATGAACACCTTTCACATTCTCCCACGCAACTCGGCTGCTAGTCCTCCTTTCATGCAGAATCTTAAGGACATAGCTCATATCCAAGGCACCAAAGCCAGCTAAAAAGTCAATAATCGATACCTAAAACTTGAATTGTACTACTTCTTACTGGCTATTACATCAACTTAGAAGCTTCATCTGTGTTCCACTATGGTGCTTTTAGTGTCTCCGCATACCGCAGCACACGACATAGCTTTGCAGACGATAAGTACAACCGTTTCAGAGAGAAGAGGGGCCAATGTGACGATCTGGCTTTCAGTCGATTCGATAACAAATGACGAAAATGGACGGTTTTCTCAGGTTTTTACTACATATGAACACTTTTCACATACTCCCGTGCAACGCGGCTGCTAGTCCTGATTTCATGCAGAATCGTAAGGTCCTAGCTCTTGTCCAAGGCACCAAAGCCAGCTAAAAAGTCAATATTCGATACCTAAAACTTGAATTGTATTACTTCTTACTGGCTATTACATCAACTTAGAAGCTTCATCTGTGTTCTACTATGGTGCTTTTAGTGTCTCCGCATACCGCAGCACGCGACATTGCTTTGCAGACTATAAGTACAACCGTTTCAGAGAGAAGAGCGGCCAATGTGACGAACTGCTTTAAGTCGATTCGATAATAAATTACGATAACGGACGGATTTCTCAGGTTTTTACTACAAATGAACACTTTTCGCATCCTCCCGTGCAACTTGGCTGCTAGTCCTCCTTTCATGCCGAATCGTAAGGTCCTAGCTCATGTCCAAGGCACCAAAGCCAGCAAAAAAGTCAGTAATCGATACCTTAATCTTGAATTGTACTACTTCTTACTGGCTATTACATCAACTTAGAAGCTTCATCTGTGTTCTACTATGGTGCTTTTAGTGTCTCCGCATACCGCAGCACGCGACATAGCTTTGCAGACGATAAGTACAACCGTTTCAGAGAGAAGAGCGGCCAATGTGACGACCTAGCTTTAAGTCGATTCGATAACAAATGACGAAAACGGACGGATTTCTCAGGTTTTTACTACATATGAACACTTTTTACATTCTCCCGTGCAACTTGGCTGCTAGGCCTCCTTTCATGCAGAATCTTAAGGACATAGCTCATGTCCAAGGCACCAAAGCCAGCTAAAAATTCAATATTCGATACCTAAAACTTGAAATCTACTACTTCTTACTGGCTATTACATCAACTTAGAAGCTTCATCTGTGTTCCACTATGGTGATTTTAGTGTCTCCGCATACCGCAGCACGCGACATAGCTTTGCAGACGATAAGTACAACCGTTTCAGAGAGAAGAGGGGCCAATGTGACGATCTGGCTTTAAGTCGATTCGATAACAAATGACGAAAATGGACGGATTTCTCAGGTTTTTACTACATATGAACACTTTTCACATACTCCCGTGCAGCGCGGCTGCTAGTCCTCCTTTTATGCAGAATCTTAAGGTCCTAGCTCATGTCCAAGGCACCAAAGCCTGCTAAAAAGTCAATAATCGATACCTAAAACTTGAATTGTACTACGTCTCACTGGCTATCACATCAACTTAGAAGCTTCATCTGTGTTCTACTATGGTGCTTTTAGTGTCTCCACATACTGCAGCACGCGACATAGGTTTGCAGACGATAAGTACAACCGTTTCAGAGAGAAGAGCGGCCAATGTGACGATCTGGCTTTAAGTCGATTCGATAATATATTCCGAAAACGGACGGATTTCTCAGGTTTTTACTACATATGAAAACTTTTCGCATTCTCCCGTGCAACTCGGCAGCTAGTCCTCCTTTCATGCAGAATCTTAAGGTCCTAGCTCAAGTCCAAGGCACCAAAGCCAGCTAAAAATTCAATATTCGATACCTAAAACTTGAATTGTTCTACTCCTTACTGGCTATTACATCAACTTAGAAGCTTCATCTGTGTTCTACTATGGTGCTTTTAGTGTCTCCGCATTCCGCAGCACGCGACATAGCTTTGCAGACGATAAGTACAATCGTTTCAGAGAGAAGAGCGGCCAATGTGACGATCTGGCTTTAAGTCGATTCGATAATAAATTACGAAAACGGACGGATTTCTCAGGTTTTTACTACATATGAACACTTTTCACATCCTCCCGTGCAACTCGGCTGCTAGTCCTCCATTCATGCAGAATCTTAAGGTCCTAGCTCATGTCCAAGGCACCTAAACCAGCTAAAAAGTCAATATTCGATACCTAAAACTTGACTTGTACTACTCCTTACTGGCTATTACATCAACTTAGAAGCTTCATCTGTGTTCTACTATGGTGCTTTTAGTGTCTCCGCATACCGCGGCACGCGACATAGCTTTGCAGACGATACGTACATCCGTTTCAGAGAGAAGAGCGTGCAATGTGACGATCTGGCTTCAAGTTGATTCGATAACAAATGACGATAACGGACGGATTTCTCAGATTTTTACTACATATGAACACTTTCCACATTCTCCCATGCAACTCGGCTGCTAGTCCTCCTTTCATGCACAATCTTAAGGTCCTACGTCATGTCCAAGGCACCAAAGCCAGCGAAAAAGTCAATAATCGATACCTAATACTTGAATTGTACTACTTCTTACTTGCTATTACATCAACTTAGAAGCTTAATCTGTGTTCTACTATGGTGCTTTTAGTGTCTCCGCATACCGCAGCAGGCGCCATAGCTGTGCAGACGATAAGTACAACCGTTTCAGAGAGTAGAGCGGCCAATGTGACGATCTGGCTTTAAGTCGATTCAATAAAAAATGACGAAAAAGGACGGAGTTCTCAGGTTTTTACTACATATGAACACTTTTCGCATCCTCCCGTGCAACGCGGCTGCTAGTCCTCCTTTCATGCGGAATCATAAGGTCCTAGCTCATGTCCAAGGCACTAAAGCCAACTAAAAAGTCAATATTCGATACCTAAAACTTGAATTGTACTACTCCTTACTGGCTATTACATCAACTTAGAAGCTTCAGCTGTGTTCTACTATGGTGCTTTTAGTGTCTCCGCCTACTGCAGCACGCGACATAGCTTTGCAGACGATAAGTACAACCGTTTCAGAGAGGAGAGGGGCCAATGTGACGATCTGGCTTTAAGTCGATTCGATAACAAATGACGAAAACGAACGGATTTCTCAGGTTTTACTACATATGAACACTTTTCACATTCTCACATGCAACTCGGCTGCTAGTCCTCCTTTCATGCTGAATCTTAAGGACATAGCTCATGACCAAGGCACCAAAGCCAGCTAAAAAGTCAATAATCGATAGCTAAAACTTGAATTGTACTACTTCTTACTGGCTATTACATCAAATTAGAAGCTTCATCTGTGTTCCACCATGGTGATTTTAGTGTCTCCGTATACCGCAGCACGCGACATAGCTTTGCAGACGATAAGTACAACCGTTTCAGAGAGGAGAGCGACCAATGTGACGATCTGGCTTTGAGTCGATTCGATAACAAATGACGAAAACGAACGGATTTCTCAGGTTTTTAATACATATGACCACTTTTCACATTCTCCCGTGCAACTCGGCTGCTAGTCCTCGTTTCATGCAGAATCTTAAGGCCCCAGCTCATGTCCAAGGCACCAAAGAAGGGTAAAAAGTCAATAATCGATACCTAAGTCTTGAATTGTACTACTTCTTACTGGCTATTACATCAACTTAGAAGCTTCATCTGTGTTCTACTATGGTGCTTTATGTATCTCCGCATACCGCAGCACACGACATAGCTTTGCAGACGATAAGTACAACCGTTTCAGAGAGAAGAGCGTCCAATGTAACGATCTGGCTTTAAGTCGATTCGATAACAAATGACGAAAACGGACGGATTTCTCAGTTTTTTACTACATTTGAACAATTTTTACATTCTCCCGTGCAACTCGGCTGCTAGTCCTCCTTTCATGCAGAATCGTAAGGTCCTAGCTCATGTCCTAGGCACCAAAGCCAGCAAAAAAGTCAATAATCGATACCTAAATCTTGAATTGTACTACTTCTTACTGGCTATTACATCAACTTTGAAGCTTCATCTGTGTTCTACTATGGTGCTTTTAGTGTCTCCGCATACCGCAGCACGCGACATAGCTTTGAAGACGATAAGTACAACCGTTTCAGAGAGAAGAGCGGCCAATGTAACGATCTGGCTTTAAGTCGATTCGATAATAAATGACGAAAACAGACGGATTTCTCAGGTTTTTACTACATATGAACACTTTTCACATCCTCCCGTGCAACTCGGCTGCTAGTCCTCCTTTCATGCATAATCTTAAGGTCCTAGCTCATGTCCAAGGCACCTAAACCAGCAAAAAATTCAATATTCGATACCTAAAACTTGACTTGTACTACTCCTTACTGGCTATTACATCAACTTAGAAGCTTCATCTGTGTTCTACTATGGTGCTTTTAGTGTCTCCGCATACCGCAGCACGCGACATAGCTTTGCAGACGATACGTACATCCGTTTCAGAGAGAAGAGCGTGCAATGTGACGATCTGGCTTCAAGTTGATTCGATAACAAATGACGATAACGGACGGATTTCTCAGATTTTTACTACATATGAACACTTTCCACATTCTCCCATGCAACTCGGCTGCTAGTCCTCCTTTCATGCAGAGTCTTAAGGACATAGCTCATGTCCAAGGCACCAAAGCCAGCTAAAAATTCAATATTCGATACCTAAAACTTGAATTGTACTATTTCTTACTGGCTATTACATCAACTTAGAAGCTTCATCTGTGTTCCACTATGGTGATTTTAGTGTCTCCGCATACCGCAGCACGCGACATAGCTTTGCAGACGATAAGTACAACCGTTTCAGAGAGAAGAGGGGCCAATGTGACGATCTGGCTCTAAGTCGATTCGATAACAAATGACGAAAATGGACGGATTTCTCAGGTTTTTACTACATATGAACACTTTTCACATACTCCCGTGCAACGCGGCTGCTAGTCCTCCTTTCATGCACAATCTTAAGGTCCTACGTCATGTCCAAGGCACCAAAGCCAGCTAAAATGTCATTAATCGATACCTAAAACTTGAATTGTACTACTTCTCACTGGCTATCACATCAACTTAGAAGCTTCATCTGTGTTCTACTATGGTGCTTTTAGTGACTCCGCATACCGCAGCACGCGACATAGCTTTGCAGACGATAAGTACAACCGTTTCAGAGAGAAGAGGGGCCAATGTGACGATCTGGCTTTAAGTCGATTCGATAACAAATGACGAAAACGGACGGATTTCTCAGGTTTTTACTACATATGAACACTTTTTACATTCTCCCGTGCAACTCGGCTGCTAGCCCTCCTTTCATGCAGAATCGTAAGGTCCTACCTCATGTCCAAGGCACCAAAGCCAGCTAAAAAGTCAATATTCTATACCTAAAACTTGAATTGTACTACTCCTTACTGGCTATTACATCAACTTAGAAGCTTTATCTGTGTTCTACTATGGTGTTTTTAGTGACTCCGCATACCGCAGCACGCGACATAGCTTTGCAGACGATAAGTACAACCGTTTCAGAGAGAAGAGCGGCCAATGTGACGATCTGGCTTCAAGTTGATTCGATAACAACTGACGAAAAAGGCCCGATTTCTCAGGTTTTCACTACATATGAACACCTTTCACATTCTCCCACGCAACTCGGCTGCTAGTCCTCCTTTCATGCAGAATCTTAAGGACATAGCTCATGTCCAAGGCACCAAAGCCAGCTAAAAAGTCAATAATCGATACCTAAAACTTGAATTGTACTACTTCTTACTGGCTATTACATCAACTTAGAAGCTTCATCTGTGTTCCACTATGGTGCTTTTAGTGTCTCCGCATACCGCAGCACACGACATAGCTTTGCAGACGATAAGTACAACCGTTTCAGAGAGAAGAGGGGCCAATGTGACGATCTGGCTTTCAGTCGATTCGATAACAAATGACGAAAATGGACGGTTTTCTCAGGTTTTTACTACATATGAACACTTTTCACATACTCCCGTGCAACGCGGCTGCTAGTCCTGATTTCATGCAGAATCGTAAGGTCCTAGCTCTTGTCCAAGGCACCAAAGCCAGCTAAAAAGTCAATATTCGATACCTAAAACTTGAATTGTATTACTGCTTACTGGCTATTACATCAACTTAGAAGCTTCATCTGTGTTCTACTATGGTGCTTTTAGTGTCTCCGCATACCGCAGCACGCGACATTGCTTTGCAGACTATAAGTACAACCGTTTCAGAGAGAAGAGCGGCCAATGTGACGAACTGCTTTAAGTCGATTCGATAATAAATTACGATAACGGACGGATTTCTCAGGTTTTTACTACATATGAACACTTTTCGCATCCTCCCGTGCAACTTGGCTGCTAGTCCTCCTTTCATGCCGAATCGTAAGGTCCTAGCTCATGTCCAAGGCACCAAAGCCAGCAAAAAAGTCAGTAATCGATACCTTAATCTTGAATTGTACTACTTCTTACTGGCTATTACATCAACTTAGAAGCTTCATCTGTGTTCTACTATGGTGCTTTTAGTGTCTCCGCATACCGCAGCACGCGACATAGCTTTGCAGACGATAAGTACAACCGTTTCAGAGAGAAGAGCGGCCAATGTGACGACCTAGCTTTAAGTCGATTCGATAACAAATGACGAAAACGGACGGATTTCTCAGGTTTTTACTACATATGAACACTTTTTACATTCTCCCGTGCAACTTGGCTGCTAGGCCTCCTTTCATGCAGAATCTTAAGGACATAGCTCATGTCCAAGGCACCAAAGCCAGCTAAAAATTCAATATTCGATACCTAAAACTTGAAATCTACTACTTCTTACTGGCTATTACATCAACTTAGAAGCTTCATCTGTGTTCCACTATGGTGATTTTAGTGTCTCCGCATACCGCAGCACGCGACATAGCTTTGCAGACGATAAGTACAACCGTTTCAGAGAGAAGAGGGGCCAATGTGACGATCTGGCTTTAAGTCGATTCGATAACAAATGACGAAAATGGACGGATTTCTCAGGTTTTTACTACATATGAACACTTTTCACATACTCCCGTGCAGCGCGGCTGCTAGTCCTCCTTTTATGCAGAATCTTAAGGTCCTAGCTCATGTCCAAGGCACCAAAGCCTGCTAAAAAGTCAATAATCGATACCTAAAACTTGAATTGTACTACGTCTCACTGGCTATCACATCAACTTAGAAGCTTCATCTGTGTTCTACTATGGTGCTTTTAGTGTCTCCACATACTGCAGCACGCGACATAGGTTTGCAGACGATAAGTACAACCGTTTCAGAGAGAAGAGCGGCCAATGTGACGATCTGGCTTTAAGTCGATTCGATAATATATTCCGAAAACGGACGGATTTCTCAGGTTTTTACTACATATGAAAACTTTTCGCATTCTCCCGTGCAACTCGGCAGCTAGTCCTCCTTTCATGCAGAATCTTAAGGTCCTAGCTCAAGTCCAAGGCACCAAAGCCAGCTAAAAATTCAATATTCGATACCTAAAACTTGAATTGTTCTACTCCTTACTGGCTATTACATCAACTTAGAAGCTTCATCTGTGTTCTACTATGGTGCTTTTAGTGTCTCCGCATTCCGCAGCACGCGACATAGCTTTGCAGACGATAAGTACAATCGTTTCAGAGAGAAGAGCGGCCAATGTGACGATCTGGCTTTAAGTCGATTCGATAATAAATTACGAAAACGGACGGATTTCTCAGGTTTTTACTACATATGAACACTTTTCACATCCTCCCGTGCAACTCGGCTGCTAGTCCTCCATTCATGCAGAATCTTAAGGTCCTAGCTCATGTCCAAGGCACCTAAACCAGCTAAAAAGTCAATATTCGATACCTAAAACTTGACTTGTACTACTCCTTACTGGCTATTACATCAACTTAGAAGCTTCATCTGTGTTCTACTATGGTGCTTTTAGTGTCTCCGCATACCGCGGCACGCGACATAGCTTTGCAGACGATACGTACATCCGTTTCAGAGAGAAGAGCGTGCAATGTGACGATCTGGCTTCAAGTTGATTCGATAACAAATGACGATAACGGACGGATTTCTCAGATTTTTACTACATATGAACACTTTCCACATTCTCCCATGCAACTCGGCTGCTAGTCCTCCTTTCATGCAGAGTCTTAAGGACATAGCTCATGTCCAAGGCACCAAAGCCAGCTAAAAATTCAATATTCGATACCTAAAACTTGAATTGTACTACTTCTTACTGGCTATTACATCAACTTAGAAGCTTCATCTGTCTTCCACTATGGTGATTTTAGTGTCTCCGCATACCGCAGCACGCGACATAGCTTTGCAGACGATAAGTACAACCGTTTCAGAGAGAAGAGGGGCCAATGTGACGATCTGGCTCTAAGTCGATTCGATAACAAATGACGAAAATGGACGGATTTCTCAGGTTTTTACTACATATGAACACTTTTCACATACTCCCGTGCAACGCGGCTGCTAGTCCTCCTTTCATGCACAATCTTAAGGTCCTACGTCATGTCCAAGGCACCAAAGCCAGCTAAAATGTCATTAATCGATACCTAAAACTTGAATTGTACTACTTCTCACTGGCTATCACATCAACTTAGAAGCTTCATCTGTGTTCTACTATGGTGCTTTTAGTGACTCCGCATACCGCAGCACGCGACATAGCTTTGCAGACGATAAGTACAACCGTTTCAGAGAGAAGAGGGGCCAATGTGACGATCTGGCTTTAAGTCGATTCGATAACAAATGACGAAAACGGACGGATTTCTCAGGTTTTTACTACATATGAACACTTTTTACATTCTCCCGTGCAACTCGGCTGCTAGCCCTCCTTTCATGCAGAATCGTAAGGTCCTACCTCATGTCCAAGGCACCAAAGCCAGCTAAAAAGTCAATATTCTATACCTAAAACTTGAATTGTACTACACCTTACTGGCTATTACATCAACTTAGAAGCTTTAACTGTGTTCTACTATGGTGTTTTTAGTGACTCCGCATACCGCAGCACGCGACATAGCTTTGCAGACGATAAGTACAACCGTTTCAGAGAGAAGAGCGGGCAATGTGACGATCTGGCTTCAAGTTGATTCGATAACAACTGACGAAAAAGGCCCGATTTCTCAGGTTTTTACTACATATGAACACCTTTCACATTCTCCCATGCAACTCGGCTGCTAGTCCTCCTTTCATGCAGAATCTTAAGGACATAGCTCATGTCCAAGGCACCAAAGCCAGCTAAAAAGTCAATAATCGATACCTAAAACTTGAATTGTACTACTTCTTACTGGCTATTACATCAACTTAGAAGCTTCATCTGTGTTCCACTATGGTGATTTTAGTGTCTCCGCATACCGCAGCACACGACATAGCTTTGCAGACGATAAGTACAACCGTTTCAGAGAGAAGAGGGGCCAAGGTGACGATCTGGCTTTAAGTCGATTCGATAACAAATGACGAAAATGGACGGTTTTCTCAGGTTTTTACTACATATGAACACTTTTCACATACTCCCGTGCAACGCGGCTGCTAGTCCTGATTTCATGCAGAATCGTAAGGTCCTAGCTCTTGTCCAAGGCACCAAAGCCAGCTAAAAAGTCAATATTCGATACCTAAAACTTGAATTGTATTACTTCTTACTGGCTATTACATCAACTTAGAAGCTTCATCTGTGTTCTACTATGGTGCTTTTAGTGTCTCCGCATACCGCAGCACGCGACATTGCTTTGCAGACTATAAGTACAACCGTTTCAGAGAGAAGAGCGGCCAATGTGACGAACTGCTTTAAGTCGATTCGATAATAAATTACGATAACGGACGGATTTCTCAGGTTTTTACTACATATGAACACTTTTCGCATCCTCCCGTGCAACTTGGCTGCTAGTCCTCCTTTCATGCCGAATCGTAAGGTCCTAGCTCATGTCCAAGGCACCAAAGCCAGCAAAAAAGTCAGTAATCGATACCTTAATCTTGAATTGTACTACTTCTTACTGGCTATTACATCAACTTAGAAGCTTCATCTGTGTTCTACTATGGTGCTTTTAGTGTCTCCGCATACCGCAGCACGCGACATAGCTTTGCAGACGATAAGTACAACCGTTTCAGAGAGAAGAGCGGCCAATGTGACGACCTAGCTTTAAGTCGATTCGATAACAAATGACGAAAACGGACGGATTTCTCAGGTTTTTACTACATATGAACACTTTTTACATTCTCCCGTGCAACTCGGCTGCTAGGCCTCCTTTCATGCAGAATCTTAAGGACATAGCTCATGTCCAAGGCACCAAAGCCAGCTAAAAATTCAATATTCGATACCTAAAACTTGAATTCTACTACTTCTTACTGGCTATTACATCAACTTAGAAGCTTCATCTGTGTTCCACTATGGTGATTTTAGTGTCTCCGCATACCGCAGCACGCGACATAGCTTTGCAGACGATAAGTACAACCGTTTCAGAGAGAAGAGGGGCCAATGTGACCATCTGGCTTTAAGTCGATTCGATAACAAATGACGAAAATGGACGGATTTCTCAGGTTTTTACTACATATGAACACTTTTCACATACTCCCGTGCAGCGCGGCTGCTAGTCCTTCTTTCATGCAGAATCTTAAGGTCCTAGCTCATGTCCAAGGCACCAAAGCCTGCTAAAAAGTCAATAATCGATACCTAAAACTTGAATTGTACTACGTCTCACTGGCTATCACATCAACTTAGAAGCTTCATCTGTGTTCTACTATGGTGCTTTTAGTGTCTCCACATACTGCAGCACGCGACATAGCTTTGCAGACGATAAGTACAACCGTTTCAGAGAGAAGAGCGGCCAATGTGACGGACTGCTTTAAGTCGATTCGATAATAAATTACGAAAACGGACGGATTTCTCAGGTTTTTACTACATATGAACACTTTTCGCATCCTCCCGTGCAACGCGGCTGCTAGTCCTCCTTTCATGCAGAATCGTAAGGTCCTAGCTCATGTCCAAGGCACCAAAGCCAGCAAAAAAGTCAATAATCGATACCTAAATCTTGAATTGTACTACTTCTTACTGGCTATTACATCAACTTAGAAGCTTCATCTGTGTTCTACTATGGTGCTTTTAGTGTCTCCGCATACCGCAGCACGCGACATAGCTTTGCAGACGATAAGTACAACCGTTTCAGAGAGAAGAGCGGCCAATGTGACGATCTGGCTTTAAGTCGATTCGATAACAAATGACGAAAACGGACGGATTTCTCAGGTTTTTACTACATATGAACACTTTTCACATTCTCCCATGCAACTCGGCTGCTAGACCTCCTTTCATGCAGAATCATAAGGTCCAAGCTCATGTCCAAAGCACAAAAGCCAGCAAAAAGTCAATAAACGATACCTAAATCTTGAATTGTACTACTTCTTACTGGCTATTACATCAACTTAGAAGCTTAATCTGTGTTCTACTATGGTGCTTTTAGTGTCTCCGCATACCGCAGCACGCGACATAGCTCTGCAGACGATAAGTACAACCGTTTCAGAGAGAAGAGCGGCCAATGTGACGGACTGCTTTAAGTCGATTCGATAATAAATTACGAAAACGGACGGATTTCTCAGGTTTTTACTACATATGAACACTTCTCGCATCCTCCCGTGCAACTCGGCTGCTAGTCCTTCTTTCATGCAGAATCTTAAGGTCCTAGCTCACGTCCAAGGCACCAAAGCCAGCTAAAAAGTCAATATTCGATACCTAAAACTTGAATTGTACTACTCCTTACTGGCTATTACATCAACTTAGATCCTTCATCTGTGTTCTACTATGGTGCTTTTAGTGTCTCCGCAAACCGCAGCACGCGACATAGCTTTGCAGACGATAAGTACAACCGTTTCAGAGAGAAGAGCGGCCAATGTGACGATCTGGCTTTAAGTCGATTCGATAACAAATGACGAAAACGGACGGATTTCTCAGGTTTTTACTACATATGAACACTTTTCACATTCTCCCATGCAACTCGGCTGCTAGACCTCCTTTCATGCAGAATCATAAGGTCCAAGCTCATGTCCAAAGCACAAAAGCCAGCAAAAAGTCAATAAACGATACCTAAATCTTGAATTGTACTACTTCTTACTGGCTATTACATCAACTTAGAAGCTTAATCTGTGTTCTACTATGGTGCTTTTAGTGTCTCCGCATACCGCAGCACGCGACATAGCTCTGCAGACGATAAGTACAACCGTTTCAGAGAGAAGAGCGGCCAATGTGACGGACTGCTTTAAGTCGATTCGATAATAAATTACGAAAACGGACGGATTTCTCATTTTTTTACTACAGATGAACACTATTCACATTCTCCCATGCATCTCGGCTGCTAGTCCTCCTTTCATGCAGAATCATAAGGTCCTAGCTCATGTCCAAGGCGTAAAAGCCAGCTAAAAAGTCAATAATCGATACCTAAAACTTGAATTGTACTACTTCTCACTGGCTATCACATCAACTTATTAGCTTCATCCGTGTTCTACTATGGTGCTTTTAGTGTCTCCGCATACTGCAGCACGCGACATAGCTTTGCAGACGATAAGTACAACCGTTTCAGAGAGAAGAGCGGCCAATGTGACGCACTGCTTTAAGTCGATTCGATAATATATTCCGAAAACGTACGGATTTCTCAGGTTTTTACTACATATGAACACTTTTCGCATCCTCCCGTGCCACTCGGCTGCTAGTCCTCCTTTCATGCAGAATCTTAAGGACATAGCTCATGTCCAAGGCAACAAAGCCAGCTAAAAAGTCAATAATCGATACCTAAATTGACTACATCTTACTAGCTATTACATCAACTTAGAAGCTTCATCTGTGTTCCACTATGGTGATTTTAGTGTCTCCGCATACCGCAGCACGCGACATAGCTTTGCAGACGATAAGTACAACCGATTCAGAGAGAAGAGAGGCCATGGTGACGATCTGGCTTTAAGTCGATTCCATAACAAATGACGAAAATGGACGGATTTCTCAGGTTTTAACTACATATGAACACTTGTCACATAGTCCCGTGCAACGCGGCTGCTAATCCTCCTTTCATGCAGAATCTTAAGGTCCTAGCTCATGTCCAAGGCGCCAAAGCCAGCTAAAAAGTCAATATTCGATACCTAAAACTTGAATTGTACTACTCCTTACTGGCTATTACATCAACTTAGTAGCTTCATCTGTGTTCTACTATGGTGCTTTTAGTGTCTCCGCATACCGCAGCACGCGACATAGCTTTGCAGACGATAAGTACAACCGTTTCAGAGAGAAGAGCGGCCAATGTGACGCACTGCCTTAAGTCGATTCGATAATAAATTACGAAAACGGACGGATTTCTCAGGTTTTTACTACATATGAACACTTTTCGCATCCTCCCGTGCAACTCGGCTGCTAGTCCTCCTTTCATGCAGAATCTTAAGGTCCTAGCTCATGTCCAAGGCACCTAAGCCAGCTAAAAACACAATAATCGATACCTAAAACTTGAATTGTACTACTTCTCACTGGCTATCACATCAACTTAGAAGCTTCATCCGTGTTCTACTATGGTGCTTTTAGTGTCTCCGCATACTGCAGCACGCGACATAGCTTTGCAGACGATAAGTACAACCGTTTCAGAGAGAAGAGCGGCCAATGTGACGCACTGCTTTAAGTCGATTCGATAATATATTCCGAAAACGTACGGATTTCTCAGGTTTTTACTACATATGAACACTTTTCGCATCCTCCCGTGCCACTCGGCTGCTAGTAATCCTTCCGTGCGGAATCATAAGGTCCTAGCTCATGTCCAAGGCACAAAAGCCAGCTAAAAGGTCGATAATCGATACCTAAAACTTGAATTGTACTACTTCTCACTGGCTATCACATCAACTTAGAAGCTTCATCTGTGTTCTACTATGGTGCTTTTAGTGTCTTCGCATACTGCAGCATGCGACATAGCTTTGCAGACGATAAGTACAACGGTGTCAGAGAGAAAAGCGGGCAATTTGACGATCTGGCTTCCAGTTATTCGATAACAAATGACTAAAACCGACGGATTTCTCAGGTTTTTACTACATATGAACACTTTCCACATTCTCCAATGTAACTCGGCTGCTAACCCTCCTTTCATGCAGAATCTTAACGTCCTAGCTCATGTGCGCCAAAGCCAGCTAAAAAGTCAATATTCGATACCTACAACTTGAATTGTACTACTCCTTACTGGCTATTACATCAACTTAGTAGCTTCATCTGTGTTCTACTATGGTGCTTTTAGTGTCTCCGCATACCGCAGCACGCGACATAGCTTTGCAGACGATAAGTACAACCGTTTCAGAGAGAAGAGCGACCAATGTGACGCACTGCTTTAAGTCGATTCGATAATAAATTACGAAAACAGACGGATTTCTCAGGTTTTTACTACTTATGAACACTTTTCGCATTGTCCCGTGCAACTCGGCTGCTAGTCCTCCTTTCATGCAGAATCTTAAGGTCCTAGCTCATGTCCAAGGCACCTAAGCCAGCTAAAATGTCAATAATCGATACCTAAAACTTGAATTGTACTACGTCTCACTGGCTATCACATCAACTTAGAAGCTTCATCTGTGTTCTACTATGGTGCTTTTAGTGTCTCCGCATACCGCAGCACGCGACATAGCTTTGCAGACGATAAGTACAACCGTTTCAGAGAGAAGAGGGGCCAATGAGACGAACTGGCTTTAAGTCGATTCGATAACAAATGACGAAAATTGACGGATTTCTCAGGTTTTTACTACATATGAACACTTTTCACATACTCCCGTGCAAGGCGGCTGCTAGTCCTCCTTTCATGCAGAATCTTAAAGTCCTAGCTCATGTCCAAGGCACCTAAGCCAGCTAAAAAGTCAATAATCGATACCTAAAACTTGAATTGTAGTACTTCTCACTGGCTATCACATCAACTTGGAACCTTAATCTGTGTTCTACTATGGTGCTTTTAGTGTCTCCGCATACCGCAGCACGCGACATAGCTTTGCAGACGATAAGTACAACCGTTTCAATGAGATGAGGGGCCAATGTGACGATCTGGCTTTAAGTCGATTTGATAACAAGTGACGAAAACGGACGGATTTCTCAGGTTTATACTACATATGAACACTTTTTACATTCTCCCGTGCAACTCGGCTGCTAGTCCTCCTTTCATGCAGAATCTTTAGGTCCTAGCTCATGTCCAAGGCACCAAAGCCAGCTAAAATGTCAATAATCGATACCTAAAACTTGAATTGTACTACGTCTCACTGGCTATCACATCAAATTAGAAGCTTCATCTGTGTTCTACTATGGTGCTTTTAGTGTCTCCGCATACCGCAGCACGCGACATAGCTTTGCAGACGATAAGTACAACCGTTTCAGAGAGAAGAGCGGCCAATGTGACGATCTGGCTTTAAGTCGATTCGATAACAAATGACGAAAACGGACGGATTTCTCAGGTTTTTACTACATATGAACACTTTTCACATTCTCCCATGTAACTCGGTTGCTAGTCCTCCTTTCATGCAGAATCATAAGGTCCTAGCTCATGTCCAAGGCACAAAAGCCAGCTAAAAAGTCAATAATCGATACCTAAAACTTTAATTGTACTACTTCTCACTGGCTATCACATCAACTTAGAAGCTTCATCTGCGTTCTACTATGGTGCTTTTAGTGTCTCCGCATACTGCAGCACGCGACATAGCTTTGCAGACGATAAGTACAACCGTTTCAGAGAGAAAAGCGGGCAATGTGACGATCTGGCTTCAAGTTGATTCGATAACAAATGACTAAAACGGACGGATTTCTCAGGTTTTTACTACATATGAACACTTTCCACATTCTCCAATGCAACTCGGCTGCTAGTCCTCCTTTCATGCAGAATCTTAAGGACATAGCTCATGTCCAAGGCATCAAAGCCAGCTAAAAAGTCAATAATCGATACCTAAATTGACTACATCTTACTAGCTATTACATCAACTTAGAAGCTTCATCTGTGTTCCACTATGGTGATTTTAGTGTCTCCGCATACCGCAGCACGCGACATAGCTTTGCAGACGATAAGTACAACCGTTTCAGAGAAAAGAGAGGCCAATGTGACGATCTGGCTTTAAGTCGATTCGATAACAAATGACGAAAATGGACGGATTTCTCAGGTTTTTACTACATATGAACACTTGTCACATAGTCCCGTGCAACGCGGCTGCTAGTCCTCCTTTCATGCAGAATCTTAAGGTCCTAGCTCATGTCCAAGGCACCAAAGCCAGCTAAAAAGTCAATATTCGATACCTAAAACTTGAATTGTACTACTCCTTACTGGCTATTACATCAACTTAGAAGCTTCATCTGTGTTCTACTATGGTGCTTTTAGTGTCTCCGCATACCGCAGCACGCGACATAGCTTTGCAGACGATAAGTACAACCGTTTCAGAGAGAAGAGGGGCCAATGTGACGAACTGACTTTAAGTCGATTCGATAACAAATGACGAAAATTGACGGATTTCTCAGGTTTTTACTACATATGAACACTTTTCACATACTCCCGTGCAAGGCGGCTGCTAGTCCTCCTTTCATGCAGAATCTTAAAGTCCTAGCTCATGTCCAAGGCACCTAAGCCAGCTAAAAAGTCAATAATCGATACCTAAAACTTGAATTGTAGTACTTCTCACTGGCTATCACATCAACTTGGAACCTTAATCTGTGTTCTACTATGGTGCTTTTAGTGTCTCCGCATACCGCAGCACGCGACATAGCTTTGCAGACGATAAGTACAACCGTTTCAATGAGAAGAGGGGCCAATGTGACGATCTGGCTTTAAGTCGATTCGATAACAAGTGACGAAAACGGACGGATTTCTCAGGTTTATACTACATATGAACACTTTTTACATTCTCCCGTGCAACTCGGCTGCTAGTCCTCCTTTCATGCAGAATCGTAAGGTCCTAGCTCATATCCAAGGCACCAAAGCCAGCAAAATAGTCAATAATCGATACCTAAATCTTGAATTGTACTACTTCTTACTGGCTATTACATCAACTTTGAAGCTTCATCTGTATTCTACTATGGTGCTTTTAGTGTCTCCGCATACCGCAGCACGCGACATAGCTTTGCAGACGATAAGTACAACCGTTTCAGAGAGAAGAGCGGCCAATGTGACAATCTGGCCTTAAGTCGATTCGATAACAAATGACGAAAACGGACGCATTTTTCAGGTTTTTACTACATATGAACACTTTTCACATTCTCCCAAGCAACTCGGCTGCTAGTCCTCCTTCCGTGCGGAATCATAAGGTTCTAGCTCATGTCCAAGGCACAAAAGCCAGCTAAAAGGTCAATATTCGATACCTAAAACTTGAATTGTACTACTTCTTACTGGCTATTACAACAACTTAGAAGCTTAATCAGTGTTCTACTATGGTGCTTTTAGTGTCCCCGCATACCGCAGCACGCGACATAGCTTTGCAGACGATAAGTACAACCGTTTCAGAGAGAAGAGGGGCCCATGTGGCGATCTGGCTTTAAGTCGATTCGATAACAAATGACGAAAACGGACGGATTTCTCAGGTTTTTACTACATATGAACACTTTTTACATCCTCCCGTGCAACGCGGCTGCTAGTCCTCCTTTTATGCAGAATCTTTAGGTCCTAGCTCATGTCCAAGGCACCAAAGCCAGCTAAAAAGTCAATAATCGATACCTAAAACTTGAATTGTACTACTTCTCACTGGCTATCACATCAACTTAGAAGCTTCATCTGTGTTCTACTACGGTGCTTTTAGTGTCTCCGCATACTGCAGCACGCGACATAGCTTTGCAGACGATAAGTACAACCGTTTCAGAGAGAAGAGGGGCCCATGTGACGATCTGGCTTTAAGTCGATTCCATAACAAATGACGAAAACGGACGGATTTCTCATTTTTTTTCTACATATGAACACTATTCACATTCTCCCATGCATCTCGGCTGCTAGTCCTCCTTTCATGCAGAGTCGTAAGGTCCTAGCTCATGTCCAAGGCACCAAAGCCAGCAAAATAGTCAATAATCGATACCTAAATCTTGAATTGTACTACTTCTTACTGGCTATTACATCAACTTTGAAGCTTCATCTGTGTTCTACTATGGTGCTTTTAGTGTCTCCGCATACCGCAGCACGCGACATAGCTTTGCAGACGATAAGTACAACCGTTTTAGAGTGAAGAGCGGCCAATGTGACGATCTGGCTTTAAGTCGATTCGATAACAAATGACGAAAACGGTCGGATTTCTCGTTTTTTTTCTACTTATGAACACTATTCACATTCTCCCATGCATCTCGGCTGCTAGTCCTCCTTTCATGCAGAGTCATAAGGTCCTAGCTCATGTCCAAGGCACAAAAGCCAGCTAAAAAGTTAATAATCGATACCTAAAACTCCAATTGTACTACTTCTTACTGGCTATTACATCAACCTAGAAGCTTAATCTGTGTTCTACTATGGTGATTTTAGTGTCTCCGCATACCGCAGCACGCGACATAGATTTGCAGACGATAAGTACAACCGTTTCAGAGAGAAGAGCGGCCAATGTAACGCACTGATTTAAGTCGATTCGATAATAAATTACGAAAACGGACGGATTTCTCAGGTTTCTACTACATATGAACACTTTTCGCATCCTCCGTGCAACTCTGCTGCTAGACCTCCTTTCATCCAGAAACTTAAGGTCCTAGCTCATGCCCAAGGCACCAAAGCCAGCTAAAAAGTCAATATTCGATACCTAAAACTTGCATTGTACTACTCCTTACTGGCTATTACATGAACTTAGAAGCTTCATCTGTGTTCTACTATTGTGCTTTTAGTGTCTCCGCATACCGCAGCACGCGACATAGCTTTGCAGACGATAAATACAACCGCTTCAGAGAGAAGAGGGGCTAATGTGACGATCTGACTATAAGCCGATTGGATAACAAATGACGAAAATGGACGGATTTCTCAGGTTTTTACTACATATGAACACTTTTCACATACTCCCTTGCAACGCGGCTGCTAGGCCTCCATTCATGCAGAATGTTAAGGTCCTAGCTCATGTCCAAGGCACCTAAGCCAGCTAAAAAGTCAATAATCGATACCTAAAACTTGAATTGTAGTACTTCTCACTGGCTATCACATCAACTTAGAACCTTAATCTGTGTTCTACTATGGTGCTTTTAGTGTCTCCGCATACCGCAGCACGCGACATAGCTTTGCAGACGATAAGTACAACCGTTTCAATGAGAAGAGGGGCCAATGTGACGATCTGGCTTTAAGTCGATTTGATAACAAGTGACGAAAACGGACGGATTTCTCAGGTTTATACTACATATGAAAACTTTTTACATTCTCCCGTGCAACTCGGCTGCTAGTCCTCCTTTCATGCAGAATCTTTAGGTCGTAGCTCATGTCCAAGGCACCAAAGCCAGCTAAAATGTCAATAATCGATACCTAAAACTTGAATTGTACTACGTCTCACTGGCTATCACATCAACTTAGAAGCTTCATCTGTGTTCTACTATGGTGCTTTTAGTGTCTCCGCATACCGCAGCACGCGACATAGCTTTGCAGACGATAAGTACAACCGTTTCAGAGAGAAGAGAGGCCAATGTGACGATCTGGCTTTAAGTCGATTCGATAACAAATGACGAAAATGGACGGATTTCTCAGGTTTTTACTACATATGAACACTTGTCACATAGTCCCGTGCAACGCGGCTGCTAGTCCTCCTTTCATGCAGAATCTTAAGGTCCTAGCTCATGGCCAAGGCACCAAAGCCAGCTAAAAAGTCAATAATCGATACCTAAATTGACTACATCTTACTAGCTATTACATCAACTTAGAAGCTTCATCTGTGTTCCACTATGGTGATTTTAGTTTCTCCGCATACCGCAGCACGCGACATAGCTTTGCAGACGATAAGTACAACCGTTTCAGAGAGAAGAGAGGCCAATGTGACGATCTGGCTTTAAGTCTATTCGATAACAAATGACGAAAACGGACGGATTTCTCAGGTTTTTACTACATATGAACACTTGTCACATAGTCCCGTGCAACGCGGCTGCTAGTCCTCCTTTCATGCAGAATCTTAAGGTCCTAGCTCATGTCCAAGGCACCAAAGCAAGCTAAAAAGTCAATATTCGATACCTAAAACTTGAATTGTACTACTCCTTACTGGCTATTACATCAACTTAGAAGCTTCATCTGTGTTCTACTATGGTGCTTTTAGTGTCTCCGCATACCGCAGCACGCGACATAGCTTTGCAGACGATAAGTACAACCGTTTTAGAGAGAAGAGCGGCCAATGTGACGATCTGGCTTTAAGTCGATTCGATAACAAATGACGAAAACGGTCGGATTTCTCGTTTTTTTTCTACTTATGAACACTATTCACATTCTCCCATGCATCTCGGCTGCTAGTCCTCCTTTCATGCAGGGTCATAAGGTCCTAGCTCATGTCCAAGGCACAAAAGCAAGCTAAAAAGTTAATAATCGATACCTAAAACTCCAATTGTACTACTTCTTACTGGCTATTACATCAACCTAGAAGCTTAATCTGTGTTCTACTATGGTGATTTTAGTGTCTCCGCATACCGCAGCACGCGACATAGATTTGCAGACGATAAGTACAACCGTTTCAGAGAGAAGAGCGGCCAATGTGACGCACTGATTTAAGTCGATTCGATAATAAATTACGAAAACGGACGGATTTCTCAGGTTTCTACTACATATGAACACTTTTCGCATCCTCCGTGCAACTCTGCTGCTAGACCTCCTTTCATGCAGAAACTTAAGGTCCTAGCTCATGCCCAAGGCACCTAAGCCAGCTAAAAAGTCAATAATCGATACCTAAAACTTGAATTGTAGTACTTCTCACTGGCTATCACATCAACTTAGAACCTTAATCTGTGTTCTACTATGGTGCTTTTAGTGTCTCCGCATACCGCAGCACGCGACATAGCTTTGCAGACGATAAGTACAACCGTTTCAATGAGAAGAGGGGCCAATGTGACGATCTGGCTTTAAGTCGATTTGATAACAAGTGACGAAAACGGACGGATTTCTCAGGTTTATACTACATATGAACACTTTTTACATTCTCCCGTGCAACTCGGCTGCTAGTCCTCCTTTCATGCAGAATCTTTAGGTCGTAGCTCATGTCCAAGGCACCAAAGCCAGCTAAAATGTCAATAATCGATACCTAAAACTTGAATTGTACTACGTCTCACTGGCTATCACATCAACTTAGAAGCTTCATCTGTGTTCTACTATGGTGCTTTTAGTGTCTCCGCATACCGCAGCACGCGACATAGCTTTGCAGACGATAAGTACAACCGTTTCAGAGAGAAGAGAGGCCAATGTGACGATCTGGCTTTAAGTCGATTCGATAACAAATGACGAAAATGGACGGATTTCTCAGGATTTTACTACATATGAACACTTGTCACATAGTCCCGTGCAACGCGGCTGCTAGTCCTCCTTTCATGCAGAATCTTAAGTTCCTAGCTCATGTCCAAGGCACCAAAGCCAGCTAAAAAGTCAATAATCGATACCTAAAACTTGAATTGTAGTACTTCTCACTGGCTATCACATCAACTTGGAACCTTAATCTGTGTTCTACTATGGTGCTTTTAGTGTCTCCGCATACCGCAGCACGCGACATAGCTTTGCAGACGATAAGTACAACCGTTTCAATGAGAAGAGGGGCCAATGTGACGATCTGGCTTTAAGTCGATTCGATAACAAGTGACGAAAACGGACGGATTTCTCAGGTTTATACTACATATGAACACTTTTTACATTCTCCCGTGCAACTCGGCTGCTAGTCCTCCTTTCGTGCAGAATCGTAAGGTCCTAGCTCATGTCCAAGGCACCAAAGCCAGCAAAAAAGTCAATAATCGATACCTAAATCTTGAATTGTACTACTTCTTACTGGCTATTACATCAACTTTGAAGCTTCATCTGTATTCTACTATGGTGCTTTTAGTGTCTCCGCATACCGCAGCACGCGATATAGCTTTGCAGACGATAAGTACAACCGTTTCAGAGAGAAGAGCGGCCAATGTGACAATCTGGCCTTAAGTCGATTCGATAACAAATGACGAAAACGGACGCATTTTTCAGGTTTTTACTACATATGAACACTTTTCACATTCTCCCAAGCAACTCGGCTGCTAGTCCTCCTTCCGTGCGGAATCATAAGGTTCTAGCTCATGTCCAAGGCACAAAAGCCAGCTAAAAGGTCAATAATCGATACCTAAAACTTGAATTGTACTACTTCTTACTGGCTATTACAACAACTTAGAAGCTTAATCTGTGTTCTACTATGGTGCTTTTAGTGTCTCCGCATACTGCAGCACGCGACATAGCTTTGCAGACGATAAGTACAACCGTTTCAGAGAGAAGAGGGGCCCATGTGGCGATCTGGCTTTAAGTCGATTCGATAACAAATGACGAAAACGGACGGATTTCTCAGGTTTTTACTACATATGAACACTTTTTACATCCTCCCGTGCAACGCGGCTGCTAGTCCTCCTTTCATGCAGAATCTTTAGGTCCTAGCTCATGTCCAAGGCACCAAAGCCAGCTAAAAAGTCAATAATCGATACCTAAAACTTGAATTGTACTACTCCTCACTGGCTATCACATCAACTTAGAAGCTTCATCTGTGTTCTACTATGGTGCTTTTAGTGTCTCCGCATACTGCAGCACGCGACATAGCTTTGCAGACGATAAGTACAACCGTTTCAGAGAGAAGAGGGGCCCATGTGACGATCTGGCTTTAAGTCGATTCCATAACAAATGACGAAAACGGACGGATTTCTCAGGTTTTTACTACATATGAACACTTTTTACATTCTCCCGTGCAACTCGGCTGCTAGTCCTCCTTTCATGCAGAATCTTAAGGTCCTAGCTCATGTCCAAGGCACCAAAGCCAGCAAAAAAGTCAATAACCGATACCTAAATCTTGAATTGTACTACTTCTTACTGGCTACTACATCAACTTTGAAGCTTCATCTGTGTTCTACTATGGTGCTTTTAGTGTCTCCGCATACCGCAGCACGCGACATAGCTTTGCAGACGATAAGTACAACCGTTTCAGAGAGAAGAGCGGCCAATGTGACGATCTGTCTTTAAGTCGATTCGATAACAAATGACGAAAACGGACGGATTTCTCATTTTTTTCTACATATGAACACTATTCACATTCTCCCATGCATCTCGGCTGCTAGTCCTCCTTTCATGCAGAGTCGTAAGGTCCTAGCTCATGTCCAAGGCACCAAAGCCAGCAAAAAAGTCAATAATCGATACCTAAATCTTGAATTGTACTACTTCTTACTGGCTATTACATCAACTTTGAAGCTTCATCTGTGTTCTACTATGGTGCTTTTAGTGTCTCCGCATACCGCAGCACGCGACATAGCTTTGCAGACGATAAGTACAACCGTTTTAGAGAGAAGAGCGGCCAATGTGACGATCTGGCTTTAAGTCGATTCGATAACAAATGACGAAAACGGTCGGATTTCTCGTTTTTTTTCTACTTATGAACACTATTCACATTCTCCCATGCATCTCGGCTGCTAGTCCTCCTTTCATGCAGAGTCATAAGGTCCTAGCTCATGTCCAAGGCACAAAAGCAAGCTAAAAAGTTAATAATCGATACCTAAAACTCCAATTGTACTACTTCTTACTGGCTATTACATCAACCTAGAAGCTTAATCTGTGTTCTACTATGGTGATTTTAGTGTCTCCGCATACCGCAGCACGCGACATAGATTTGCAGACGATAAGTACAACCGTTTCAGAGAGAAGAGCGGCCAATGTGACGCACTGATTTAAGTCGATTCGATAATAAATTACGAAAACGGACGGATTTCTCAGGTTTCTACTACATATGAACACTTTTCGCATCCTCCGTGCAACTCTGCTGCTAGACCTCCTTTCATGCAGAAACTTAAGGTCCTAGCTCATGCCCAAGGCACCAAAGCCAGCTAAAAAGTCAATATTCGATACCTAAAACTTGCATTGTACTACTCCTTACTGGCTATTACATGAACTTAGAAGCTTCATCTGTGTTCTACTATTGTGCTTTTAGTGTCTCCGCATACCGCAGCACGCGACATAGCTTTGCAGACGATAAGTACAACCGTTTCAGAGAGAAGAGGGGCTAATGTGACGATCTGACTATAAGCCGATTGGATAACAAATGACGAAAATGGACGGATTTCTCAGGTTTTTACTACATATGAACACTTTTCACATACTCCCGTGCAACGCGGCTGCTAGTCCTCCATTCATGCAGAATGTTAAGGTCCTAACTCATGTCCAAGGCACAAATGCCAGATAAAAAGTCAATAATCGATACCTAAAACTTGAATTGTACTACTTCTTACTGGCTATTACATCAACTTAGAAACTTCATCTGTGTTCTACTATGGTGCTTTTAGTGTCTCCGCATACCGCAGCACGCGACATAGCTTTGCAGACGATAAGTACAACCGTTTCAGAGAGAAGAGCGGCCAATGTGACGATCTGGCTTTAAGTCGATTCGATAACAAATGACGAAAACGGATGGATTTCTCAGTTTTTTACTACATATGAACACTTTTCACATTCTTCCATGCAACTCGGCTGTTAGTCCTCCTTTCATGCAGAATCATAAGGACCTAGCTCATGTCAAAGGCACCAAAGCCATCAAAAAAGTCAATAATCGATTAGTAAAACTTGAATTTTACTACTTCTTACTGGCTATTACATCAACTTAGAAGCTTCATCTGTGTTCCACTATGGTGATTTTAGTGTCTCCGCATACCGCTGCACGCGACATAGCTTTGCTGACGATAAGTACAACCGTTTCAGAGAGAAGAGCGGGCAATGTGACGATCTGGCTTTAAGTCGATTCGATAATAAATTACGGAAACGGACGGATTTCTCAGGTTTTTACTACATATGAACACTTTTCACATTCTCCGTGCAACGCGGCTGCTAGTCCTCCTTTCATGCACAATCTTAAGGTCCTACCTCATGTCCAAGGCACCAAAGCCAGCTAAAACGTCTATTATCGATACCTAAAACCTGAATTGTACTACTTCTTACTGGCTATTACATCAACTTAGAAGCTTCATCTGTATTCTACTATGGTGCTTTTAGTGTCTCCGCATACTGCAGCACGCGACATAGCTTTGCAGACGATAAGTACAACCGTTTCAGAGAGAAGAGGGGCCAATGTGATGACCTGGCTTTAAGTCGATTCGATAACAAATGACGAAAACGGACGGATTTCTCAGGTTTTTACTACATATGAACACTTTTTACATTCCCCCGTGCATCTCCGCTGCTAGTCCTTCTTTCATGCAGAATCGTAGGGTCCTAGCTCATGTTCAAGGCACCAAAGCCAGCAAAAAAGTCAATAATCGGTACCTAAATCTTGAATAGTACTACTTCTTACTGGCTATTATATCAACTTTGAAGCTTCATCTATGTTCTACTATGGTGCTTTTAGTGTCTCCGCATAACGCAGCACGCGACATACCTTTGCAGACGATAAGTACAACCGTTTCACATATAAGAGCGGCCAATGTGACGATCTGGTTTTAAGTCGATTCGATAACAAATGACGGAAACGGACGGATTTCTTAGGTTTTTACTACATATGAACACTTTTCACATTCTCCCATTCAGCTCGGCTGCTAGTCCTCCTTTCATGCAGAATGTTAAGGTCCTAGCTCATGTCCAAGGCACAAAAGCCAGATAAAAAGTCAATAATCGATAAATAAAACTTGAATTGTACTACTTCTTACTGGCTATTACATCAACTTAGAAACTTCATCTGTGTTCTACTATGGAGCTTTTAGTGTCTCCGCATACCGCAGCACGCGACATAGCTTTGCAGACGATAAGTACAACCGTTTCAGAGAGAAGAGCGGCAGATGTGACGAACTGCTTTAAGTCGATTCGATAATAAATTACGAAAACGGACGGATTTCTCAGGTTTTTACTACATATGAACACTTTTCGCATCCTCCCGTGCAACTCGGCTGCTAGTCCTCCTTTCATGCAGAATCTTAAGGTCCTAGCTCATGTCCAAGGCACCAAAGCCAGCTAAAAAGTCAATATTCGATACCTAAAACTTGAATTGTACTACTCCTTACTGGCTATTACATCAACTTAGAAGCTTCATCTGTGTTCTACTATGGTGCTTTTAGTGTCTCCGCATACCGCAGCACGCGACATAGCTTTGCAGACGATAAGTACAACCGTTTCAGAGAGAAGAGCGGCCAATGTGACGATCTGGCTTTAAGTCGATTCGATAACAAATGACGAAAACGGACGGATTTCTCATTTTCTTACTGCATATGAACACTATTCACATTCTCCCATGCATCTCGGCTGCTAGTCCTCCTTTCATGCAGAATCATAAGGTCCTAGCTCATGTCGAAGGCACAAAAGCCAGCTAAAAAGTCAATAATCGATACCTAAAACTTGAATTGTACTACTTCTTACTGGCTATTACATCAACATAGAAGCTTAATCTGTGTTCTACTATGGTGCTTTTAGTGTCTCCGCATACCGCAGCACGCGACATATCTTTGCAGACGATAAGTACAACCGTTTCAGAGAGAAGAGCGGCCAATGTGACGCACTGCTTTAAGTCGATTCGATAATAAATTACGAAAACGGACGGATTTCTCAGGTTTTTACAACATATGAACACTTTTCGCATCCTCCCGTGCAACTCGGCTGCTAGTCCTCCTTTCATGCAGAATCTTAAGGTCCTAGCTCATGTCCAAGGCACCAAAGCCAGCTAAAAAGTCAATATTCGATACCTAAAACTTGAATTGTACTACTCCTTACTGGCTATTACATCAACTTAGAAGCTTCATCTGTGTTCTGCTATGGTGCTTTTAGTGTCTCCGCATACCGCAGAAGGCGACATAGCTTTGCAGACGATAAGTACAACCGTTTCAGAGAGAAGAGCGGGCAATGTGACGATCTGGCTTCAAGTTGATTCGATAACAAATGACGAAAACGGACGGATTTCTCAGGTTTTTACTACATATGAACACTTTTCACATTCTCCCATTCACCTCGGCTGCTAGTCCTCCTTTCATGCACAATCTTAAGGACATAGCTCATGTCCAAGGCACCAAAGCCAGCTAAAAAGTCAATAATCGATACCTAAAACTTGAATTGTACTACTCCTCACTGGCTATCACATCAACTTAGAAGCTTAACCTGTGTTCTAGTATGTTGCTTTTAGTGTCCCCGCATACCGCAGCACTCAACATAGCTTTGCAGACGATAAGTACAACCGTTTCAGAGAGAAGAGCGGCCACTGTGACGATCTGGCTTTAAGTCGATTCGATAACAAATGACGAAAACGGACGGATTTCTCAGGTTTTTACTACATATGAACACTTTTCACATTCTCCCATGCAACTCGGCTGCTAGTCCTCCTTTCATGCAGAATCTTAAGGTCCTAGCTCATGGCCAAGGCACCAAAGCCAGCTAAAACGTCAATTATCGATACCTAAAACTTGAATTGTACTACTTCTTACTGGCTATTACACCAACTGAGAAGCTTCATCTGTGTTCTACTATGGTGCTTTTAGTGTCTCCGCATACCGCAGCACGCGACATAGCTTTGCAGACGATAAGTACAACTGTTTCAGAGAGAAGAGCGGCCAATGTGACGATCTGGCTTCAAGTCGATTCGATAACAAATGACGAAAACGGACGGATTTCTCAGGTTTTTACTACATATGAACACTTTTCACATTGTCCCATACAACTCGGCTGCTAATCCTCCTTTCATGCAGAATCGTAAGGTCCTAGCTCATGTCCAAGGCACCAAAGCCAGCAAAAAAGTCAATAATCGATACGTAAATCTTGAATTGTACTACTTCTTACTGGCTATTACATCAACTTAGATGCTTCATCTGTGTTCTACTATGGTGCTTTTAGAGTCTACGCATACCGCAGCACGCGACATAGCTTTGCACACGATAAGTACAACCGTTTCAGAGAGAAGAGCGGCCAATGTGACGATCTGGCTTTACGTCGATTCCATAACAAATTACGAAAACGGACGGATTTCTCAGGTTTTTACTACATATGAACACTTTTCACATTCTCCCATGCAACTCGGCTGCTAGTCCTCCTTTCATGCAGAATCTTAAGATCCTAGCTCATGTCCAAGTCACCAAAGCCAGCTAAAAAGTCAATAATCGATACCTAAAACTTGAATTGTACTACTTCTTACTGGCTATTACATCAACTTAGAAGCTTCGTCTGTGTTCTAGGATGGTGCTTTTAGTGTCTCTGCATACCGCAGCACGCGACATAGCTTTGCAGACGTTAAGTACAACCGTTTCAGAGAGAAGAGCGGCCAATGTGACGATCTGGCTTTAAGCCTATTCGATAACAAATGACGAAAACGGACGGATTTCTCAGGTTTTTAATACATATGAACACTTATCACATACTCCCATCAAACGCGGCTGCTAGTCCTACTTTCATGCAGAATCTTAATGTCCTAGCTCATTTCCAAGGCACCAAAGATAGCTAAAAAGTCAATAATCCATACCTAAAACTTTAATTGTACTACTTCTCACTGGCTATCACATCAACTTAGAAGCTTCATCTGTGTTCTACTATGGTGCCTTTAGTGTCTCCGCATACTGCACCACGCGACATAGCTTTGCAGACGAATAGTACAACCGATTCAGAGAGATGAGGGGCCAATGTGACGATCTGGCTTTAAGTCGATTCGATAACAAATATCGAAAACGGACGGATTTCTCAGGTTTTTACTACATATGAACACTTTTTACATTATCCCGTGCAACTCGGCTGCTAGTCCTCCTTTCATGCAGAATCGTAAGGTCCTAGCTCATGTCCAAGGCACCAAAGCCAGCAAAAAAGTCAATAATCGATACCTAAATCTTGAATTGTACTACTTCTTACTGGCTATTACATCAACTTTGAAGCTTCATCTGTGTTCTACTATGGTGCTTTTAGTGTCTCCGCATACCGCAGCACGCGACATAGCTTTGCAGACGATAAGTACAACCGTTTCAGAGAGAAGAGCGGCCAATGTGACGATCTGGCTTTAAGTCGATTCGATAACAAATGACGAAAACGGGCGGATTTCTCAGGTTTTTACTACATATGAACACTTTTCACATTCTCCCATTCAACTCGGCAGCTAGTCCTCCTTTCATGCAGAATCTTAAGGTCCTAGATCATGTACAAGGCACCAAAGCCAGCTAAAAAGTCAATATTCGATACCTAAAACTTGAATAGTACTACTCCTTACTGGCTATTACATCAACTTAGAAGCTTCATCTGTGTTCTACTATGGTGACTTTAGTGTCTCCGCATACCGCAGCACGCGACATAGCTTTGCAGACGATAAGTACAACCGTTTCAGAGAGAAGAGCGGCCAATGTGACGATCTGGCTTTAAGGCGATTCGATAACAAATGACGAAAACGGACGGATTTCTCATTTTTTTACTACATATGACCACTATTCACATTCTCCCATGCATCTCGGCTGCTAGTCCTCCTTTCATGCAGAATCATAAGGTCCTAGCTCATGTCCAAGGCACAAAAGCCAGCTAAAAAGTCAATAATCGATACCTAAAACTTGAATTGTACTACTTCTTACTGGCTATTACATCAACTTTGAAGCTTCATCTGTGTTCTACTATGGTGCTTTTAGTGTCTCCGCATACCGCAGCACGCGACATAGCTTTGCAGACGATAAGTACAACCGTTTCAGAGAGAAGAGCGGCCAATGTGACGCACTGCTTTAAGTCGATTCGATAATAAATTACGAAAACGGACGGATTTCTCAGGTTTTTACAACATATGAACACTTTTCGCATCCTCCCGTGCAACTCGGCTGCTAGTCCTCCTTTCATGCAGAAACTTAAGGTCCTAGCCCATGTCCAATGCACCAAAGCCTGCTAAAAAGTCAATATTCGATACCTAAAACTTGAATTGTACTACTCCTTAATGGCTATTACATCAACTTAGAAGCTTCATCTGTGTTCTACTATTGTGCTTTTAGTGTCTCCGCATACCGCAGCACGCGACATAGCTTTGCAGACGATAAGTACAACCGTTTCAGAGAGAAGAGCGGCCAATGTGACGATCTGGCTTTAAGTCGATTCGATAACAAATGACGAAAACGGACGGATTTCTTAGGTTTTTACTACATATGAACACTTTTCACATTCTCCCATGCAACTCGGCTGCTAGTCCTCCTTTCATGCAGAATCTTAAGGTCCTAGCTCATGTCCCAGTCAACAAAGCCAGCTAAAAAGTCAATAATCGATACCTAAAACTTGAATTGTACTACTTCTTATGGCTATTACATCAACTTAGAAGTTTCGTCTGTGTTCTACTATGGTGCTTTTAGTGTCTCCGCATACCGCAGCACGCGACATAGCTTTGCAGACGATAAGTACAACCGTTTCAGAGAGAAAAGCGGCCAATGTGACGATCTGGCTTCAAGACGATTCGATAACAAATGACGAAAATGGACGGATTTCTCAGGTTTTTACTACATATGAACACTCTTTACATACTCCCGTGCAACGCGGCTGCTAGTCCTCCTTTCATGCACAATCTTAAGGTCCTACCTCAAGTCGAAGGCACCAAAGCCAGCTAAAAAGTCAATAATCGATACCTAAAACTTGAATTGCACTACTTCTCACTGGCTATCACATCTACTTAGAAGCTTCATCTGTGTTATACTATGGTGCTTTTAGTGTCTCCGCATACTGCAGCACGCGACATAGCTTTGCAGACGATAAGTACAACCGTTTCAGAGAGAAGAGGGGCCAATGTGACGACCTGGCTTTAAGTCGATTCGATAACAAATGACGAAAACGGACGGATTACTCAGGTTTTTACTACATATGAACACTTTTTACATTCCCCCGTGCAACTCGGCTGCTAGTCCTTCTTTCATGCAGAATCGTAGGGTCCTAGCTCATGTTCAAGGCACCAAAGCCAGCAAAAAAGTCAATAATCGGTACCTAAATCTTGAATAGTACTACTTCTTACTGGCTATTATATCAACTTTGAAGCTTCATCTATGTTCTACTATGGTGCTTTTAGTGTCTCCGCATAACGCAGCACGCGACATAGCTTTGCAGACGATAAGTACAACCGTTTCAGATATAAGAGCGGCCAATGTGACGATCTGGTTTTAAGTCGATTCGATAACAAATGACGGAAACGGACGGATTTCTTAGGTTTTTACTACATATGAACACTTTTCACATTCTCCCATTCAACTCGGCTGCTAGTCCTCCTTTCATGCAGAATGTTAAGGTCCTAGCTCATGTCCAAGGCACAAAAGCCAGATAAAAAGTCAATAATCGATAAATAAAACTTGAATTGTACTACTTCTTACTGGCTATTACGTCAACTTAGAAACTTCATCTGTGTTCTACTATGGTGCTTTTAGTGTCTCCGCATACCGCAGCACGCGACATAGCTTTGCAGACGATAAGTACAACCGTTTCAGAGAGAAGAGCGGCAGATGTGACGAACTGCTTTAAGTCGATTCGATAATAAATTACGAAAACGGACGTATTTCTCAGGTTTTTACTACATATGTACACTTTTCGCATCCTCCCATGCAAATCGGCTGCTAGTCCTCCTTTCATGCAGAATCATAAGGTCCTAGCTCATGTCGAAGGCACAAAAGCCAGCTAAAAAGTCAATAATCGATACCTAAAACTTGAATTGTACTACTTCTTACTGGCTATTACATCAACATAGAAGCTTAATCTGTGTTCTACTATGGTGCTTTTAGTGTCTCCGCATACCGCAGCACGCGACATATCTTTGCAGACGATAAGTACAACCGTTTCAGAGAGAAGAGCGGCCAATGTGACGCACTGCTTTAAGTCGATTCGATAATAAATTACGAAAACGGACGGATTTCTCAGGTTTTTACTACATATGAACACTTTTCGCATCCTCCCGTGCAACTCGGCTGCTAGTCCTCCTTTCATGCAGAATCTTAAGGTCCTAGCTCATGTCCAAGGCACCAAAGCCAGCTAAAAAGTCAATATTCGATACCTAAAACTTGAATTGTACTACTCCTTACTGGCTATTACATCAACTTAGAAGCTTCATCTGTGTTCTGCTATGGTGCTTTTAGTGTCTCCGCATACCGCAGAAGGCGACATAGCTTTGCAGACGATAAGTACAACCGTTTCAGAGAGAAGAGCGGGCAATGTGACGATCTGGCTTCAAGTTGATTCGATAACAAATGACGAAAACGGACGGATTTCTCAGGTTTTTACTACATATGAACACTTTTCACATTCTCCCATTCAACTCGGCTGCTAGTCCTCCTTTCATGCACAATCTTAAGGACATAGCTCATGTCCAAGGCACCAAAGCCAGCTAAAAAGTCAATAATCGAACCTAAAACTTGAATTGTACTACTTCCTACTGGCTATTACATCAACTTAGAAGCTTCTTCTGTGTTCCACTATGGTGCTGTTAGTGTCTCGGCATACCGCAGCACGCGACATAGCTTTGCAGACGATAAGTACAACATTTTCAGAGAGAAGAGCGACCAATGTGACGATCTGGCTTTAAGTCGATTCGATAACAAATGACGAAAACGGACGGATTTCTCAGGTTTTTACTACATATGAACACTTTTCACATTCTCCGTGCAACGCGACTGCTAGTCCTCCTTTCATGCAGAATCTTAAGGTCCTAGCTCATGTCCAAGGCAACATAGCCAGCAAAAAGTCAATAATCGATACCTAAAACTTGAATTGTACTACCACTTACTGGCTATTACATCAACTTAGAAGCTTAACCTGTGTTCTAGTATGGTGCTTTTAGTGTCCCCGCATACCGCAGCACTCGACATAGCTTTGCAGACGATAAGTACAACCGTTTCAGAGAGAAGAGCGGCCACTGTGACGATCTGGCTTTAAGTCGATTCGATAACAAATGACGAAAACGGACGGATTTCTTAGGTTTTTACTACATATGAACACTTTTCACATTCTCCCATGCAACTCGGCTGCTAGTCCTCCTTTCATGCAGAATCTTAAGGTCCTAGCTCATGGCCAAGGCACCAAAGCCAGCTAAAACGTCAATTATCGATACCTAAAACTTGAATTGTACTACTTCTTACTGGCTTTACATCAACTTAGAAGCTTAATCTATGGTGCTTTTAGTGTCTCCGCATACTGCAGCACGCGACATAGCTTTGCAGACGATAAGTACAACTGTTTCAGAGAGAAGAGCGGCCAATGTGACGATCTGGCTTCAAGTCGATTCGATAACAAATGACGAAAACGGACGGATTTCTCAGGTTTTTACTACATATGAACACTTTTCACATTGTCCCATACAACTGGGCTGCTAATCCTCCTTTCATGCAGAATCTTAAGGTCCTAGCTCATGTCCAAGGCACCAAAGCCAGCTAAAAATTCAATATTCGATACCTAAAACTTGAATTGTACTACTCCTCACTGGCTATTACATCAACTTAGAAGCTTCATCTGTGTTCTACTATGGTGCTTTTAGTGTCTCCGCATACCGCAGCACGCGACATAGCTTTGCAGACGATAAGTACTACCGTTTCAGAGAGAAGAGCGGGCAATGTGACGATCTGGCTTTAAGTCGATTCGATAACAAATGACGAAAATGGACGGATTTCTCAGGTTTTTACTACATATGAACACTTTTCACATACTCCCGTGCAACGCGGCTGCTAGTCCTCCTTTCATGCACAATCTTAAGGTCCCACCTCATGTCCAAGGCACCAAAGCCAGCTAAAAAGTCAGTAATCGATACCTAAAACTTTAATTGTACTACTTCTCACTGGCTATCACATCAACTTAGAAGCTTCATCTGTGTTCCACTATGGTGCCTTTAGTGTCTCCGCATACTGCACCACGCGACATAGCTTTGCAGACGATTTGTACAACCGATTCAGAGAGAAGAGGGGCCAATGTGACGATCTGGCTTTAAGTCGATTCGATAACAAATATCGAAAACGGACGGATTTCTCAGGTTTTTACTACATATGAACACTTTTTACATTATCCCGTGCAACTCGGCTGCTAGTCCTCCTTTCATGCAGAATCGTAAGGTCCTAGCTCATGTCCAAGGCACCAAAGCCAGCAAAAAAGTCAATAATCGATACCTAAATCTTGAATTGTACTACTTCTTACTGGCTATTACATCAACTTTGAAGCTTCATCTGTGTTCTACTATGGTGCTTTTAGTGTCTCCGCATACCGCAGCACGCGACATAGCTTTGCAGACGATAAGTACAACCGTTTCAGAGAGAAGAGCGGCCAATGTGACGATCTGGCTTTGAGTCGATTCGATAACAAATGACGAAAACGGGCGGATTTCTCAGGTTTTTACTACATATGAACACTTTTCACATTCTCCCATTCAACTCGGCTGCTAGTCCTCCTTTCATGCAGAATCTTAAGGTCCTAGATCATGTACAAGGCACAAAAGCCAGCTAAAAAGTCAATATTCGATACCTAAAACTTGAATAGTACTACTCCTTACTGGCTATTACATCATCTTAGAAGCTTCATCTGTGTTCTACTATGGTGATTTTAGTGTCTCCGCATACCGCAGCACGCGACATAGCTTTCAGACGATAAGTACAACCGTTTCAGAGAGAAGAGCGGCCAATGTGACGATCTGGCTTTAAGTCGATTCGATAACAAATGACGGAAACGGACGGATTTCTCAGGTTTTTACTACATATGAACACTTTTCACATTCTCCCATGCTACTCGGCTGCTAGTCCTCCTTTCATGCAGAATCTAAAGGTCCTAGCTCATGTCCAAAGCACCAAAGCCAGCTAAAAAGTAAATAATCGATACCTAAAACTTGAATTGTACTACTTCTCACTGGCTATCACATCAACTTAGAAGCTTCATCTCTGTTCTACTATGGTGCTTTTAGTGTCTCCGCATACTGCAGCACGCGACATAGCTTTGCAGACGATAAGTACAACCGTTTCCGAGAGAAGAGCGGCCAATGTGACGATCTGGCTTTAAGGCGATTCGATAACAAATGACGAAAACGGACGGATTTCTCATTTTTTTACTACATATGACCACTATTCACATTCTCCCATGCATCTCGGCTGCTAGTCCTCCTTTCATGCAGAATCATAAGGTCCTAGCTCATGTCCAAGGCACAAAAGCCAGCTAAAAAGTCAATAATCGATACCTAAAACTTGAATTGTACTACTTCTTACTGGCTATTACATCAACTTAGAAGCTTCATCTGTGTTCTACTATGGTGCTTTTAGTGTCTCCGCATACCGCAGCACGCGACATAGCTTTGCAGACGATAAGTACAACCGTTTCAGAGAGAAGAGCGGCCAATGTGACGCACTGCTTTAAGTCGATTCGATAATAAATTACGAAAAGGGACGGATTTCTCAGGTTTTTACAACATATGAACACTTTTCGCATCCTCCCGTGCAACTCGGCTGCTAGTCCTCCTTTCATGCAGAAACTTAAGGTCCTAGCCCATGTCCAATGCACCAAAGCCTGCTAAAAAGTCAATATTCGATACCTAAAACTTGAATTGTACTACTCCTTAATGGCTATTACATCAACTTAGAAGCTTCATCTGTGTTCTACTATTGTGCTTTTAGTGTCTCCGCATACCGCAGCACGCGACATAGCTTTGCAGACGATAAGTACAACCGTTTCAGAGAGAAGAGCGGCCAATGTGACGATCTGGCTTTAAGTCGATTCGATAACAAATGACGAAAACGGATGGATTTCTCAGGTTTTTACTACATATGAACACTTTTCACATTCTCCCATGCAACTCGGCTGCTAGTCCTCCTTTCATGCAGAATCTTAAGGTCCTAGCTCATGTCCCAGTCACCAAAGCCAGCTAAAAAGTCAATAACGATACCTAAAACTTGAATTGTACTACTTCTTATGGCTATTACATCAACTTAGAAGTTTCGTCTGTGTTCTACTATGGTGCTTTTAGTGTCTCCGCATACCGCAGCACGCGACATAGCTTTGCAGACGTTAAGTACAACCGTTTCAGAGAGAAGAGCGGCCAATGTGAAGATCTGGCTTTAAGTCTATTCGATAACAAATGACGAAAACGGACGGATTTCTCAGGTTTTTACTACATATGAACACTTTTCACATACTCCCATGCAACGCGGCTGCTAGTCCTCCTTTCATGCAGAATCTTAATTTCCTAGCTCATGTCCAAGGCCCCAAAGATAGCTAAAAAGTCAATAATCCATAACCTAAAACTTGAATTGTACTACTTCTTACTGGCTATTACATCAACTTAGAAGCTTCATCTGTGTGTCCACTATGGTGCTTTTTGTGTCTCGAAATACCGCAGCACGCGACATAGCTTTGCAGACGATAAGTACAACCGTTTCAGAGAGAAGAGCGGCCAATGTGACGATCTGGCTTTAAGTCGATTCGGTAACAAATGACGAAAACGAACGAATTTCTTAGGTATTTACTACAGATGAACACTTTTCACATTCTCCCATGCAACTCGGCTGCTAGTCCTCCTTTCATGCAGAATCTTAAGGACCTATCTCATGTCCAAGGCACCAAAGCCAGCTAAAAAGTCAATAATCGATACCTAAACCTTGAATTGTACTACTTCTTACTGGCTATTACGTCAACTTAGAAGCTTCATCTGTGTTCTACTATGGTGCTTTTAGTGTCTCCGCATACCGCAGCACGCGACATAGCTTTGCAGACGATAAGTACAACCGTTTCAGATAGAAGAGCGGCCAATGTGACGATCTTGCTTCAAGTCGTTTCGATAACAAAATGACGAAAACGGACGGATTTCCCAGGTTTTTACTACATATGAACACTTTTCACATTCTCCCATACAACTCGGCTGCTAGTCCTCCTTTCATGCAGAATCGTAAGGTTCTAGGTCATGTCCAAGTCACCAAAGCCAGCTAAAAAGTCAATAATCGATACCTAAACCTTGAATTGTACTACTTCTTACTGGCTATTACATCAACTTAGAAGCTTCATCTGTGTTCTACTATGGTGCTTTTAGTGTCTCCGCATACCGCACCATGCGACATAGCTTTGCAGACGATAAATGTAACTTTTTCAGACAGAAGGGCGGCCAATGTGACGATCTGGCTTTAAGTCGATTCGATAACAAATGACGAAAAGTAACGGATTTCTCACGTTTTTACTACATATGAACACTTTTCACATTCTCCCGTGCAACTCGGCTGCAAGTCGTCCTTTCATGCAGAATCTTAAGGACTTACCTCATGTCCAAGGCACCAAACCAGCTAAAAAGTCAATAATCGATAACTAAAGACTTGAATTGTACTACTTCTTACTGGCTATTACATCAACTAGGAAGATTCATCTGTGTTCTACTATGGTGCTTTTAGTGTCTCCGTATACCGCAGCACGCGACATAGCTTTGCAGACGATAAGTACAACCGCTTCAGAGAGATGATCGGCCAATGTGACGATCTGGCTTTAAGTCGATTCGATAACAAATGACGAAAATGGACGGGTTCCTCAGGTTTTTACTACGTGTGAACACTTTTCACATTCTCCCGTGCAACTCGGCTGCTAGTCCTCCTTTCATGCAGAATCTTAAGGCCCTAGCTCATGTTTAAGGCACCAAAGCCAGCTAAAAAGTCAATAATCGATACTTAAAACTTGAATTGTACTACTTCTTACTGGCTATTACATCAACGTAGATGCTTCATGTGTGATCCACTATGGTGCTTTTAGTGTCTCCGCATACCGCAGCATGCGACATAGCTTTGCAGACGATAAATGTAACCGTTTCAGACAGAAGAGCGGCCAATGTGACGATCTGGCTGTAAGTCTATTCGATAACAAATGACGAAAACGGACGGATTTCTCAGGTTTTTACTACGTATGAACACTTTTCACATTCTCCCGCGCATCGCGGCTACTAGTCCTCCTCTCATGCAAAATCTTAAGTACCTAACTCATGTCCAAGGCACCAAAGAAGGGTAAAAAGTCAATAATCGATACCTAAAACTTGAATTGTACTACTTCTTACTGGCTATTACATCAACTTAGAAGCTTCATCTGTGTTCTACTATGGTGCTTTTAGTGTCTACGCATACCGCAGCACGCGACATAGCTTTGCAGTCGATAAGTACAACCGTTTCAGAGAGAAGCGCGGCCAATGTGACGATCTGGCTTTAAGTCGATTCCATAACAAATTAGGAAAACGGACGGATTTCTCAGGTTTTTACTACATATGAACACTTTTCACATTGTCCCATGCAACGCGGCTGCTAGTCCTCCTTTCATGCAAAATCTTAAGGTCCTAGCTCATGTCCAAGGCACCGAAGATAGCTAAAAAGCCAATAATCCATACCTAAAACTTGAATTGTACTACTTCTTACTGGCTATTACATCAACTTAGAAGCTTCATCTGTGTGTCCACTATGGTTCCTTTTGTGTCTCCGCATACCGCAGCACGCGACATAGCTTTGCAAACGATAAGTACAACCGTTTCAGAGGGAAGAGCGGCCTATGTGACGATCTGGCTTTAAGTCGATTCGATAACAAATGACGAAAACGGACGAATTTCTCAGGTATTTACTACATATGAACACTTTTCACATTCTCCTATGCAACTCGGCTGCTTGTCCTCCTTTCATGCAGAATCTTAAGGTCCTAGCTCATGTCCAAATCACCAAAGCCAGCTAAAATGTCAATAATCGATACCTAAAACTTGAATTGTACTACTTCTTACTGGCTATTACATCAACTTAGAAGCTTCATCTGTGTTCTACTATGGTGCTTTTAGTGTCTCCAAATACCGCAGCACGCGACATTGCTTTGCAGACGATAAATGTAACCGTTTCAGAGAGAAGAGCGGCCAACGTGACGATCTGGCTTTAAGTCGATTCGATAATAAATTACGAAAACGGACGGATTTCTCAGGTTTCTACTACGTATAAACACTTTTCACATTCTCCCGTGCAACGCGGCTGCTAGTCCTCCTTTAATGCAGAATCTTAATGTCCTAGCTCATGTCCAAGGCACCAAAGCCAGCAAATAAGTCAATAATCGATACCTAAAACTTGAATTGTACTACTTCTTACTGGCTATTACATCAACTTAGATGCTTCATCTGTGATCCACTATGGTGCTTTTAGTGTCTCCGCATACCGCACCATGCGACATAGCTTTGCAGACGATAAATGTAACCGTTTCAGACAGAAGGGCGGCCAATGTGACGATCTGGCTTTAAGTCGATTCGATAACAAATGACGAAAATGGACGGGTTCCTCAGGTTCTTACTACGTGTGAACACTTTTCAGATTCTCCCGTGCAACTCGGCTGCTAGTCCTCCTTTCATGCAGAATCTTAAGGTCCTAGCTCATGTCCAAGGCACCAATGCCAGCTCAAAAGTCAATAATCGATACCTAAAACTTGAATTGTACTACTTCTTACTGGCTATTACATCAAGTTAGAAGCTTAATCTGTGTTCTACTATGGTGCTTTTAGTGTCTCCGCATACCGCAGCACGCGACATAGCTTTGCAGACGATAAGTACAACCGTTTCAGAGAGAAGAGGGGCCCATGTGACGATCTGGCTTTAAGTCGATTCGATAACAAATGACGAAAACGGACGTATTTCTCAGGTTTTTACTACATATGAACACTTTTCACAGTCTCCATCGCATCGCGGCTGCTAGTCCTCCTTTCATGCAAAATCTTAAGTTCCTAGCTCATGTCCAAAGCACCAAAGAAGGGTAAAAAGTCAATAATCGATTCCTAAAATTTGAATTGTACTACATCTTACTGGCTATTACATCAACTTAGAAGCTTCATCTGTGATCCACTATGGTGCTTTTAGTGTCTCCGCATACCGCAGCATGCGACATAGCTTTGCAGATGATAAATGTAACCGTTTCAGACAGAAGAACGGCCAATGTGACGATCTGGCTTTAAGTCGATTCGATAACAAATGACGAAAACGGACGGATTTCACAGGTTTTTACTACGTATGAACACTTTTCACATTCTCCCGCGCATCGCGGCTACTAGTCCTCCTTTCATGCAAAATCTTAAGTTCCTAGCCCATGTCCAAGGCACCAAAGAAGGGTAAAAAGTCAATAATCGAAACCTAAAACTTGAATTGTAATACTTCTCTCTGGCTATTACATCAACTTAGAAGCTTCATCTGTGTTCTACTATTGTGCTTTTAGTGTCTCCACATACCGCAGCACGCGACATAGCTTTGCTGACGATAAATGTAACCGTTTCAGACAGAAGGGCGGCCAATGTGACGATCTGGCTTTAAGTCGATTCGATAACAAATGACGAAAACGGACGGATTTCTCAGCTTTTTACTACATATGAACACTTTTCACATTCTGCCGTGCAATTCGGCTGCTAGTCCTCGTTTGATGCAGAATCTTAAGGTCCTAGCTCATGTCCAAGGCACCAAAGCCAGCTAAAAGGTCAATAATCGATACGTAAAACTCGAATTGTACTACATCTTACTGGCTGTTACATCAACTTAGATGATTCATCTGTGATCCACTATGGTGCTTTTAGTGTCTCCGCATACCGCAGCATGCGACATAGCTTTGCAGAATATAAATGTAAACGTTTCAGACAGAAGAGCGGCCAATGTGACGACCTGCTTTAAGTCGATTCGATAAAAAAGGACGAAAACTAACGGATTTTTCAGGTTTTTACTACATATGAACACTTTTCACATTCTCCCGTGCAACTCGGCTGCTACTCCTCCTTACATGCAGAGTCTTAAGGTCTTAGCTCATGTCCAAGGCACCGAAGCCAGCTAAAAAGTCATTAATCGATACCTAAAACTTGAATTGTACTACTTCTTACTGGTTATTACATCAACTTAGATGCTTCATCTGTGATCCACTATGGCGCTTTTAGTGTCTCCGCATACCGCAGCACGCGACATAGCTTTGCAGACGATAAATGTAACCGTTTCAGAGAGGAAAGTGGCCAATGTGTCGATCTGGATTTAAGTCGATTCGATAACAAATTACGAAAACGGACGGATTTCTCAGGTTTTTACTACAAATGAACACTTTTCACTTTCTCCCATGCTACTCGGCTGCTAGTCCTCCTTTCATGCAAAATGTTACGGTCCTAGCTCATGTCCACGGCACCAGAGGCAGTTAAAAAGTCATTAATCGATAACTAAAACTTGAATTGTACTACTTCTTACTGGCTATTACACCAACTTAGAAGCTTCATCTGTGTTCTACTATGGTGCTTTTAGTGTCTCTGCATACCGCAGCACGCGACATAGCTCTGCAGACGATAAATGTATCCGTTCCAGACAGAACTGCGGCCAATGTGACGACCTGGCATTAGGTCGATTCGATAACAAATGACGAAAACGTTCGGATTTTGTCAGGTTTTTACTACATATGAACACTTTTCACATTCTCCCGTGCAACTCGGCTGCTAGTCCTCCTGTCATGCAGAAACTTAAGGTCCTAGCTCATATCCAAGGCACCAATGTCAGCTAAAACGTCAATAATCGATACCTAAAACTTGAATTGTACTACTTCTTACTGGCTATAACATCAACTTTGATGCTTCATCTGTATTCTACTATGGTGCTTTTAGTGTTTACGCAGCACGCGATATTGCTTTGCACACAATAAGTACAACCGTTTCAGAGATAAGAGCGGCCAATGTGACGATCTGGCTTTAAGTCGATTTGATAACAAATGACGAAAACGGACGGATTTCTCAGTTTTTTATTACAAATGAACACTTTTCACATTCTCCCGCGCATCGCGGCTGCTAGTCCTACTTTCATGCAAAATCTTAAGATCCTAGCTCATGTCCAAGGCACCAAAGAAGGGTACAAATTCAATAATCAATACCTAAAACTTGAATTCTACTACATCTTACTGGCTATTACATCAACTTAGAAGCTTCATCTGTGTTCTACTATGGTGCTTTTAGTGTCTCCGCATACCGCAGCACGCGACGTAGCATTGCAGACGATAAGTACAACCGTTTTAGGGAGAAGAGCGGCCAATGTGACGATCTGGCTTTAAGTCGATTCGATAACAAATGACGAATACGGACGGATTTCTCAGCTTTATACCACATATGAACACTTTTCACATTCTCCGTGCAACGCGGCTGCTAGTCATCATTTCATGCAAAATCTTAAGTTCCTAGCTCATGTCCAAGTTACCAAAGAAGGGTAAAAAGTCAATAATCGATAACAAAAACTTGAATTGTACTACTTCATACTAGCTATTACATCTACTTAGAAGCTTCATCTGTGTTCTACTATGGTGCTTTTAGTGTCTCTGCATACCGCAGCACGCGACATAGCTTTGCAGACGATAAATGTAACCGTTTCAGACAGAACTGCGTCCAATGTGACGATCTGGCTTTAAGTCTATTCGATAACAAATGACGAAAACGGACGGATTTCTCAGGTTTTTACTACGTATGAACACTTTTCACTTTCTCCCGTGCAACTCCGCTGCTAGTCCTCCTTTCATGCAGAATCTTAAGGTCCTAGCTCATGTCCAAGGTACCAAAGAAGGGTAAAAAGTCAATAATCGATAACAAAAACTTGAATTGTACTACTTCATACTAGCTATTACATCAACTTAGAAGTTTCATCTGTGTTCTACTATGGTGCTTTTAGTGTCTCTGCATACCACAGGACGCGACATAGCTTTGCAGACGATAAATGTAACCGTTTCAGACAGAACTGCGGCCAATGTGACGATCTGGCTTTAAGTCGATTCAATAACAAATGACGAAAACGGACGGATTTCTCAGGTTTTTACTTCATATGAACACTTTTCACATCCTCCAGTGCAACGCTACTGCTAGTCCTCCTTTCATACAAAATCTTAAGTTCCTAGCTCCTGTTCAAAGCACCAAAGAAGGGTAAAAAGTTAATAATCGGTACCTAAAACTTGAATTGTACTACTTCTTACTGGCTTTTTACATCAACTTAGGAGCTTCATCTGTGTTCTACTATGGTGCTTTTAGTGTCTCCGCATACCGCAGCACGCGACATAGCTTTGCAGGCGAAAAATGTAACCGTTTCAGACAGAAGAGCGGCCAATGTGACGATCTTGCTTTAAGTCGATTCCATAACAAATGACGAAAACGGACGGATTTCTCAGGTTTTTACTGCATATGAACACTTTTCACATTCTCCCGTGCAATGCGGCTCCTAGTCCTCCTTTAATGCAAAATCTTAAGTTTCTAGCTCATGTCTAGGCACCAAAGAAGGGTAAAAAGTCAATAATCGATACCTAAAACTTGAATTGTACTAATTCTTACTGGATATTACATCAACTTAGAACCTTCATCTGTGTTCTACTACTGTGCTTTTAGTGTCTCCACATACCGCAGCACGCGACATAGCTTTGCAGACGATAAATGTAACCGTTTCAGACAGAAGAGCGGCCAATGTGACGATCCGGCATTAAGTCGATTCGATAACAAATGACGATAACGGACGGATTTCTCAGGTTTTAACTACATATGAACACTTTTCACATTCTCCCTGGCAACGCGGCTGCTAGTCCTCTTTTCATGCAAAATGTTAAGGTCCTAGCTCATGTCCAAGGCACCAGAGCCAGCTAAAAAGTCAATAATCGATAACTAAAACTTGAATTGTACTACTTCTTACTGGCTATTACGTCAACTTAGAAGCTTCATCTGTGTTCTACTATGGTGCTTTTAGTGTCTACGCATACCGCAGCACGCGACATAGCTTTGCAGACGATAAGTACAACCGTTTCAGAGAGAAGCGCGGCCAATGTGACGATCTGGCTTTAAGTCGATTCGATAACAAATGACGAAAACGGACGGATTTCTTAGGCTTTTACTACATATGAACACTTTTCACATTCTCCCGTGCAACGCGGCTGCTAATCATCCTTTCATGCAAAATCTTAAGTTCCTAGCTCATGTCCAAGGTACCAAAGAAGGGTAAAAAGTCAATAATCGATAACAAAAAATTGAATTGTACTACTTCATACTGGCTATTACATCAACTTAGAAGCTTCATCTGTGTTCTACTATGGTGCTTTTAGTGTCTCTACATACCGCAGCACGCGACATAGCTTTGCAGACGATAAATGTAACCTTTTCAGACAGAACTGCGGCCAATGTGACGATCTGGCTTTAAGTCTATTCGATAACAAACGACGAAAACGGACGGATTTCTCAGGTTTTTAATACGTATGAACACTTTTCACTTTCTTCCGTGCAACTCGGCTGCTAGTCTTCCTTTCATGTAGAATCTTAAGGTCCTAGGTCATGTCCAAGGTATCAAAGAAGGGTAAAAAGTCAATAATCGATAACAAAAACTTGAATTGTACTACTTCATACTAGCTATTACATCAACTTAGAAGCATCATATGCGTTCTACTATGGTGCTTTTAGTGTCTCTACATACCGCAGCACACGAGATAGCTTTGCAGACGATAAATGTAACCGTTTCAGACAGAACTGCGGTCAATGTGACGATCTGGCTTTAAGTCTATTCGATAACAAATGACGAAAACGAACGGATTTCTCAGGTTTTTACTACATATGAACACTTTTCACATTCTTCTGTGCAACGCTACTGCTAGTCCTCCTTTCATACAAAATCTTAAGTTCCTAGCTCCTGTTCAAAGCACCAAAGAAGGGTAAAAAGTTAATAATCGATACCTAAAACTAGAATTGTACTACTCCTTACTGGCTTTTACATCAGCTTAGAAGCTTCATCTGTGTTCTACTATGGTGCTTTTTGTGTCTCCGCATACCGCAGCACGCGACATAGCTTTGCAGACGATAAGTACAACCGTTTCAGAGAGAAGAGCGGCCTATGTGACGATCTGGCTTTATGTCGATTCGATAACAAATGACGAAAACCGACGGATTTCTCAGGTTTTTACTACAGATGAACACTTTTCACATTCTCCCGTGCTACTCGGCTGCTAGCCACCCTTTCATGCAAAATGTTACGGTCCTAGCTCATGTCCAAGGCACCAAAGGCAGTTAAAAAGTCAATAATCGGTAACTAAAACTTGAATTGTACTACTTCTTACTGGCTATTACATCAACTCAGAAGCTTCATCTGTGTTCTACTATGGTGCTTTTAGTGTCTCCACATACCGCAGCACGTGACATAGCTTTGCAGACGATAAATGTAACCGTTTCAGAGAGAAAAGCGGCCAATGTGACGATCTGGCTTTAAGTCGATTCGATAACAAATGACGAATACGGAAGGATTTCCCAGGTATCACTACATATGAACACTTTTCACATTATCTCGTGCATCGCGGCTGCTAGTCCTCCTTTCATGCAATATCTTAAGTTCCTAGGTCATGTCCAAGGCACCAAAGATGGGTAAAAAGTCAATAATCTATAACAAAAACTTGAATTGTATTACTTCTTACTGGCTATTACATAAACTTAGAAGCTTCATCTGTGTTCTACTATGGTGCTTTTAGTGTCTCCGCATACCGCAGCACGCGACATAGCTTTGCAGACGATAAGTACAACCGTTTCAGAGAGATGAGCGGCCAATGTGACGATCTGGCTTTAAGTCGATTCGATAAGGAATGAGGAAAACGGACGGATTTCTCAGGTTTTTACTACATATGAACACTTTTCACATTCTCCCGTGCAACTCGGCTGCTAGTCCTCCTTTCATGCAAAATGTTAAGTTCCTAGCTCATGTCCAAGGCACCAAAGCCAGTTAAAAAGTCATTAATCGATAACTAAAACTTGAATTGTACTACTTCTTACTAGCTATTACACCAACTTAGAAGCTTCATCTGTGTTCTACTATGGTGCTTTTAGTGTCCCTGCATACCGCAGCACGCGACATAGCTCTGCAGACGATAAATGTATCCGTTCCAGACAGAACTGCGGCCAATGTGACGACCTGGCATTAGGTCGATTCGATAACAAATGACGAAAACGTTCGGATTTTGTCAGGTTTTTACTACATATGAACACTTTTCACATTCTCCCGTGCAACTCGGCTGCTAGTCCTACTTTCATGCAAAATCTTAAGATCCTAGCTCATGTCCAAGGCACCAAAGAAGGGTACAAATTCAATAATCAATACCTAAAACTTGAATTGTACTACTTCTTACTGGCTATTACAACAACTTACAAGCTTCATCTGTGTTCTACTAAAGGGACGGATTTCTCAGGTTTTTACTACAAATGAACACTTTTCACATTGTACCGTGCAACTCGGCTGCTAGTCCTCCTTTCATGCAGAATCTTAAGGTCCCAGCTCATGTCCAAGGTACCAAAGAAGGGTAAAAAGTCAATAATCGATAACAAAAACTTGAATTGTACTACTTCATACTAGCTATTACATCAACTTAGAAGCTTCATCTGTGTTCTACTATGGTGCCTTTAGTGTCTCTGCATACCACAGGACGCGACAAAGCTTTGCAGACGATAAATGTAACCGTTTCAGACAGAACTGCGGCCAATGTGACGATCTGGCTTTAAGTCGATTCAATAACAAATGACGAAAACGGACGGATTTCTCAGGTTTTTACTTCATATGAACACTTTTCACATCCTCCAGTGCAACGCTACTGCTAGTCCTCCTTTCATACAAAATCTTAAGTTCCTAGATCCTGTTCAAAGCACCAAAGAAGGGTAAAAAGTTAATAATCGATACCTAAAACTTGAATTGTACTACTTCTTAATGGCTTTTTACATCAACTTAGGAGCTTCATCTGTGTTCTACTATGGTGCTTTTAGTGTCTCCGCATACCGCAGCACGCGACATAGCTTTGCAGGCGAAAAATGTAACCGTTTCAGACATAATAGCGGCCAATGTGACGATCTTGCTTTAAGTCGATTCCATAACAAATGACGAAAACGGACGGATTTCTCAGGTTTTTACTGCATATGAACACTTTTCACATTATCCCGTGCATCGCGGCTGCTAGTCCTCCTTTCATGCAATATCTTAAGTTCTTAGGTCATGTCCAAGGCACCAAAGATGGGTAAAAAGTCAATAATCTATAACAAAAACTTGAATTGTATTACTTCTTACTGGCTATTACATAAACTTAGAAGCTTCATCTGTGTTCTACTATGGTGCTTTTAGTGTCTCCGCATACCGCAGCACGCGACATAGCTTTGCAGACGATAAGTACAACCGTTTCAGAGAGATGAGCGGCCAATGTGAAGATCTGGCTTTAAGTCGATTCGATAACAAATGACGCAAACGGACGGATTTCTCAGGTTTTTACTACATATGAACACTTTTCACATTCTCCCGTGCAACTCGGCTGCTAGTCCTCCTTTCATGCAAAATGTTAAGTTCCTAGCTCATGTCCATGGCACCAAAGCCAGTTAAAAAGTCAATAATCGATAACTAAGACTTGAATTGTACTACTTCTTACTGGCTATTACATCAACTTAGAAGCTTCATCTGTGTTCTACTACGGTGCTTTGAGTGTCTCTGCATACCGCAGAACGCGACATAGTTTTGCAGACGATAAGTACAACCGTTTCAGAGAAAGAGCGGCCAATGTGACGATCTAGCTTTAAGTCGATTCGATAAGAAATGACGAAACGGACTTATTTCTCAGGTTTTTACTACATATGAACACCTTTCACATTCTCCCGTGCAACTCGGCTGCTAGTCCTCCTTTCATGCAAAATGTTAAGATCCTAGCTCATGTCCAAGGCACCAAAGCCAGTTAAAAAGTCAATAATCGAGAACTAAAACTTGAATTGTACTACATCTTACTGGCTATTACATCAACTTAGAAGCTTCATCTGTCTTCTACTATGGTGCTTTTTGTATCTCCGCATACCGCAGCACGCGACATAGCTTTGCAAACGATAAGTACAACCCTTTCAGACAGAAGAGCGGCCAATGTGACGATCTGGCTTTAAGTCGATTCGATAACAAATGACGAAAACGGACGGATTTCTCAGGTTTTTACTACATATGAACACTTTTCAGAGTCTCCAGTGCAACGCTACTGCTAGTCCTCCTTTCATACAAAATCTTAAGTTGCTAGCTCCTGTTCAAAGCACCAAAGAAGGGTAAAAAGTCAATAATCGATACCTAAAACTAGAATTGTACTACTCCTTACTGGCTTTTACATCAGCTTACAAGCTTCATCTGTGTTCTACTATGGTGCTTTTAGTGTCTCCGCATACCGCAGCACGCGACATAGCTTTGCAGACGATAAGTACAACCGTTTCAGAGGGAAGAGCGGCCTATGTGACGATCTGGCTTTAAGTCGATTCGATAACAAATGACGAAAACGGACGGATTTCTCAGGTTTTTACTACATATGAACACTTTTCACTTTCTCGCGTGCAACTCGGCTGTTAATCCTCCTTTCATGCAAAATGTTAAGTTCCTAGCTCATGTCCAAGGCACCAAAGCCAGTTAAAAAGTCAATAATCGATAACTAAAACTTGAATTGTACTACTTCTTACTCGCTATTACATTAACTTAGAAGCTTCATCTGTGTTCTACTGTGGTGCTTTTTGTGTCTCCGCATGCCGCAGCACGCGACATAGCTTTCCAGACGATAAGTACAACCGTTTCAGAGAGAAGAATGGCCTATGTGACGATCTGGCTTTAAGTCGATTCGATAACAAATGACGAATACGGACAGATTTCTCAGGTTTTACTACATACGAACACTTTTCACATTCTCCCGTGCTACGCGGCTGCTAGTCCTCCTTTCATGCAAAATCTTAAGTTCCTAGCTCATGTCCAAGGCACCAAAGAAGGGTAAAAAGTCAATAATCGATACCTAAAACTTGAATTGTACTACTACTTACATGCTATTACATCAACTTAGGAGCTTCATCTGTGTTCTACTATGGTGCTTTTAGTGTCTCCGCATACCGCAGCACGTGACATAGCTTTGTACACGATAAGTACAACCGTTTCAGAGAGAAGAGCGGCCAATGTGACGATCTGGCTTTAATCGATTTAATAACAAATGACGAATACGGACGGATTTCTCAGGTATTACTACATATGAACACTTTTCACATTATCCCGTGCATCGCGCCTGCTAGTCCTCCTTTCATGCAATATCATAAGTTCATAGGTCATGTCCAAGGCACCAAAGATGGGTAAAAAGTCAATAATCGATAACAAAAACTTGAATTGTACTACTTCATACTGGCTATTACATAAACTTAGAAGCTCCATCTGTGTTCTACTATGGTGCTTTTAGTGTCTCCGCATACCGCAGCACGCGACATAGCTTTGCAGACGATAAATGTAACCGTTTAAGACAGAACTGCGGCCAGTGTGACGATCTGGCTTTAAGTCGATTCGATAACAAATGACGAAAACGGACGGATTTCTCAGGTTTTTACTACGTATGAACACTATTCACTTTCTCCCGTGCAACTCGGCTGCTAGTCGTCCTTTCTTGCAGAATCTTAAGTTCCTAGCTAATGTCCAAGGCACCAAAGCCAGCTAAAAAGTCAATAATCGATAACAAAAACTTGAATTGTACTACTTCATACTAGCTATTACATTTACTTAGAAGCTTCATCTGTGTTCTACTATGGTGCTTTTAGTGTCTCTGCATACCGCAGAACGCCTCATAGTTTTGCAGACGATAAGTACAACCGTTTCAGAGAAAGAGCGGCCAATGTGACGATCTGGCTTTAAGTCGATTCGATAAGAAATGACGAAACGGACGGATTTCTCAGGTTTTTACTACATATGAACACCTTTCACATTCTCCCGTGCAACTCGGCTGCTAGTCCTCCTTTCATGCAAAATGTTAAGGTCCTAGCCCATGTCCAAGGCACCAAAGCCAGTTAAAAAGTCAATAATCGAGAACTAAAACTTGAATTGTACTACTTCTTACTGGCTATTACATCAACTTAGAAGCTTCATCTGTGTTCTACTATGGTGCTTTTTGTGTCTCCGCATACAGCAGCACGCGACATAGCTTTGCAGACGATAAGTACAACCCTTTCAGACAGAAGAGCGGCCAATGTGACGATCTGGCTTTAAGTCGATTCGACAACAAATGAAGAAAACGAACGGATTTTTCAGGTTTTTACTACATATGAACACTTTTCACAGTCTCCAGTGCAACGCTACTGCTAGTCCTCCTTTCATACAAAATCTTAAGTTCCTATCTCCTGTTCAAAGCACCAAAGAAGGGTAAAAAGTTAATAATCGATACCTAAAACTAGAATATTACTACTCCTTACTGGCTTTTACATCAGCTTAGAAGCTTCATCTGTGTTCTACTATGGTGCTTTTAGTGTCTCCGCATACCGCAGCACGCGACATAGCTTTGCAGACGATAAGTACAACCGTTTCAGAGGGAAGAGCGGCCTATGTGACGATCTGGCTTTAAGTCGATTCGATAACAAATGACGAAAACGGACGGATTTCTCAGGTTTTTACTACAGATGTACACTTTTCACATTCTCCCGTGCTACTCGGCTGCTAGTCCTCCTTTCATGCAAAATGTTACGGTCCTAGCTCATGTCCAAGGCACCAAAGGCAGTTATAAAGTCAATAATCGATAACTAAAACTTGAATTGTACTACTTCTTACTGGCTATTACATCAACTTAGAAGCTTCATCTGTGTTCTACTATGGTTCTTTTAGTGTCTCCACATACCGCAGCACGTGACATAGCTTTGCAGACGGTAAATGTAACCGTTTCAGAGAGAAGAGCGGCCAATGTGACGATCTGGCTTTAAGTCGATTCGATAACAAATGACGATTACGGAAGGATTTCTCAGGTATCACTACATATGAACACTTTTCACATTATCCCGTGCATCGCGGCTGCTAGTCCTCGTTTCGTGCAATATCTTAAGTTCCTAGGTCATGTCCAAGGCACCAAAGATGGGTAAAAAGTCAATAACCGATAAGAAAAACTTGAATTGTACTACTTCTTACTGGCTATTACATAAACTTAGAAGCTTCATCTGTGTTCTACTATGGTGCTTTTAGTGTCTCCGCATACCGCAGCACGCGACATAGCTTTGCAGAAGATAAGTACAACCGTTTCAGAGAGATGAGCGGCCAATGTGACGATCTGGCTTTAAGTCGATTCGATAAGGAATGACGAAAACGGACGGATTTCTCAGGTTTTTACTACATATGAACACCTTTCACTTTCTCCCGTGCAACTCGGCTGCTAATCCTCCTTTCATGCAAAATGTTAAGTTCCTAGCTCATGTCCAAGGCACCAAAGCCAGTTAAAAAGTCAATAATCGATAACTAAAACTTGAATTGTACTACTCCTTACTGGCTATTACATCAACTTAGAAGCTTCATCTGTGTTCTACTGTGGTGCTTTTTGTGTCTCCGCATGCCGCAGCACGCGACATAGCTTTACAGACGATAAGTACAACCGTTTCAGAGAGAAGTGCGGCCTATGTGACGATCTGGCATTAAGTCGATTCGATAACAAATGACGAATACGGACAGATTTCTCAGGTTTTACTACATACGAACACTTTTCACATTCTCCCGTTCAACGCGGCTGCTAGTCCTCCTTTCATGCAATATCATAAGTTCATAGGTCATGTTCAAGGCACCAAAGATGGGTAAAAAATCAATAATCGATAGTAAAAAATTGAATTGTACTACTTCATACTAGCTATTACATCAACTTAGAAGCTTCATCTGTGTTCTACTATGGTGCTATTAGTGTCTCCACATACCGCAGCATGCGACATAGCTTTGCGGACGATAAGTACAACCGTTTCAGAGAGAAGAGCGGCCAATGTGACGATCTGGCTTTAAGTCGATTCGGTAACAAATGACGAAAACCTACGGCTTTCTCAAGTTTTTACTACGTATGAACACTTTTCACATTCTCCCATGCAATTCGGCTGCTAGTCCTCATTTCATGCAGAATCATCAGGTCCTAGCTCATGTCCAAGGCAAAAAGCCAGCTAAAATTCAATAATCGATACCAAAACTTGAATTGTACTACTTCTTACTGTCTATTACATCAACTTAGATGCTTCATCTGTGTTCTACTATGGTGTTTTTAGTGTCTCCGCATACCGCAACAAGCGACATAGCTTTGCAGACGATAAGTACAACCGTTTCAGAAAGAAGAGCGGCCAATTTGACGATCTTTCTTTAAGTCGATTCGATAACAAATGACGAAAATGGACGGATTTCTCAGGTTTTTACTACATATGAACTTTTTTCACATTCTCCCGCGCATCGCGGCTGCTAGTCCTCCTTTCATGCAAAATCTTAAGTTCCTAGCAAATGTCCAAGGCACCAAAGCCAGTTAAAAAGTCAATAATCGATAACTAAAACTTGAATTGTACTACTTCTTACTGGCTATTACATCAACTTAGAAGCTTCATCTGTGTTCTACTGTGGTGCTTTTAGTGTCTCCGCTTACCGCAGCACGCGACATAGCTTTGCAGACGATAAGTAGAACCCTTTCAGAGAGAAGAGCGGCCAATGTGACGACCTTGCTTTAAGTCGATTCGATATCAAATGACGAATACGGACGGATTTCTCAGCTTTATCCCACATATGAATACTTTTCACATTCTATCGTGCAACGCGGCTGCTAGTCATCCTTTCATGCAAAATGTTAAGGTCCTAGCTCATGTCCAAGGCACCAGAACCTGCTAAGAAGTCAATAATCGATAACTAAAACTTGAATTGTACTATTTCTTACTGGCTATTACATCAACTTAGAAGCTCATCTGTGTTCTACTATGGTGCTTTTAGTGTTTCCACATACCGCAGCACGCGACACAGCCATGCAGACGATAAATGTAACCGTTTCAGATATAAGAGCGGCCAATGTGACGATCTGGCTTTAAGTCGATTCGATAACAAATGACGAAAATGGACGGATTTCTCAGGTTTTTACTACGTATGAACACTTTTCACACTCTCCCGTGCAACTCGGCTGCTAGTCCTCCTTTCATGCAGAATCTTAAGGTCCTAGCTCATGTCCAAGGCACCAAAGCCAGCTAAAAAGTCAATAATCGATACCTAAAATTTGAATTGTACTACTTCTTACTGGCTATTTCATCAACGTAGAAGCTTCATCTGTGTTCTACTATGGGGCTTTTAGTGTCTCCGGATACCGCAGCACGCGACATAGCTTTGCATACGATAAGTACAACCGTTTCAGAGAGAAGAGCGGCCAATGTGACGATCTGGCTTTAAGTCGATTCGATAACAAATGACGAATAAGGACTTATTTCTCAGCTTTATACCAGATATGAACACTTTTCACATTCTTCCGTGCAACGCGGCTGCTAGTCATCCTTTCATGCAAAATCTTAAGTTCTTAGCTCATGTCCAAGGTACCAAAGAAGGGTAAAAAGTCAATAATCGATAACAAAAACTTGAATTGTACTACTTCATACTAGCTATTACATCAACTTAGAAGCTTCATCTGTGTTCTACTATGGTGGTTTTAGTGTCTCTGCATACCGCAGCACGCGACATAGCTTTGCAGACGATAAATGTAACCGTTTCAGACAGAACTGCGGCTAATGTGACGATCTGGCTTTAAGTCGATTCGATAACAAATGACGAATACGGACGGATTTCTCAGCTTTATCCCACATATGAACACGTTTCACATTCTCCCGTGCAACGCGGATGCTAGTCATCCTTTCATGCAAAATCTTAAGTTCCTAGTTCATATCCAAGGTACCAAAGAATGGTAAAAAGTCAATAATTGATAACAAAAACTTGAATTGTACTACTTCATACTAGCTATTACATCAACTTAGAAGCTTCATCTGTGTTCTACTATGGTGCTTTTATTGTCTCTGCATACCGCAGAACGCGACATAGCTTTGCAGACGATAAGTACAACCGTTTCAGAGAGAAGAGCGGCCAATGTGACGATCTGGCTTTAAGTTGATTCGATAACAAATGACGAATACGGACTTATTCCTCAGCTTTATACCACATATGAACACTTTTCACATTCTCCCGTGCAACGCGGCTGCTAGTCATCCTTTCATGCAAAATCTTAAGTTCCTAGCTCATGTCCAAGGTACCAAAGAAGGGTAAAAAGTCAATAATCGATAACAAAAACTTGAATTGTACTACTTCATACTAGCTATTACATCAACATAGAAGCTTCATCTGTGTCCTACTATGGTGCTTTTAGTGTCTCTGCATACCGCAGCACGCGACATAGCTTTGCAGACGATAAATGTAACCGTTTCAGACAGAACTGCGGCTAATGTGACGATCTGGCTTTAAGTCGATTCGATAACAAATGACGAAAACGGACGGATTTCTCAGGTTTTTACTACAGATGAACACTTTTCACATTCTCAAGTGCTACTCGGCTGCTAGTCATCCTTTCATGCAAAATGTTACGGTCCTAGCTCATGTCCAAGGCAAAAAAGGCAGTTAAAAAGTCAATAATCGATACGTAAAACATGAATTGTACTACTTCTTACTGGCTATTACATCAACTTAGAAGCTTCATCTGTGTTCTACTATGGTGCTTTTAGTGTCTCCGCATACCGAAGCCCGCGACATAGCTTTGGAGACGATAAGTACAACCATTTCAGAGGGAAGAGCGGCAATGTGACGATCTGGCTTTAAGTCGATTCGATAACAAATGACGAAAACGGACGGATTTCTCAGGTTTTTACTACATATGAATACGTTTCACATTGTCCCTAGCAACGCGGCAGCTAGTCCTCCATTTATGCAAAATCGTAAGGTCCTAGCTCATGTCCAAGGCACCAAAGCCGGCTATAAAGTCAATAATCGATAACCGAAACTTGATTGGTACTGCTTCTTACTGGCTATTACATCAACTTGGAAGATTCGTCTGTGTTCTACTATGGTGCTTTTAGTGTCTCCGCATACCGCAGAACGCGACATAGCTTTGCAGACGATATACGTCACCGTTTAATAGTGATGAACGGCCAATGAGACGATCTGACATTAAGTCGATTGGATAACAAATGACGAAAACGGAATGATTTCTCTTGTTTTTGCTACATATGAACACTTTTCACATTCTCCCGTGCAACGCGGTTGTTAGTCTTCCTTTCAAGCAAAATCTTAAGGTCCTAGCTCATGTCCAAGGCACCAAAGAAGGGTAAAAGTTCAATAATCGATAACTATAACTTGAATTGTACTGTTTCTTAATGGCTGTTATATCAACTTAGATGCTTCTTCTGTGTTCCACTATGGTGCTTTTAGTGTCTCCGCATACCGCAGAACGCGACATAGCTTTGCAGAAGATAAATGTAACCCTTTCAGATAGATGAGCGGCCAATGTAACCACCTTGCTTTAAGTCGATTCGATAACAAATAAAGAAAACGGACGGATTTCTCAGGTTTTTGCTATATATGAACACTTTTCACATTCTCCCGTGCAACGCAGCTTCTAGTCTTCCTTTCATGCAAATTATTAAGGTCCTAGCTCATGTCCAAGGCACCAAAGTAGGGTAGAAGTTCAATAATCGATAACAAAACTTGAATTTTACTGTTTCTTACTGGCTATTACGTCAACTTAGAAGCTTCTTCTATGTTCTACTATGGTGCTTTTAGTGTCTCCGCATACCGCAGCACGCGACATAGCTTTGCAGACGATATATGTCACCGTTTAAGAGTGATGAGCGGCCAATGAGACGATCTGACATTAGTCGATAGGATAACAAATGACGAAAATGGACTGATTTCTCATGTTCTTGCTACATATGAACCCTATCCACAGTCTCCCGTGCAACGCGGCTGCTAGTCTTCCTTTCAAGCCAAATCTTAAGGTCCTAGCCCATGTCCAAGGCACCAAAGTTGGGTAAAAGGTCAATAATCGATAACAAAACTTGAATTGTACTGTTTCTTACTTTCTATTATTTTAACTTAGAAGTTTCTTCTGTGTTCTACTATGGTGCTTTTAGTGTCTCCGCATACCGCAGCACGCGACATAGCTTTGCAGAAGATAAATGTAACCGTTTCAGAGAGAAGAGGGGCCAATGTAACAACCTTGCTTTAAGTCGATTCGATAACAAATGACGAAAACGGACGGATTTCTCAGGTTTTTGCTACATATGAACACTTTTCACATTCTCCCGTGCAACTCGGCTGCTAGTCCTCCTTTCATGCAGAACCATAAGGTCCTAGCTCATGTCCAAGGCACCAAAGCCAGCTAAAAAGTCAATAATCAATACCTAAAACTTGACTTGTACTACTTCTTACTGGCTATTACATCAACTTTGAAGCTTAATATGTGTTCTACTATGGTGCTTTTAGTGTCTCCACATACCGAAGCCCGCGACATAGCTTTTGAGACGATAAGTACAACCATTTCAGAGGGAAGAGCGGCAATGTGACGATCTGGCTTTAAGTCGATTCGATAACAAATGACGAAAACGGACGGATTTCTCAGGTTTTTACTACGTATGAATACGTTTCACATTGTCCCGAACAACGCGGCTGCTGGTCCTCCTTTTATGAAAAATCTTAAGGTACTAGCTCATGTCCAAGGCACCAAAGCCGGCTATAAAGGCAATAATTGATAACAGAAACTTGATTGGTACTGCTTCTTACTGGCTATTACATCAACTTGGAAGCTTCGTCTGTGTTCTACTATGGTGCTTTTAGTGTCTCCGCATACCGCAGAACGCAACATAGCTTTGCAGACGATATACGTCAACGTTTAAGAGTGATTAGCGGCCAATGAGACGATCTGACATTAAGTCGAATGGATAACAAATGACGAAAACGAACTGATTTCTCATGTTTTTGCTACATATGAACACTTTTCACATTCTCCCGTGCAACGCGGCTGCTAGTCTTCCTTTCAAGCAAAATCTTAAGGTCCTAGCTCATGTTTAAGGCACCAAAGTAGGGTAAAAGTTCAATAATCGATAACAAAACTTGAAGTGTACTGTTTCTTAATGGCTATTATATCAACTTAGATGCTTCTTCTGTGTTCCACTATGGTGCTTTTAGTGTCTCCGCATATGGCAGAACGCGACATAGCTTTGCAGAAGATAAATGTAACCGTTTCAGAGAGAAGAGCGGCCAATGTAACAACCTTGCTTTAAGTCGAATCGATAACAAATAAAGAAAACGGACGGATTTCTCAGGTTTTTGCTATATATGAACACTTTTCACATTCTCCCGTGCTACGCGGCTAATAGTCTTCCTTTCATGCAAAATCTTAAGGTCCTAGCTCATGTCCAAGGCACCAAAGAAGGGTAAAAGGTCAAAAATCGATAACAAAACTTGAATTGTACTGTTTCTTACTGGCTATTACATCAACTTAGAAGTTTCTTCTGTGTCCTACTATGTTGCTTTTAGTGTCTCCGCATACCGCAGCACGCGACATAGCTTTGCAGACGATAAATGTAACCGTTTCAGAGAGAAGCGCGACCAAAGTGATGATCTGGCTTAAAGTCGATTTGATAACAAATGACGAAAACTAGCGAATTTCTCATGTTTTATTTACATATGAACACTTTTCACATTTTCTCGTGCAACGCAGCTGCTAGTTCTCCTTTCATGCAAAATCTTAAGGTTCTAGCTCATGTCCCAGGTACCAAAGCCGGCTAAAAAGTCAATAAGAATCACTAAAACTTGATTTGTACTGCTTCTTACTGGCTATTACATCAACTTGGAAGCTTCGTCTGTGTTCTACTATGGTGGTTTTAGTGTCTCCGCATACCGCAGAACGCGACATTGCTTTGCAGACGATATATGTCACCGTTTAAAAGTGATGAGCGGCCAATGAGACGATCTGACATTAAGTCGATTCGATAACAAATGACGAAAACGGACTGATTTCTCATGTTTTTGCTACATATGAACACTTTTCACATTCTCCCGTGCTACGCGGCTGATAGTCTTCCTTTCATGCAAAATCTAAAGGTCCTAGCTCATGTCCAAGGCACCAAAGAAGGGTAAAAGGTCAATAATCGATAACTAAAACTTGAATTCTACTGTTTCTAACTGGCTATTACATCAACTTAGAAGTTCCTTCTGTGTCCTACTATGTTGCATTTAGTGTCTCCGCATACCGCAGCACGCGACGTAGCTTTGCAGACGATAAATGTAACCGTTTCAGAGAGAAGCGCGACCAAAGTGATGATCTGGCTTAAAGTCGATTTGATAACAAATGACGAAAACTAGCGAATTTCTCGTGTTTTATTTACATATGAACACTTTTCACATTTTCTCGTGCAACGCAGCTGCTGGTTCTCCTTTCATGCAAAATCTTAAAGTTCTAGCTCATGTCCCAGGTACCAAATCCGGCTAAAAAGTCAATAATCGATCACTAAAACTTGAATTGTACTGTTTCTTACTGGTTATTACATCAATTTAGAAGTTTCTTGTGTGTCATACTATGGTGCTTTTAGTGTCTCCGCATACCGCAGCACGCGAAATAGCTTTGCAGACGATAAATGTAACCGTTTCAGAGAGAATAGCGGCCAATGTAACGTCCTTGCTTTAATTCGATTCGATAACACATGACGAAAACGGACGGATTTCTCAGGTTTTTACTACATATGAATACGTTTCACATTCTGCCGAGCAACGCGGCTTCTAGTTCTCCATTTATGCAAAATTTTAAGGTCCTAGCTCATGTCCAAGGCACCAAAGCCGGCTAAAAAGGCAATAATCGATAGTTAAAACGTGAATTGTACTACTCGTTACTGGCTATTACATACACTTAGAAGCTTCTTCTATGTTCTACTATGGTGCTTTTAGTGTCTCCGCATACCGCAGAACGCGACATAGCTTTGCAGACGATATACGTCACCGTTTAAGAGTGATGAGCGGCCAATGAGACGATCTGACATTAAGTCGAATGGATAACAAATGACGAAAACGGACTGATTTCTCATGTTTTTGCTACATATGAACACTTTTCACATTCTCCCGTGCAACGCGGCTGCTAGTCTTCCTTTCAAGCAAAATCTTAAGGTCCTAGCTCATGTCCAAGGCACCAAAGTAGGGTAAAAGTTCAATAATCGATAACAAAACTTGAAGTGTACTGTTTCTTAATGGCTATTATATCAACTTAGATGCTTCTTCTGTGTTCCACTATGGTGCTTTTAGTGTCTCCGCATATGGCAGAACGCGACATAGCTTTGCAGAAGATAAATGTAACCGTTTCAGAGAGAAGAGCGGCCAATGTAACAACCTTGCTTTAAGTCGAATCGATAACAAATAAAGAAAACGGACGGATTTCTCAGGTTTTTGCTATATATGAACACTTTTCACATTCTCCCGTGCAACGCGGCTGCTAGTCTTCCTTTCAAGCAAAATCTAAAGGTCCTAGCTCATGTCCAAGGCACCAAAGTAGGGTAAAAGTTCAATAATCGATAACAAAACTTGAATTGTACTGTCTCTTACTGGCTATTACATCAACTTAGAAGCATCTTCTATGTTCTACTATGGTGCTTTTAGTGTCTCCGCATACCGCAGCACGCGACATAGCTTTGCAGACGTTATATGTCTCCGTTTAAGAGTGATGAGCGGCCAATGAGACGATCTGACTTTAAGTCGATTGGATAACAAATGACGAAAACGGACTGATTTTTCATGTTTTTGCTACATATGAACACTTTTCACATTCTCCCGTGCAACCCGGCTGCTAGTCTTCCTTTCAAGCAAAATCTTAAGGTCCTAAGTCATGTCCAAGGCACCAAAGTAGGGTGAAAGTTCAATAATCGATAACAAAACTTGAAGTGTACTGTTTCTTAATGGCTATTATATCAACTTAGATGCTTCTTCTGTGTTCCACTATGGTGCTTTTGGTGTCTCCGCATATGGCAGTACGCGACATAATTTGCAGAAGATAAATGTAACCGTTTCAGAGAGAAGAGCGGCCAATGTAACAAACTTGCTTTAAGTCGAATCGATAACAAATAAAGAAAACGGACGGATTTCTCAAGTTTCTGCTATATATGAACACTTTTCACATTCTCCCGTGCAACGCGGCTGCTAGTCTTCCTTTCATGCAAAATCTAAAGGTCCTAGCTCATGTCCAAGGCACCAAAGTAGGGTAAAAGTTCAATAATCGATAACAAAACTTGAATTGTACTGTTTCTTACTGGCTATTACATCAACTTAGAAGCATCTTCTATGTTCTACTATGGTGCTTTTAGTGTCTCCGCATACCGCAGCACGCGACATAGCTTTGCAGACGTTATATGTCACCGTTTAAGAGTGATGAGCGGCCAATGAGACGATCTGACTTTAAGTCGATTGGATAACAAATGACGAAAACGGACTGATTTCTCATGTTTTTGCTCCATATGAACACTTTTCACATTCTCCCGTGCAACGCGGCTGCTAGTCTTCCTTTCAAGCAAAATCTTAAGGTCCTAGCTCATGTCCAAATCACCAAAGTAGGGTAAAAGTTCAATAATCGATAACAAAACTTGAAGTGTACTGTTTCTTAATGGCTATTATATCAACTTAGATGCTTCTTCTGTGTTCCACTATGGTGCTTTTAGTGTCTCCGCATATGGCAGAACGCGACATAGCTTTGCAGAAGATAAATGTAACCGTTTCAGAGAGAAGAGCGGCCAATGTAACAACCTTGCTTTAAGTCGAATCGATAACAAATAAAGAAAACGGACGGATTTCTCAGGTTTTTGCTATATATGAACAGTTTTCACATTCTCCCGTGCAACGCGGCTGCTAGTCTTCCTTTCAAGCAAAATCTAAAGGTCCTAGCTCATGTCCAAGGCACCAAAGAAGGGTAAAAGTTCAATAATCGATAACAAAACTTGAATTGTACTGTTTCTTACTGGCTATTACATCAACTTAGAAGCTTCTTCTATGTTCTACTATGGTGCTTTTAGTGTCTCCGCAAACCGCAGCACGCGACATAGCTTTGCAGACGTTATATGTCACCGTTTAAGAGTGATGAGCGGCTAATGAGACGATCTGACATTACGTCGATTGGATAACAAATGACGAGAACGGACTGATTTCTCATGTTTTTGCTACATATGAAAACTTTTCACATTCTCCCGTGCAACGCGGCTGCTAGTCTTCCTTTCAAGCAAAATCTTAAGGTCCTAGCTCATGTCCAAGGCACCAAAGTAGGGTAAAAGTTCAATAATCGATAACAAAACTTGAAATGTACTGTTTCTTAATGGCTATTATATCAACTTAGATGCTTCTTCTGTGTTCCACTATGGTGCTTTTAGTGTCTCCGCATATGGCAGAACGCGACATAGCTTTGCAGAAGATAAATGTACCCGTTTCAGAGAGAAGAGCGGCCAATGTAACAACCTTGCTTTAAGTCGAATCGATAACAAATAAAGAAAACGGACGGATTTCTCAGGTTTTTGCTAAATATGAACACTTTTCACATTCTCCCGTGCAACGCGGCTGCTAGTCTTCCTTTCATGCAAAATCTTAAGGTCCTAGCTCATGTCCAAGGCACCAAAGAAGGGTAAAAGGTCAAAAATCGATAACTAAAACTTGAATTGTACTGTTTCTTACTGGCTATTACATCAACTTAGAAGTTTCTTCTGTGTCCTACTATGTTTCTTTTAGTGTCTCCGCATACCGCAGCACGCGACATAGCTTTGCAGACGATAAATGTAACCGTTTCAGAGAGAAGCGCGACCAAAGTGATGATCTGGCTTAAAGTCGATTTGATAACAAATGACGAAAACTAAGGAATTTCTCATGTTTTATTTACATATGAACACTTTTCACATTTTCTCGTGCAACGCAGCTGCTAGTTCTCCTTTCATGCAAAATCTTAAGGTTCTAGCTCATGTCCCAGGTACCAAAGCCGGCTAAAAAGTCAATAAGAATCACTAAAACTTGATTTGTACTGCTTCTTACTGGCTATTACATCAACTTGGAAGCTTCGTCTGTGTTCTACTATGGTGGTTTTAGTGTCTCCGCATACCGCAGAACGCGACATTGCTTTGCAGACGATATATGTCACCGTTTAAAAGTGATGAGCGGCCAATGAGACGATCTGACATTAAGTCGATTCGATAAGAAATGACGAAAACGGACTGATTTCTCATGTTATAACCACATATGGACACTATTAACATTTTACCGTGCAACGCAGCTGCTAGTCCGCCTTTCACGCAAAATTTTAAGGTCCTAGCTCATGTCCAAGGCAACAAAGCCGGCTAAAAAGTCAATAATCGATAACTAAAACGTGAATTGTACTAATTCTTACTGGCTATTACATCAAATTAGAAGTTTCTTCTGTGTTCTACTATGGTGCTTTTAGTGTCTCCGCATACCGCAGCACGCGACATAGCTTTGCAGAAGATAAATGTAACCGTCACAGAGAGAAGAGCGGCCAATGTAACAAACTTGCTTTAAGTCGATCCGATAACAAATGACGAAAACAGACGGATTTCTCAGGTTTTTGCTACATATGAACACTTTACACGTTCTCCCGTGCAACGCGGCTGCTAGTCGTCCTTTCATGCAAAATCTTATGTTCCTAGCTCATGTCCAAGGCACCAAAGAAGGGTAAAAGGTCAATAATCGATAACTAAAACTAGAATTCTACTGTTTCTTACTGGCTATTACATCAACTTAGAAGTTCCTTCTGTGTCCTACTATGTTGCTTTTAGTGTCTCCGCATACCGCAGCACGCGCCATAGCTTTGCAGACGATAAATGTAACCGTTTCTGAGAGAAGAGCGGCCAACGTGACGATCTGGGTTTAAGTCCATTCGATAACAAATGACGAAAACGGGTGGATTTCTCAGGTTTTTACTACATATGAACACTTTTCACATTTTTCCGTGCAACGCGGCTGCTAGTCCTCCTTTCATGCAAAATCATAAGGTCCTAGCTCATGTGCAAGGTACAAAGAAGGCTAAAAGTTCAATAATCAATAACTGAAACTTGATTTGTACTGCTTCTTACTGGTTATTACATCAGCTTGGAAGCTTCGTCTGTGTTCTACTATGGTGCTTTTAGTGTCTCTGCATACCGCAGCACGCGACATAGCTTTGCAGACGATAAGTACAACCGTTTCAGAGAGAAGAGCGGCCAATGTGACGTTCAGGCTTTAAGTCGATTCCTAAAAAAATAACGACAACGGACGGGCTTCTCAGGTTTTTACTACATATGAACACTTTTCAAATTCTTCCGTGCAACGCGGCTGCTACACCTTCCATAATGCAAAATCGTAAAGTCCTAGCAAATGTCCAAGGCACCAAAGCTGGCTAAAAAGTCAATAATCGATAACTAAAACTTGAATTGTACTACTTCTTACTGGCTATTAAATCAACTTAGAAGCCTCTTCTGTGTTCTACTATGGGGCTTTTAGTGTCTCCGCATACCGCACCCAGCGACAGTGCTTTGCAGACGCTGAATGTAACCGTTTCAGAGAGAAGAGCGGCCTATATGACGATCTTGCTTAAAGTTTATTTGATAACAAATGACGAAAACGGGCGAATTTCTCACTTTATAACTACATATGGACACTTTTCACATTTTCCCGTTCAACGCAGCTGCTAGTCCTCATTTCATGCAAAATCTTAATGTCCTAGCTCATGTCCAAGGCACCAAAGCCAGCTACAAAGTCAATAATCGATAACTAAAACGTGAATTGTACTACTTCTTACTGGCTATTACATCAACTTAGATGTTTCTTCTGTGTTCTACTATGGTGCTTTTCGTGTCTCCGCATACCGCAGCACGCGACATATCTTTGCAGAAGATGAATGTAACCGTTTCAGAGAGAAGAGCGGCCAATGTAACAACCTTGCTTTAAGTCGACTCGAATACAAATGACGAAAACGGACGGATTTCTCAGGTTTTTTCTACATATGAACACTTTTCACAATCGCCCGTGCAGCGCTGCTGCTAGTCCTCCTTTCATGCAAAATCTTAAAGTCCTAGCTCATGTCCAGTGCACCAAAGCCGGCTGAAAAGTCAATAATCGATAAATGAACTTGAATTGTACTACTTCTTACTGGCTTTACATCAACTTAGAAGATTCATCTGTGTTCTACTATGGTGCTTTCAGTATCTCCGCATACCGCGGCACTCGACGTAGCTTTGCAGACGATAAATGTAACCGTTACAGAGAGAAGAGCGGCCAATGTGTCGATCGGGATTTAAGTCGAATTAATAACAAATGACGAAAACGGACGGTTTTCTCAGGTTTTTACTACATATAAACTCTTTTCACATCCTCCCGTGCAACACAGTTGCTAATCCTAATCTCATGCAAAATCGTAAGGTCCTACCTCATGTCCAAGGCACCAAAGCCGGCTAAAAAGTCAATAATTAATAACTAAACCTTGAATTGTACTACTTCTTACTGGCTATTACATTAACTTAGAAGCTTCGTCTGTGTTCTACTATGGTGCATTTAGTGTCTCCGCATACCGCAACACGAGACATATCTTTGCAGACGATAAATGTAACCGTTTCAGAGAGAAGACCGGCCAATGTGACGATCTGGATTTAAGTCGATTCGATAACAAATGACGAAAACGGACGGATTTCTCAGGTTTTTACTACATATGAACACTTTTCACATTGTCCCTTGCAACGTGGCTGCAAGTCTTCCTTTCATGCAAAATCTTAAGGTCCTAACTCATGTCCAAGGCACCAAAGCCGGCTATAAAGTCAATAATCAATAACTAAGACTTGAATTGTACTACTTCTTACTGGCTATTACATCAACTTAGAAGCTTCATCTGTGTTCTACTATGGTACTTTTAGTGTCTCCGGATAACGTAGCACGCGAAATAGCTTTGCAGACGATAAATGTAGCCGTTTCAGAGAGAAGAGCGGCCAATAAGACGATCTGGTGTTAAGTTTATTCGATAACAAATGACGAAAACGGACGGATTTCTCAGTTTCTTACTACATATGAACACTTTTCACTTTCGCCCGAGGACCGCGGCTGCTAGTCCTCCTTTCATGCAAAATCCTAAGGTCCTAGCAAATGTCCAAGGCACCAAAGCCTGCTAAAAAGTCAATAATCGATAACTAAAACTTGAATTCTGCTACTTCTTACTGGCTATTACATCAACTTATAAGTTTCATCTGTGTTCTACTATGGTGCTATTAGTATCTCTGGATACCGAAACACGAGACATTGCTTTGCAGACGATAAATGTAACCGTTTCAGAGAGAAGAGCGCCCAATGTATCGATCGGGCTTTAAGTCGATTCAATAACAAATAACGAAAACGGACGGATTTCTCAGGTTCTTACTACATATGAACACTTTTCACATTCGCTCGTGCAACGCGGCTGCTAGTCCTCCTTTCATGCAAAATCGAATAGTCCTACCTCATGTGAAAGGCACCAAAGCCGGCTAAAAAGTCAATAATCGATAACTAAATCTTGAATTGTACTACTTCTTACTGGCTATTATATCAACTTAGAAGCTTTTTCTGTGTTCTACTATGGTGCTTTTAGTGTCTCCGCATACCGCAGCAGTCGACAGAGCTCTGCCGACGATAAATGTAACCGTTTCAGAGAGAAGAGCGGTGAATATTTCGATCTGGATTTAAGTCGAATCGATAACAAATGACGAAAACGGACGGATTTCTCAGGTTTATACTACATATGAACACTTTTCACATTCTCCCGTGCAACACAGCTGCTAGCCCTCCTTTCATGCAAAATCCTAAGGTCCTAGCAAATTTCCAAGTACCAATGAAGAGCAAAACTTTCAAATAATCGATAACTAAAACTTGAATTCTACTACTTCTTACTGGCTATTACATCAACTTAGAAGCTTCATCTGTTTTCTACTATCGTGCGTTCAGTATCTCCGCATACCGCAGCACGCGACATAGCTTTGCAGAAGATAAATGTAGCCGTTTCAGAGATATGAGCGGCCAATGTGACGATCTGGCATTAAGTCGATTGGATAACAAATGCAGAAAACGGACGGATTTCTCAGGTTTTTACTACATAAGAACACTTTTCACACTCGCCCGTACAACGCGGTTGCTAGTCCTCCTTTCATGCAAAATCGTAAAGTCTTAGCTCATGTCCAAGACACCAACGCTGGATAAAAACTCAATATTCGATAACTAATACTTGAATTGTACTACTTCCTACTGGGTATTACATCAACTTAGAGGCTTCATCTGTGCTCTACTATGCTGCTTTTAGTGTCTCCGGATACTGCAGCACGCGACATAGCTTTGCAGATGACAAAACGTAACCATTTCAGAGAGAAGAGCGGCCAATGTGGCGATCTGGATTTAAGTCTATTCGATAACAAATCACGAAAACGAACCGATTTATCAGGTTTTTACTACATATGAAAACTTTTCACATTCCCCTGTGCAACGCGGTTGCTAGTCCTGCCTTTCATGCAAAATCTTAAGGTCCTATTTCATGTCAAAGTCACCAAAGCCGGCTAAAAATTCAATAACCTATAACTTAAACTTGAATTGTACTACTTCTTACTGGCTATTACATTAACTTAGAAGGTTCATCTGTATTGTATTATGGTGCTTTTAGTGTCTCCGCATACCGCAGCACCGGACATAGCTTTGCAGACGATAAATGTAATCGTTTCAGAGAGAAGAGCGGCCAATGTGTCGATCTGGATTTAAGTCGATTCGAAAACAAATGACGAAAACGGACGAATTTCTCAGATATTTACTACATATGCAAACTTGTCACTTTCTCCCCTGCAACGCGGCCACTAGACGTCCCTTCATGCAAAATCTTAAGGTCATAGCTCATGTCCATGCACCAAAGAATGGTAAAACGTCAATAATCGATAACAAAAACTTGAATAGTACCACTTCTTACTGGCTATTACATCAACTTAGAAGGTTCATCTGTGTTTTACTATGATGCTTTCAGTGTCTCCGGATAACGTAGCACGCGACATAGCTTTGCAGACGATAAATGTAATCGTTTCAGAGAGAAGATCGGATAATGTGACGATCTGGCTTTAAGTCGATTCGATAACAAATGACGAAAACGGACGGATTTCTCAGGTTTTACTACATATGAACACTTTTCACATTCACCCGTGTAGCGCGGCTGCTAGTAGTCCTTTCATGCAAAATCTTAAGGTCCCATCTCACGTCCAACTCACCAAAGCCACCTAAAAAGTCAATAATCGATAGCTAAAACTTGAGTTTTACTACTTCTTCTTGGTTATTACATCAACTTAGAGGGTTCATTTGTGTTTTACTATGATGCTTTTAGTCTCTCCGGATACCGCAACACGCGACATAATTTTGCAGAGGATAAATGTAACCGTGTCAGAGAGAAGAGAGGCCAGTGTGACGATCTGGCTTTAGGTCGATTCGATAACAAATGACGAAAACGGACGGATTCTCAGGTTTTTACTACCTATCAACACTTTTCACATTATCCCGCGCAACGCCGCTGCTAGTCCTCCTTTCATGCAAAGTCTTAATATCCAATCTAATGTCTAAGGCACCAAAGCCGGCAAAAAAAGTCAATAATCGATCACTAAAACTTGAGTTTTACTACTTCTTATTGGCTATAACATCAACTAAGAAGGTTCATCTGTGTTTTACTATGATGCTTTTAGTCTCTCCGGATACCGCACCACGCGACATAGTTTTGCAGAGGATAAATGTAACCGTGTCAGAGAGAAGAGAGGCCAATGTGACGATCTGGCTTTAAGTTGATACGATAAAAATTGGCGAAACCGGACAGATTTCTCAGGTTTTTAATACATATGAACTCTTTTCACATTCGCCCGTGCAACGCGGCTTCTAGTCCTCTTTTCAAGTAAAATCGTGAAGTCATAGCTCATGTCCAAGGCACCAAAGCCGGCTAAAAAGTCAATAATCGACAACTAAAACTTGAATTGTATTACTACTTTTTGGCTATTACATCAACTTAGAAGCTACATCTGTGTTCTACTATGGCGCTTTTAGTATCTCCGCATACCGCAGCACACGACATAGCTTTGCAGACGATAAATGTAACCGTTTCAGAGAGAAGAGCGGCCAATCTGACGATCTGGATTTAAGTCGATTCGATAACAAATGATGAAAACGGACGGATTTCTCAGGTTTTTACTACCTATCAACACTTTTCACATTATCCCGCGCAACGCGGCTGATAGTCGTCCTTTCACGCAAAATCGTAAGGTCCTAGCTCATGTCCAAGGCAACAAAGAAGGCTAAAAATTCAATAATCGATAATTAAAACTTGAAGTCTACTACATTTTACTGGCTATTACATAGCCGACTAAAAAGTCAAAAATCGATAACTAAAACTTGAATTGTACTACTTCTTACTGGCTATTACATCGACTTAGAAGCTTCTTCTGTGTTCTACTATGGTGCTTTTAGTGTCTCCGCATACCGCAGGACGCGCCATAGCTTTGCAGACGATAAATGTAACCGTTTCAGACATATGAGCTGCCAATGAGACGATCTGACATTAAGTCGATTCGATAACAAATGACGAAAACGGACGGATTTCTCAGGTTTTTACTACATATGAACACTATTTACATTCTCCCGTGATACGCGGCTGCTAGTCCTCCTTTCGTGAAAAATCGTAAGGTCCTAGCTCATGTCCAAAGCACCAAAGAGGCTAAAAATTCAATATTCGATAACTAAAACTGGAATTGTACTACATCTTACTGGCTATAACATAACCGGACAAAAAGTCAAAAATCGATAACTACAATTAAAATTGTACTACTTCTTACTGGCTATTACATCAACATATAGCCTTCATCTGTGTTCTGCTATGGTGCTTTTAGTGTCTCCGCATACCGCAGCACGCGACATAGCTTTGCAGACGATAAATGTAACCGTTTCAGAGAGAAGAGCGACCAATGTGACGATCTGGCTTTAAGTCGATTTGATAAGAAATGACGAAAACTGACGGATTTCTCAGGATTTTACTGCATATGAACACTTTGCACATTCTCCCGTGCAACGGAGCATCTAGACCTCCTTTGATGCAAAATCTTAAGGTCCTAGCTCATGTCCATGGCCCCAAAACCAGCTAAAAATCAATAATCGATATCTAAAACGTTATTTTACTACTTCTTACTGGCTATTACATCAACTTAGTAGTTTCATCTGTGTTCTGCTATGGTGCTGTTAGTGTCTCCGCATACCGCAGCACGCGACAAAGCTTTGCAGATGATAAATGTAACAGTTTCAGAAAGAAGAGCGACCAATGTGACGATCTGGCTTTAAGTCGATTTGATAAGAAATGACGAAAACTGACGGATATCTCAGGTTTTTACTATATATGAACACTTTTCACATTCTCCCGTGTAACGCAGCTGCTAGTCCTCCTTTGATGCAAAACTTAAGGCCCTAGCTCATGTCCAAGGCCCCAAAGCCAGCTAAAAAGTCAATAATCGATATCTAAAACGTTATTGCACTACTTCTTACTGGCAATTACTACAACTTAGGAGCTTCTTCTGTGTTCTACTATGGTGCTGTTAGTGTCTCGGCATACCGCAGCGCGCGACATAGCTTTGTAGGCGATAAATGTTACCGTTTCAGAGAGAAGAGCGGCCAATGTGACGTTCTGGCTTTAAGTCGATTTGATAAGAAACGACGCAAACGGACGGATTTCTCAGGTTTTTACTACATATGAACACTTTTCACATTCTCCCGTGCAACGCAGCTGCTAGTCCTCCTTTGATGCAAAGTCTTAAGGTCAGAGCTCATGTCCAAGGCCCAAAAGCCAGCTAAAAAGTCAATAATCGATATCTAAAAATTTATTGTACAATTCTTACTGGCTATTACATCAACTTAGAAGTTTCATCTGTGTTCTACTATGGTGCTGTTAGTGTCTCTTCATACCGTAGCACGCGACACAGCTTTGCAGACGATAAATGTAACCGTTTCAGAGAGAAGAGCGACCAATGTGACGATCTGGCTTTAAGTCGATTTGATAAGAAACGACGAAAACGGACGAATTTCCAGGATTTTACTACATATGTACACTTTTCTCATTCTCCCGTGCAACGCAGCTGCTAGTTCTCCTTTGATGCAAAATCTTAAGTTCCTAGCTCATGTCTAAGACCCCAAAGCCAGCTTAAAAGTCAATAATCGGTATCTATAACGTTATTGCACTACTTCTTACTGGCTATTACATCAAGTTAGAACTTTCATCAGTGTTCTACTATGGTGCTGTTAGTGTCTCTGCATACCGCAGCACGCGACATAGCTTTGCAGACGATAAATGTGACCGTTTCAGAGAGAAGAGCGACCAATATGAAGACCTGGCTTTAAGTCGATTTGATAAGAAATGATGAACACGGACGGATTTCTAAGGATTTTACTACATATGAACACTTTTCACATTCTCCCGGGCAACGCAGCTGCTAGTCCTCCTTTGATGCAAAATCTTAAAGTCCTAGCTCATGTCCAATTCCCCAAAGCCAGCTAAAAAGTCAATAATCGATATCTAAAACGATATTGCACTACTTCTTACTGGCAATTACATCAACTTGGAAGTTTCATCTGTGTGCTACTATGGTGCTGTTAGTGTCTCCGCATACCGCAGCACGCGACATAGCTTTGCAGACGATAAATGTAACCTTTTCAGAGAGAAGAGCGTCCAATGTGACGTCCTGGCTTTAAGTCGATTTGATAAGAAATTACAAAAACGGACGGATTTTTCAGGTTTTTACTACATATGAACACTTTTCACATTCTCCCGTGCAACGCAGCTGCTAGTCCTCCTTTCATGCAAAATCTTAAGGTCCTAGCTCATGTCAAAGGCATCTAAGAAGGGTAAAAATCAATAATCGATAACTAAAGCTTGAATTGTACTGCTTCTTACTGGGTATTAGATCAACTTAGAAGCATCTTATGTGTTCTGCCATGCTGCTTTTAGTCTCTCCGCATACCGGAGCACGCGACATAGCTTTGCAGACGATAAATGTAACCGTTTCAGAGAGAAGAGCGGCCAATTTGACGATCTTACTTTAAGTCGATTCGATAACAAATGATGAAAACGAACGGATTTCTCAGGTTTATACTACATATGAACACTTTTCACACTCTCCTTTGCAACGCGGCTGCTAGTCCTCCTTTCATGCAAAATCGTAAGGTCCTAGCTAATGTTCAAGTCACCGAAGAATCAAAAATCGATAACTAAGTCTTGAATTGTACTGCGTCTTACTGGCTATTAGATCAACTTAGAAGCATCTTATGTGTTCTGCCATGCTGCTTTTAGTCTCTCCGCATACCGGAGCACGCGACATAGCTTTGCAGACGATAAATGTAACCGTTTCAGAGAGAAGAACGGCCAATTTGACGATCTTACTTTAAGTCGATTCGATAACAAATGACGAAAATAAACGGATTTTTCAGGTTTTTACTACATATGAAACCTTTTCACATTCTCCCGTGCAACGCGGCTGCTAGTCCTCATTTCTTCAAAAATCTTAAGGTTCTAGCACATGTCCAAGGCACCAAAGAAGGGTAAAAAGTCAATAATCGGTAACTAAAATTTGAATTGTACTGCTTCTTACTGGCTATTACTTCAACTTAGAAGCTTCTTCTGTGTTTTACTATGGCGCTTTTAGTGTCTCCGCATGCCGCATCACGCGACATAGCTTTGCAGACGATAAATGTAGCCGTTTCAGAGAGAAGAGCGGCCCATGTGACGATCTGGCTTTAAGTCGATTCGATAACAAATGGCGAAAACGTACGGATGTCTCAGGTTTTTACAACATATGGACACTTTTCACATTCTCCCGTGCAACGCGCCTGCTAGTCCTCCTATCATGCAAAATGTTAAGGTCCTAGCTCATGTCAAAGGCATCTAAGAAGGGTAAAAAGTCAATAATCGATAACTAAAACTTGAATTGTACTGCTTCTTACTGGGTATTACATCAACTTAGAAGCATCTTTTGTGTTCTGCCATGCTGCGTTTTGTCTCTCCGCATACCGGAGCACGCGACATAGCTTTGCAGACGATAAATGTACCCGTTTCAGAGAGAAGAGCGGCCAATTTGACGATCTTACTTTAAGGCGATTCGATAACAAATGATGAAAACGAACGGATTTCTCAGGTTTATACTGCATATGAACACTTTTCACATTCTCCTTTGCAACGCGGCTGCTAGTAATCCTTTCATGCAAAATCGTAAGGTCCTAGCTAATGTCCAAGTCACCAAAGAATCAAAAATCGATAACTAAATCTTGAATTGTACTGCGTCTTACTGGCTATTAGATAAACTTAGAAGCCTAATATGTGTTCTGCTATGCTACTTTTAGTCTCTCCTCATACCGGAGCACGCGACATAGCTTTGCAGACGGTAAATGTAACAATTTCAGAGAGAAGAGCGGCCAATGTGACGATCTAGCTTTAAGCCGATGAGATAACAAATGCCGAAAACGGACTGATTTCTCAGGATTTTACAACATATAAACACTTTTCACACTCTTTCGTGCAACGCGGTTGCTAGACCTCCATTCATGCAAAACCTTAAGGTCCTAGCTCATGTCCAAGGAATCAAAGAAGAGAAAAACTCAATAATTGATAGCCATAACTTTAATTGTACTACTTCTTATTGACCAATACATCAACTTAGAATCTTCATCTGTGTTCTACTATGGTGCTTTTAGTGTCTCCGTATACCGCAGCACGCGACATAGCTTTGCAGACGATAAATGTAAGCGTTTCAGAGAGAAGAGCGGCCTATGTGGCGATCTGGCTATTAGTCTATTCGATAACAAATGACGAAAACGGACGGATTTCTCAGGTTTTTACTACATATGAAACCTTTTCACATTCTCCCGTGCAACGCGGCTGCTAGTCCTCTTTCATGCAAAATCTTAAGGTCCTGACTCATGTCCAAGGCCCCAAAGAAGGGTATAACGTCAATAATCGATAACTAAAACTTAAATTGTACTGCTTCTTACTGGCTATTACTTCAACTTAGGAGCTTCTTCTGTGTTCTACTATGGTGCTTTTAGTGTCCCCGCATACCGCAGCACGCGACATAGATTAGCAGACGTTAAATGTAACCGTTTCAGTGAGAAGAGCAGCTATTGTGACGATCAGGTTTTAGTCGATTCGTTATGAAATGACGGAAACGGACGGATTTCTCAGGTTTTTACTACATATGAACACTTTTCACATTCTCCCGTGCAACGCAACTGATAGTCCTCGTTTCATGCAATATCTTAAGGTCCTAGCTTATGTCCAAGTCACCAAAGAAGGGTAAAAAGTCATTAATCGATATCTAAAAATTGTATTGTATTACTTCTTACTGGCTATTACATCAACGCAGAAGCTTCATCTGTGTTCTACTAAGGTGTTTTCAGTGAACCCGCATACCGCGGCACGCGACATAGCTTTGCAGACTATAAATGTAACCGTTTCAGAGAGAAGAGCGGCCAATGTGACGATCTGCTTTAAGTCGATTCGATAACAAATGACGAAAACGGACGGATTTCTCAGGTTTTTACTACATATGAAACCTTTTCACATTCTCCCGTGCAACGCGGCCGCTAGTCCTCCTTTCTTCAAAAATCTTAAGGCTCTAGCACATGTGCAATGCACCAAAGAAGGGTAAAAAGTCAATATTCGATAACTAAAACTTGAATTGTACTGCCCCCTACTGGCTATTACTTCAACTTAGAAGCTTCTTCTGTGTTCTACTATGGTGCTATTAGTGTCTCCGCATACCGCAGCACGCGACATAGCTTTGCAGGCGATAAATGTAACCGTTTCAGAGAGAAGAGCGGCCAAGTGACGATCTGGCTTTAAGTCGATTCGATAACAAATGACGAAAATAAACGGATATCTCAGGTTTTTACTACATATGAAACCTTTTCACATTCTTCCGTGCAACGCGGCTGCTTGTCCTGTATTCATGCTAAATCTTAAGGTACTAGCTCATGTCCAAGGCACCAAAGAAGGGTAAAAATATAATAATCGATAACTACAACTTGAATTTTACTACTTCTTATTGGCTATTACATCAACTTAGAAGCTTATTCTGTGTTCTACTATAGTGCTTTTAGTGTCCCCGCATACCGCAGCACGCGACATAGCTTTGCAGACGATAAATGTAACCGTTTCAGAGAGAAGGGCGGCCAATGTGACGATCTGGCTTTAAGTCGATTCGATAACAAATGACGAAAACGGACGGATTTCTGAGGTATTTATACATACGAACACTTTTCACATTCTCCCGTCCAACGCGGCTGCTAGTCCTACTGTCATACAAGATCTTAAGGTCTTAGCTCATGTCCAAGGCACCAAAGAAGGGTAAAAAGTCATTAATCGATAACTAAAACTTGAATTGTACTGCTTCTTATGGCCGTTACATCAACTTAGAAGCTTCTTCTCTGTTCTACTATAGTGCTTTTAGTGACTCCTTATACCGCAACACGCGACATAGCTTTGCAGACGATAAATGTAACCGTTTAGCGAGAAGAGGGCAAATGTGACGATCTGGCTTTAAGTCTATTCGATAACAAATGACGAAAACCGACGGATTTCCAAGGTTTTTGCTACATATGAACACATTTCATATTCTCCCGTGGAACGCGGCTGCTAGTGATCCTTTCATGCAAAATCTTAAGTTCCTAGCTTATGTCCAAGGCACCAAAGCCGGCTAAAAAGTCAATAATCGATAATTAAAACTTGGTTTGTACCACTTCTTACTGGCTAATACATCAACTTAGAAGCTTCATCTGTGTTCTACTATGGTTCTTTTAGCGTCTCCGCATACCGCAGCACGCGACATAGCTTTGCAGACGATAAATGCATCCGTTTCAGAGAGAAGAGCGGAAAATGTGGCGATCTTGCTGTAAGTCGATTCAGTAACATATGATGAAAACGGTCGGATTTCTCAGGTTTTTACTACATATGAACACTTTTCACATTCACCCGTGACACGTGGCTGCTAGTCCTCCTTTCATGCAAAATCGTAAGGTCCTAGCTAATGTCCAAGTCACCAAAGAATCAAAAATCGATAACTAAATCTTGAATTGTACTGCTTCTTACTGGCTATTAGATAAACTTAGAAGCCTAATATGTGTTCTGCTATGCTACTTTTAGTCTCTCCGCATACCGGAGCACGCGACATAGCTTTGCAGACGATAAATGTAACAGTTTCAGAGAGAAGACCGGCCAATTTGACGATCTAGCTTTAAGCCGATGAGATAACAAATGCCGAAAACGGACTGATTTCTCAGGTTTTTACAACATATGAACACTTTTCACACTCTTTCGTGCAACGCGGCTGCTAGACCTCCATTCATGCAAAACCTTAAGGTCCTAGCTCATGTCCAAGGAATCAAAGAAGAGAAAAACTCAATAATTGATAGCTATAACTTTAATTGTACTACTTCTTATTGGCTAATACATCAACTTAGAATCTTCATCTGTGTTCTACTATGGTGCTTTTAGTGTATCCGCATACCGCAGCACGCGTCATAGCTTTGCAGACGATAAATGTAAGCGTTTGAGAAAGAAGAGCGGCCTATGTGGCGATCTGGCTTTTAGTCTATTCGATAACAAATGACGAAAACGGACGGATTTCTCAGGTTTTTACTACATATGAACACTTTTCACATTACCCCGTACAACGAGGTTCCTAGTCCTCCTTTCATACAAAATCTTAAGGTCCAAGCTCATGTCCAAGGCACCAAAGCAGAGTAAAAAGTCAATAATCGATAACTAAAATCTAAATTGAACTGCTTCGTACTGGCTATTACATCAACTTAGAAGCTTCTTCTGTGTTTTACTATGGTGCTTTTAGTGTCTCCGGATACCGCATCACGCGACATAGCTTTGCTGACGATAAATGTAGCCGTTTCAGAGAGAAGAGCGGCCAATGTGACGATCTGCTTTAAGTCGATTCGATAACAAATGACGAAAACGGACGGATTTCTCAGGTTTTTACTACATATGAAACCTTTTCACATTCCCCGTGCAACGCGGCTGCTAGTCCTCCTTTCATTCAAAATCTTAAGGTCTTAGCTCATGTCCAAGGCACCAAAGAAGCGTAAAAAGTCAATAATCGATAACTAAAACTTGAATTGTACTGCTTCTTACTAGCTATTACATCAACTTATAAGCTTCTTCTGTTTTCTACTATGGTGCTTTTAGTATCTCCGCATACCGCAGCACGCGACATAGCTTTGCAGTCGATAAATGTAACCGTTTTAGAGAGAAGAGCGGCCAAGTGACGATCTGGCTTTAAGTCGATTCGATAACAAATGACGAAAATAAACGGATTTCTCAGGTTTTTACTACATATGAAACCTTTTCACATTCTCCCGTGCAACGCGGCTGCTAGTCCTCTTTTCTTCAAAAATCTTAAGGCTCTAGCACATATCCAAGGCACCAACGAAGGGTAAAAAGTCAATAATCGGTAACTAAAATTTGAAATGTACTGCTTCTTACTGGCTATTACCTCAACTTAGAAGCTTCTTCCGTGTTTTACTATGGTGCTTTTAGTGTCTCCGCATACCGCATCACGCGACACAGCTTAGCAGACGATAAATGTAACCGTTTAGCGAGAAGAGCGGCCAATGTGACGATCTGGCTTTAAGTCTATTCGATAACAAATGACGAAAACCGACGGATTTCCAAGGTTTTTGCTACATATGAACACATTTCATATTCTCCCGTGGAACGCGGCTGCTATTGATCCTTTCATGCAAAATCTTAAGGTCCTAGCTTATGTCCAAGGCACCAAAGCCGGCTAAAAAGTCAATAATCGATACCTAAAACTTGAATTGTACTACTTCTTACTGGCTATTACATCAACTTGGAAGCTACATCTGTGTTCTACTATGGTGCTTTTAGTGTTTCCGCATACCGCAGCACGCGACATAGCTTTGCAGACGATAAATGTAACCGTTTCAGAGAGAAGAGCGGACAATGTGACGATCTGGCTTTAAGTCGATTCGAAAACAAATGAAGAAAACGCACGGATTTCTCAGGTTTATGCTACATATGAACACTTTTCACATTATCCCTTGCAACGCGGCTGCCTGTCCTCCTTTCATGCAAAATCTTTAGGTTCTAGCCCATGTCCAAAGCACCAAAGAAGGGTAAAAAGTCAATAATCGGTAAGTGAAACTTGAATTGTACTACTTGTTACTGGCTATTACATCAACTTAGGACCTTCATCTGTGTTCTACTATGGTGCTTTTAGTGTCTATGCATACCTCAGCAAGCGAAATAGCTTTGCAGACGATAAATGTAACCGTTTTAGATAGAAGAGCGGCCAATGTGACGATCTGAATTTTAGTCGATTCGACAACAAATGACGAAAACGGACGGATTTCTTAGGTTTTTACTACATATGAACACTTTTCACATTCTCCCGTGCAACGCGGCTACGAGTCCTCCTTTCATACAAAATCTTAAGGTCCAAGCTCATTTCCAAGGCAGCAAAGAAGGGTGAAAAATCAATAATCGAAAACTAAAACTTGAATTGTGCTGCTTATTACTGGCTATTACATCAACTTAGTAGCCTATTATGTGTTTTGCTATGCTGCTTTTAGTGTCTCCGAATACCGCAGCACGTGACATAGCTCTACAGACGATAAATGTAACCGTTTCAGAGAGAAGAGCGGCCAATGTGACGATCTGGCTTCCAGTCGATTCGAAAACAAATGACGAATACGGACGGATTTCTGAGGTTTATGCTTCATATGAACACTTTTCACATTCACCCATGCAACGCGGCTGCCAGTCCTCCTTTCATGCAAAATCTTAAGGTCCTAGCTCATGCCCAAGGCACACAAGCCGCCTAAAAAGTTAATAATCGATAGCTGAAACTTGAATTTTACTGCTTCTTCCTGGCTATTACATTAACTTAGAAGCTTCTTCTGTGTTCTACTATAGTGCTTTTAGTCTCTCCGCATACTGCAGCATGCGACATAGATTTGCAGACGATAAATGTAACCGTTTCAGCGAGAAGAGCGGCTAATGTGACGACCAGGTTTTAGTCGATCCGTTATGAAATGACGGAAACGGACGGATTTCTCAGGTTTTTACTACATATGAACACTTTTCACATTCCCCCGTGCAACACGGTTCCTAGTCCTCCTTTCATACAAAATCTTAAGGTCCAAGCTCATGTCCAAGGCACCAAAGAAGAGTAAAAAGTCAATAATCGATAACTAAAATCTAAATTGAACTGCTTCGTACTGGCTATTACATCAACTTAGAAGCTTCATCTATGTTCTACTATGGTGCTTTTAGTGTCTCCGCAAACCGCAGCACGCGACATTGCTTTGCAGACGATAAGTACAACCGTTTCTGACAGAACTGCAGCCAATGTGATGATCCTGATTTAAGTAAATTCTATAACAAATTATGAAAACGGACGGATTTCTCAGGTTTTTACTACATATGAACACTTTTGACATTCTCCCGTGCAACTCGGCTGCTAGTCCTCCTTTCATGAAGAATCTTAAGGTCCTAGCTCATGTTCAAGGCACCAAAGCCGGCTAAAAAGTCAATAATCGATACCTAAAACTTGAATTGTACTACTTCTTACTTGCTATTACATCAACTTAGAAGCTTCATCTGTGTTCTACTATGGTGCTTTTAGTGTCTCCGCATACCGCAGCACGCGACATAGCTTTGCAGACGATAAGTACAACGGTTTCAGAGAGAAGAGCGGCCTATGTGACGATCTGGCTTTAAGTCGATTCGATAACAAATGACGAATACGGACAGATTTCTCAGGTTTTACTACATACGAACACTTTTCACATTCTCCCGTGCAACGCGGCTGCTAGTCCTCCTTTCATGCAATATCATAAGTTCATAGGTCATGTTCAAGGCACCAAAGATGGGTAAAAAGTCAATAATCGATAGTAAAAACTTGAATTGTACTACTTCATACTAGCTATTACATCAACTTAGAAGCTTCATCTGTGTTCTACTATGGTGCTTTTAGTGTCTCCGCATACCGCAGGACGCGCCATAGCTTTGCAGACGATAAATGTAACCGTTTCAGGGAGAAGAGCGGCCAATGTGACGATCTGGCTTTCAGTCGTTTCGACAACAAATGACGGAAACGGACGGATTTCTCTGGTGTTTACTACATATAATCGCTTTTCACATTCTACCGTGCAACGTGGCAGCTAGTCCTCCTTTCATGCAAAATCTTAAGGTCCTAGCCCATGTCCAAGCTACAAAAGTCGGGTAAAAGGTCAATAATCGATAACTAACACTTGAACTGTACTACATCTAACGGGCTATTACATCAACTTAGAAGCTTCGTCTGTGTTCTACTATGGTGCTTTTAGTGTCTCCGCATACTGCAGCACGCGACATAGCTTTGCAGACGATAAATGTAACCTTTTCAGAGAGAAGTGCGGCCAATGTAACGCTCTGGCTTAAATCGATTTGATATCAAATGATGAAAACTAATAAGTTTCTAAGGTTTTTACTACATATGAACTCTATTCACATTCGTCCGTGCAACGCGGCTGCTAGTCCTGTTTTCATGCAAAATCGTAAGGTCCTAGCTCATGTCCAAATCACCAAAGAAGGGTATAAAGTCAATAATCGATAACTAAAACTTGAATTGTACTGATTCTTACTGGCTATTACATCAACATAGTAGCTTCTTCTGTGTTCTACTATGGTGCTTTTAGTGTCTACGCATAGAGCAGTACGCGACATAGCTTTGCAGCCGATAAATGTAACCATTTCAAAGAGAAGAGCGGCCAATATGACGATCTGGCTTTAAGTCGATTCGTTTAAAAATGAAGAAAACGGATGGATTTCTCAGGTTTTTACTACATATGTAAACTTTTCACATTCTCCCGTGCAACGCGGCTGCTATTCCTCCTTTTATGAAAAATCGTAAGATCATAACTCATGTGCAAGGCACCAAATAAGGGTAAATGTCAATAATCGATAACTAAAATTTGAATTGTACTGCTTCTTACTGGCTATTACATCAACTTAGAAGCTTCTTCAGTGTTCTACTATGGCGATTTAGTGTCTCCGCATACCGCAGCACGCAACATAGCTTTGCAGACGATAAATGTAACCGTTTCAGAGGCAAGTGCGGCCAATGTGACGCTGTGGCTTTCAGTCGTTTCCATAATAAATGACAAAAACGGTAGGATTTCTCAGTTTTTTACTACATATGAACACATTTCGCATTCTCACGTGCAACGCGTCAGTTAGTCCTCCTTCCAAGCAAAATCTTAAGGCCCTAGCTCCTGTCCAAGGCACGAAAGCCGGAAAAAAAGTCAATAATCGATAACTAAAACTTGAATTGTTCTACTTCATACTTTCTATTACATCAGCTTAGAAGATTCATCTGTGTTCTACTATGGTGCTTTTAGTGTCTCAGAATACCGCAGCACGCGATATAGCTTTGCAGACGATAAATGTAACCGTCACAAAGAGACGAGCGGCCAATGTGACGATCTGGCATTCAGTCGTTTCGACAACAAATGACGAAAACGGACGGTTTTCTCAGGTTTCTACTACATATGAACACTTTTCACATTCTCCCCTTTAGACCTCCTTTCATGCAAAATCTTAAGGTCCTAGCCCATGTCCAAGGCACAAAAGCCGGGTAAAAAGTCAATAATCGATAACTAACACTTGAATTGTACTACATCTAACTGGCTATTACATCAACTTAGTAGCTTCGTCTCTGTTCTACTATGGTGCTTTTAGTGTCTCCGCATACCGCAGCACGCGACATAGCTTTGCAGACGCTAAATGTAACCGTTTCAGAGAGAAGAGAGACCAATGTGACGATCTGGCTTTAAGTCGATTTGATAAGAAATGACGAAAACTGAAGGATTTCTCAGGTTTTTACTACATATGAACACTTTTCACATTCTCCCGTGCAACGCAGCTGCTAGTCCTCCTTTGATGCAAATTCTTAAGGCCCTAGCTCATGTCCAAGGCCCCAAAGCTAGCTAAAAAGTCAATAATCGATATCTAAAACGTTATTGCAGTACTTCTTACTGGCAATTACTACAACTTAGAAGCTTCTTCTGTGTTCTACTATGGTGCTGTTAGTGTCTCGGCATACCGCAGCACGCGACATAGCTTTGTAGGCGATAAATGTTACCGTTTCAGAGAGAAGAGCGGCCAATGTAACGTTCTGGCTTTAAGTCGATTTGATAAGAAATGACGAAAACGGACGGATTTCTCAGGTTTTTACTACACATGAACACTTTTCACATTCTCCCGTGCAACGCAGCTGCTAGTCCTCCTTTGATGCAAAGTCTTAAGGTCCTAGCTCATGTCCAAGACCCCAAAGCCAGCTAAAAAGTCAATAATCGATATCTAAAACGTTATTGTACTACTTCTTACTGGCTATTACATCAACTTAGAAGTTTCATCAGTGTTCTACTATGGTGCTGTTACTGTCTCCGCATACCGCAGCACGCGACATAGCTTTGCAGACGATAAATGTAACCGTTTCAGAGAGAAGAGCGACCAATGTGACGATCTGGCTTTAAGTCGATTTGATAAGAAATGACGAAAACGGACGGATTTCTCAGGTTTTTACTACATATGAACACTTTTCACATTCTCCCGTGCAACGCAGCTGCTAGTCCTCCTTTGATGAAAGGTCTTAAAGTCCTAGCTCATGTTCAAGACCCCAATTCCAGCTAAAAAGTCAATAATCGATATCTAAAACGTTATTGTACTACTTCTTACTGGCTATTACATCAACTTAGAAGTTTCATCAGTGTTCTACTATGGTGCTGTTAGTGTCTCAGCATGCCGCAGCACGCGACATAGCTTTGCAGACGATAAATGTAACCGTTTCAGAGAGAAGAGCGACCAATGTGACGATCTGGCTTTAAGTCGATTTGATAAGAAATGACGAAAACGGACGGATTTCTCATGTTTTTACTACATATGAACACTCTTCACATTCTCCCGTGCAACGCAGCTGCTAGTTCTCCATTGATGCAAAATCTTAAGGTACTAGCTCAAGTCCAAGGCCCCAAAGCCAGCTAAAAAGTCAATAATCGAAATCTAAAACGTTATTGTACTACTTCTTACTGGCTATTACATCAACTTAGAAGTTTCACCAGTGTTCTACTATGGTGCTGTTAGTCTCTCCGCATACCGCAGCACGCAACATAGCTTTGCAGACGATAAATGTAACAAATGTAACCGTTTCAGAGAGAAGAGCGACCAATGTGACGATCTGGCTTTAAGTCGATTTGATAAGAAATGACGAAAACGGACGGATTTCTCAGGTTTTTACTACACATGAACACTTTTCACATTCTCCCGTGCAACGCAGCTGCTAGTCTTCCTTTGATGCAATGTCTTAAGGTCCTAGCTCATGCCCAAGACCCCAAAGGCAGCTAAAAAGTCAATAATCGATATATAAAACTTTATTGTACTACTTCTTACTGGCTATTACATCAACTTAGAAGTTTCATCTGCGTTCTACTATGGTACTGTTAGTGTCTCCGCATACCGCAGCACGCGACATAGCTTTGCAGACGATAAATGTAACCGTTTCAGACAGAAGAGCGGCCAATGTGACGTTCTGCCTTGAAGTCGATTTGATAAGAAATGACGAAAACTGACGGATTCCTCAGGTTTTTACTACATATGAACACTTTTCACATTCTCCCGTGCAACGCAGCTGCTAGTCCTCCTTTGATGCAAATTCTTAAGGTCCTAGCTCATGTCCAAGTCCCCAAAGCTAGCTAAAAAGTCAATAGTCGATATCTAAAACGTTATTGCACTACTTCTTACTGGCAATTACTACAACTTAGAAGCTTCTTCTGTGTTCTACTATGGTGTTGTTAGTGTCTCGGCATACCGCAGCACGCGACATAGCTTTGTAGGCGATAAATATTACCGTTTCAGAGAGAAGAGCGGCCAATGTAACGTTCTGGCTTTAAGTCGATTTGATAAGAAATGACGAAAACGGTCGGATTTCTCAGGTTTTTACTACACATGAACACTTTTCACATTCTCCCGTGCAACGCAGCTGCTAAACCTCCATTGATGCAATGTCTCAAGGTCCTAGCTCATGTCCAAGACCTCAATGCCAGCTAAAAAGTCAATAATCGATATCTAAAACGTTATTGTACTACTTCTTACTGGCTATTACATCAACTTAGAAGTTTCATCAGTGTTCTACTATGGTGCTGTTAGTGTCTCCGCATGCCGCAGCACGCGACATAGCTTTGCAGACGATAAATGTAACCGTTTCAGAGAGAAGAGCGACCAATGTGACGATCTGGCTTTAAGTCGATTTGATAAGAAATGACGAAAACGGACGGATTTCTCATGTTTTTACTACATATGAACACTTTTCACATTCTCCCGTGCAACGCAGCTGCTAGTTCTCCATTGATGCAATATCTTAAGGTACTAGCTCAAGTCCAAGGACCCAAAGCCAGCTAAAAAGTCAATAATCGAAATCTAAAACGTTATTGTACTACTTCTTACTGGCTATTACATCAACTTAGAAGTTTCATCAGTGTTCTACTATGGTGCTGTTAGTCTCTCCGCATACCGCAGCACGCAACATAGCTTTGAAGACGATAAATGTAACAAATGTAACCGTTTCAGAGAGAAGAGCGACCAATGTGACGATCTGGCTTTAAGTCGATTTGATAAGAAATGACGAAAACGGACTTATTTCTCAGGTTTTTACTACACATGAACACTTTTCACATTCTCCCGTGCAACGCAGCTGCTAGTCTTCCTTTGATGCAATGTCTTAAGGTCCTAGCTCATGCCCAAGACCCCAAAGCCAGCTAAAAAGTCAATAATCGATATCTAAAACTTTATTGTACTACTTCTTACTGGCTATTACATCAACTTAGAAGTTTCATCAGTCTTCTACTATGGTGCTGTTAGTGTCTCCGCATACCGCAGCACGCGACATAGCTTTGCAGACGATAAATGTAACCGTTTCAGAGAGAAGAGCGACCAATGTGACGATCTGGCTTTAAGTCGATTTGATAAGAAATGACGAAAACGGACGGATTTCTCATGTTTTTACTACATATGAACACTTTTCACATTCTCCCGTGCAACGCAGCTGCTAGTTTCCATTGATGCAAAATCTTAAGGTCCTAGCTCACGTCCAAGGCACCAAAGCCAGCTAAAAAGTCAATAATCGAAATCTAAAACGTTATTGTACTACTTCTCAGTGGCTATTACATCAACTTAGAAGTTTCATCTGTTTTCTACTATGGTGCTGTTAGTCTCTCCGCATACCGCAGCACGCGACATAGCTTTGCAGACGATTAATGTAACAAATGTAACCGTTTCAGAGAGAAGAGCGACCAATGTGACGATCTGGCTTTAAGTCGATTTGATAAGAAATGACGAAAACGGACGGATTTCTCAGGTTTTTACTACACATGAACACTTTCACATTCTCCCGTGCAACGCAGCAGCTAGTCTTCCTTTGATGCAATGTCTTAAGGTCCTAGCTCATGTCCAAGACCCCAAAGCCAGCTAAAAAGTCAATAATCGATATCTAAAACGTTATTGTACTACTTCTTACTGGCAATTACATCAACTTAGAAGTTTCATCTGTGTTCTACTATGGTGCTTTTAGTGTCTCCGCATACTGCAGCACGCGACATAGCTTTGCAGACGATAAATGTAACCGTTTCAGAGAGAAGTGCGGCCAATGTAACGCTCTGGCTTAAATCGATTTGATATCAAATGATGAAAACTAATAAGTTTCTCAGGTTTTTACTACATATGAACTCTATTCACATTCGCCCGTGCAACGCGGCTGCTAGTCCTGTTTTCATGCAAAATCGTAAGGTCCTAGCTCATGTCCAAATCACCAAAGAAGGGTATAAAGTCAATAATCGATAACTAAAACTTGAATTGTACTGATTCTTACTGGCTATTACATCAACATAGTAGCTTCTTCTGTGTTCTACTATGGTGCTTTTAGTGTCTACGCATAGAGCAGTACGCGACATAGCTTTGCAGCCGATAAATGTAACCATTTCAAAGAGAAGAGCGGCCAATATGACGATCTGGCTTTAAGTCGATTCGTTTAAAAATGAAGAAAACGGATGGATTTCTCAGGTTTTTACTACATATGTAAACTTTTCACATTCTCCCGTGCAACGCGGCTGCTATTCCTCCTTTTATGAAAAATCGTAAGATCATAACTCATGTGCAAGGCACCAAAGAAGGGTAAAAGTCAATAATCGATAACTAAAATTTGAATTGTACTGCTTCTTACTGGCTATTACATCAACTTAGAAGCTTCTTCAGTGTTCTACTATGGCGATTTAGTGTCTCCGCATACCGCAGCACGCAACAAAGCTTTGCAGACGATAAATGTAACCGTTTCAGAGGCAAGTGCGGCCAATGTGACGATGTGGCTTTCAGTCGTTTCCATAATAAATGACAAAAACGGACGGTTTTCTCAGGTTTTTACTACATATGAACACTTTTCACATTCTCCCCTTTAGACCTCCTTTCATGCAAAATCTTAAGGTCCTAGCCCATGTCCAAGGCACAAAAGCCGGGTAAAAAGTCAATAATCGATAACTAACACTTGAATTGTACTACATCTAACTGGCTATTACATCAACTTAGTAGCTTCGTCTCTGTTCTACTATGGTGCTTTTAGTGTCTCCGCATACCGCAGCACGCGACATAGCTTGGCAGACGCTAAATGTAACCGTTTCAGAGAGAAGAGAGACCAATGTGACGATCTGGCTTTAAGTCGATTTGATAAGAAATGACGAAAACTGAAGGATTTCTCAGGTTTTTACTACATATGAACACTTTTCACATTCTCCCGTGCAACGCAGCTGCTAGTCCTCCTTTGATGCAAATTCTTAATGCCCTAGCTCATGTCCAAGGCCCCAAAGCTAGCTAAAAAGTCTATAATCGATATCTAAAACGTTATTGCAGTACTTCTTACTGGCAATTACTACAACTTAGAAGCTTCTTCTGTGTTCTACTATGGTGCTGTTAGTGTCTCGGCATACCGCAGCACGCGACATAGCTTTGTAGGCGATAAATGTTACCGTTTCAGAGAGAAGAGCGGCCAATGTAACTTTCTGGCTTTAAGTCGATTTGATAAGAAATGACGAAAACGGACGGATTTCTCAGGTTTTTACTACACATGAACACTTTTCACATTCTCCCGTGCAACGCAGCTGCTAGTCCTCCTTTGATGCAAAGTCTTAAGGTCCTAGCTCATGTCCAAGACCCCAAAGCCAGCTAAAAAGTCAATAATCGATATCTAAAACGTTATTGTACTACTTCTTACTGGCTATTACATCAACTTAGAAGTTTCATCAGTGTTCTACTATAATGCTGTTACTGTCTCCGCATACCGCAGCACGCGACATAGCTTTGCAGACGATAAATGTAACCGTTTCAGAGAGAAGAGCGACCAATGTGACGATCTGGCTTTAAGAAGATTTGATAAGAAATGACGAAAACGGACGGATTTCTCAGGTTTTTACTACATATGAACACTTTTCACATTCTCCCGTGCAACGCAGCTGCTAGTCCTCCTTTGATGAAAGGTCTTAAGGTCCTAGCTCATGTTCAAGACCCCAATGCCAGCTAAAAAGTCAATAATCGATATCTAAAACGTTATTGTACTACTTCTTACTGGCTATTACATCAACTTAGAAGTTTCATCAGTGTTCTACTATGGTGCTGTTAGTGTCTCCGCATGCCGCAGCACGCGACATAGCTTTGCAGACGATAAATGTAACCGTTTCAGAGAGAAGAGCGACCAATGTGACGATCTGGCTTTAAGTCGATTTGATAAGAAATGACGAAAACGGACGGATTTCTCATGTTTTTACTACATATGAACACTCTTCACATTCTCCCGTGCAACGCAGCTGCTAGTTCTCCATTGATGCAAAATCTTAAGGTACTAGCTCAAGTCCAAGGCCCCAAAGCCAGCTAAAAAGTCAATAATCGAAATCTAAAACGTTATTGTACTACTTCTTACTGGCTATTACATCAACTTAGAAGTTTCATCAGTGTTCTACTATGGTGCTGTTAGTCTCTCCGCATACCGCAGCACGCAACATAGCTTTGCAGACGATAAATGTAACAAATGTAACCGTTTCAGAGAGAAGAGCGACCAATGTGACGATCTGGCTTTAAGTCGATTTGATAAGAAATGACGAAAACGGACGGATTTCTCAGGTTTTTACTACACATGAACACTTTTCACATTCTCCCGTGCAACGCAGCTGCTAGTCTTCCTTTGATGCAATGTCTTAAGGTCCTAGCTCATATCCAAGACCCCAAAGCCAGCTAAAAAGTCAATAATCGATATCTAAAACTTTATTGTACTACTTCTTACTGGTTATTACATCAACTTAGAAGTTTCATCTGCGTTCTACTATGGTACTGTTAGTGTCTCCGCATACCGAAGCACGCGACATAGCTTTGCAGACGATAAATGTAACCGTTTCAGAGAGAAGAGCGACCAATGTGACGATCTGGCTTTAAGTCGATTTGATAAGAAATGACGAAAACGGACGGATTTCTCATGTTTTTACTACATATGAACACTTTTCACATTCTCCCGTGCAACGCAGCTGCTAGTTTCCATTGATGCAAAATCTTAAGGTCCTAGCTCACGTCCAAGGCACCAAAGCCAGCTAAAAAGTCAATAATCGATATATAAAACGTTATTGTACTACTTTTTACTGGCTATCACATCAACTTAGAAGTTTCATCTGCGTTCTACAATGGTACTGTTATTGTCTCCGCATACCGCAGCACGCGACATAGCTTTGCAGACGATAAATGTAACCGTTTCAGAGAGAAGAGCGGCCAATGTGACGTTCTGCCTTGAAGTCGATTTGATAAGAAATGACGAAAACTGACGGATTCCTCAGGTTTTTACTACATATGAACACTTTTCACATTCTCCCGTGCAACGCAGCTGCTTGTCCTCCTTTGATGCAATAACTTAAGGTCCTAGCTCATGCCCAAGACCCCAAAGCCAGCTAAAAAGTCAATAATCGATATCTAAAACGTTATTGCACTACTTCTTACTGGCTGTTACATCAACGTAGAAGTTTCATCAGTGTTCTACTATGGTGCTGTTAGTGTCTCCGCATACCGCAGCACGCGACATAGCTTTGCAGACGATAAATGTAACCGTTTCAGAGAGATGAGCTTCCAATGTGACGATCTGGCTTTAAGTCGATTTGATAAGAAATGACGAAAATGGATGGATTTCTCAGGTTTTTACCACATACGAACACATTTCACATTCTCCCGTGCAACGCAGCTGCTAGTCCTCCTTTGATGCAAAATCTTAAGGTCCGAGCTCATGTCCAAGGCCCCAAAGCCTGCTAAAAAGTCAATAATCGAAATCTAAAACGTTATTGTATTACTTCTTACTGGCTATTACATCAACTTAGAAATTTCATCTGTGTTTTTCTATGGTGCTGTTAGTGACTCCGCATACCGCAGCACGTGACATAGCTTTACAGACGATAAATGTAACCTTTTCAGAGAGAAGAGCGACCAATGTGACGTCCTGGCTTTAAGGCGATTTGATAAGAAATTACGAAAACGGACGGATTTCTCAGGTTTTTACTGCATATGAACACTTTGCACATTCTCCTGTGCAACGAAGCATGTAGTCCTCCTTTGATGCAAAATCTTAAGGTCCTAGCCCATGTCCAAGGCCCCAAAGCCAGCTAAAAAGTCAATAATCGATATCTAAAACGTTATTGCACTACGTCTTACTGGCAATTACTACAACTTAGGAGCTTCTTCTGTGTTCTACTATGGTGCTGTTAGTGTCTCGGCATACCGCAGCACACGACATAGCTTTGTAGACGATAAATGTTACCGTCTCAGAGAGAGGAGCGACCAATGTGACGATCTGGCTTTAAGTCGATTTGATAAGAAATGACGAAAACGAACGGATTTCTCAGGTTTTTACTACATATGAACTTTTTTCACATTCTCCCGTGCAACGCAGCTGCTAGTCCTCCTTTGATGAAAGGTCTTAAGGTCCTAGCTCATGTTCAAGACCCCAATGCCAGCTAAAAAGTCAATAATCGATATCTAAAACGTTATTGTACAACTTCTTACTGGCTATTACATCAACTTAGAAGTTTCATCAGTGTTCTACTATGGTGCTGTTAGTGTCTCCGCATGCCGCAGCACGCGACATAGCTTTGCAGACGATAAATGTAACCGTTTCAGAGAGAAGAGCGACCAATGTGACGATCTGGCTTTAAGTCGATTAGATAAGAAATGACGAAAACGGACGGATTTCTCAGGTTTGTACTGCATATGAATACTTTTCACATTCTCCCGTGCAACGGAGCATCTAGTCCTCCTTTGATGCAAAATTTTAAGGTCCTAGCTCATGTCCAAGGCCCCAATGCCAGCTAAAAAGTCAATAATCGATATCTAAAACGTTATTGTACTACTTCTTACTGGCTATTACATCACCTTAGAAGCTTCTTCTGCGTTACTATAGTGCTGTTAGTGTCTCGGCATACCGCAGCACGAGACATAGCTTTGCAGGCGATAAATGGTACCGTTTCAGAGATAAGAGCGGCCAATGTAACGTTCTGGCTTTAAGTCGATTTGATAAGAAATGACGAAAACGGACGGATTTCTCAGGTTTGTACTACATGTGAACTCTTTTCACATTCTCCCGTGCAACGCTGCTGCTAGTCCTCCTTTCATGCAAAATCTTAAGGCCCTAGCTCATGTCCAAGGCCCCAAAGCCAGCTAAAAAGTCAATAATCGATATCTAAAACGTTATTGTACTACTTCTTACTGGCTATTACATCAACTTAGAAGCTTCTTCTGTTTTACTATGGTGCTGTTAGTGTCTCGGCATACCGCGGCACGCGACATAGCTTTGCAGGCGATAAATGGTACCGTTTCAGAGAGAAGGGCGGCCAATGTAACGTTCTGGCTTTAAATTGATTTGATAAGAAATGACGAAAACGGACGGATTTCTCAGGTTTTTACTACATATGAACACTTTTCACATTCTCCCGTGCAACGCAGCTGCTAGTCCTCCATTGATGCAAAGTCTTAAGGTCCTAGCTCATTTCCAAGACCCCAAAGCCAGCTAAAAAGTCAATAATCGATATCTGAAACGTTATTGCACTACTTCTTACTGCCTATTACATCAACTTAGAAGTTTCATCAGTGTTCTACTATGGTACTGTTAGTGTCTCTGCATACCGCAGCACGCGATATAGCTTTGCAGACGATAAATGTAACCGTTTCAGAGAGAAGAGCGACCAATTTGACGTCCTGGCTTTAAGTCGATTTGATAAGAAATGACGAAAATGGACGGATTTCTCAGGTTTTTACGACATATGAACACTTTTCACATTCTTCCGTGCAACGCAGCTGCTAGTCCTCCTTTGATGCAAAATCTTAAGGCCGTAGCTCAAGTTCAAGGCCCCAAAGCCAGCTAAAAAGTCAATAATCGACATCTAAAACGTTATTGTACTACTTCTTACTGGCAGTGTTATCAACTTAGAAGCTTCTTCTGTGTTCCACTATGGTGCTGTTAGTGTCTCGGCATACCGCAGCACGCGACATAGCTTTGCAGGAGATAAATGGTACCGTTTCAGAGAGAAGAGCGGCCAATGTAACGTTCTGGCTTTAAGTCGATTAGATAAGAAATGACGAAAACGGACGGATTTCTCAGGTTTGTACTGCATATGAATACTTTTCACATTCTCCCGTGCAACGGAGCATCTAGTCCTCCTTTGATGCAAAATTTTAAGGTCCTAGCTCATGTCCAAGGCCCCAATGCCAGCTAAAAAGTCAATAATCGATATCTAAAACGTTATTGTACTACTTCTTACTGGCTATTACATCACCTTAGAAGCTTCTTCTGCGTTACTATGGTGCTGTTAGTGTCTCGGCATACTGCAGCACGAGACATAGCTTTGCAGGCGATAAATGGTACCGTTTCAGAGATAAGAGCGGCCAATGTAACGATCTGGCTTTAAGTCGATTTGATAAGAAATGACGAAAACGGACGGATTTCTCAGGTTTGTACTACATGTGAACTCTTTTCACATTCTCCCGTGCAACGCTGCTGCTAGTCCTCCTTTGATGCAAAATCTTAAGGCCCTAGCTCATGTCCAAGGCCCCAAAGCCAGCTAAAAATTAAATAATCGATATCTAAAACGTTGTTGTACTATTTCTTACTGGCAATTACATCAACTTAAAAGCTTCTTCCGTGTTCTACTATGGTGTTGTTAGTGTCTCGGCATACCGCAGCACGCGACATAGCTTTGCAAGCGATAAATGTTACCGTTACAGATAGAAGAGCGGCCAATGTGACGATCTGGCTTTAAGTCGATTTGATAAGAAATGACGAAAACGAACGGATTTCTCAGGTTTTACTACATATGAACACTTTTCACATTCTCCCGTGCAACGCAGCTGCTAGTCCTCCTTTGATGCAAAATCTTAAGGCCGTAGCTCATGTTCAAGGCCCCAAAGCCAGCTAAAAAGTCAATAATCGATATCTAAAACGTTATTGTACTACTTCTTACTGGCAGTGTTATCAACTTAGAAGCTTCTTCTGTGTTCCACTATGGTGCTGTTAGTGTCTCGGCATACCGCAGCACGCGACATAGCTTTGCAGGAGATAAATGGTACCGTTTCAGAGAGAAGAGCGGCCAATGTAACGTTCTGGCTTTAAGTCGATTTGATAAGAAATGACGAAAACGGACGGATTTCTCAGGTTTGTACTACATGTGAACACTTTTCACATTCTCCCGTGCAACGCAGCTGCTAGTTCTCCTTTGATGCAAAATCTTAAGGTCCTAGCTCATGTCCAAGGCCCCAAAGCCAGCTAAAAATTCAATAATCGGTATCTAAAACGTTATTGCACTACTTCTTACTGGCTATTACATCAACTTAGGAGTTTCATCTGTTTTCTACTATGGTGCTGTTAGTGTCTCCGCATACCGCAGTACGCGACATAGCTTTGCAGACGATAAATGTAACCGTTTCAGAGAGAAGAGCGACCAATGTGACGATCTGGGTTTAAGTCGATTTGATAAGAAATGACGAAAACGAACGGATTTCTCAGGTTTTTACTACATATGAACACTTTTCACATTGTCCCGTGCAACGCAGCCGCTAGTCCTCCTTTGATGCAAAATCTTAATGCCGTAGCTCATGTTCAATGCCCCAAAGCCAGCTAAAAAGTCAATAATCGATATCTAAAACGTTATCGTCCTACTTCTTACTGGCTATTACATCAACTTAGAAGCTTCTTCTGTATTCTACTATGGTGCCTATATTGTCTCCGCATACCACAGCACGCGACATAGCTTTGCAGACGATAAATGTAACCGTTACAGAGTGAATAGCGGCCAATGTAACGTTCTGGCTTTAAGTCGATTTGATAACAGATGAGGAAAACGGACGGATTTCTCAGGTTTTTACTACTTATCAACACTTTTCACATTCTCGCCTGTGCAACGCAGCTGCTAGTCCTCCTTTCATGCGCAAATCTTAATGTCACAGCTTATGTCAAGGCACGAAAGACGGCTAAATAGTCAATAATCGATAACTAAAACTTGAATTGTACTACTTCTTACTGGCTATTACATCAACTTAGAGGCTGCTTCTGTGTTCTACTATGGTGCTTTTAGTATCACTGCATACCGCAGCACTCGACATAGCTTTGCAGACGATAAATGTAACCGTTTCAGAGAGAAGAGCGGCCAGTGTGACGATCTGGCTTTAAGTCGATTCGATAACAAATGACGAAAACGGACGGATTTCTCAGGTTTTTACTACATATGAACACTTTTCACACTCTCCCGTGCAACGCAGCTGCTAGTCCTCCTTTGATGCAAAGTCTTAAGGTCCTAGCTCATATCCTAGACACCAAAGCCAGCTAAAAAGTCAATAATCGATATCTAAAACGTTATTGTATTACTTCTTACTGGCTATTACATCAACTTAGAAGTTTCATCTGTGTTCTTCTATGGTGCTGTTAGTGTCTCCGCATACCGCAGTACGTGACATAGCTTTACATACGATAAATGTAACCGTTTCAGAGAGAAGAGTGACCAATGTGACGATCTGGCTTTAAGTTGATTTGATAAGAAATGACGAAAACGGACGGATTTCTCAGGTTTTTACTACATATGAACACTTATCACATTCTCCCGTTCAACGCAGCTGCTAGTCCTCAATTGATGCAAAGTCTTAAGTTCCTAGCTCATGTCCAAGGCCCCAAAGCCAGCTAAAAAGTCAATAATCGAAATCTAAAACGTTATTGTATTACTTCTTACTGGCTATTACATCAACTTAGAAGTTTCATCTGTGTTCTTCTATGGTGCTGTTAGTGTCTCCGCATACCGCAGCACGTGACATAGCTTTACATACGATAAATGTAACCGTTTCAGAGAGAAGAGTGACCAATGTGACGATCTGGCTTTAAGTTGATTTGATAAGAAATGACGAAAACGGACGGATTTCTCAGGTTTTTACTACATATGAACACTTATCACATTCTCCCGTTCAACGCAGCTGCTAGTCCTCAATTGATGCAAAGTCTTAAGTTCCTAGCTCATGTCCAAAACCCCAAAGCCAGGTAAAAAGTCTATAGTCGATATCTAAAACGTTATTGTACTACTTCTTACTGGCTATTACATCAAGTTAGAAGTTTCATCAGTGTTCTACTATGGTGCTGTTAGTGTCTCCGCATACCGCAGCACGCGACATAGCTTTGCAGACGATAAATGTAACCGTTTCAGACAGAAGAGCGACCAATGTGACGATTTGGCTTTAAGTCGATTTGATCAGAAATGACGAAAACGGATGGATTTCTCAGGTTTCTACTACACATGAACACTTTTCTTATTCTCCCGTGCAACGCAGCTGCTAGTCCTCCTTTGATGCAAAATCTTAAGGTCCGAGCTGATGTCCAAGGCCCCAAAGCCAGCTAAAAAGTCAATAATCGAAATCTAAAACGTTATTGTATTACTTCTTACTGGCTATTACATCAACTTAGAAGTTTCATCTGTGTTTTTCTATGGTGCTGTTAGTGACTCCGCATACCGCAGCACGTGACATAGCTTTACAGACGATAAATGTAACCTTTTCAGAGAGAAGAGCGTCCAATGTGACGTCCTGGCTTTAAGGCGATTTGATAAGAAATTACGAAAACGGACGGATTTCTCAGGTTTTTACTGCATATGAACACTTTGCACATTCTCCCGTGCAACGAAGCATGTAGTCCTCCTTTGATGCAAAATCTTAAGGTCCTAGCCCATGTCCAATTCCCCAAAGCCAGCTAAAAAGTCAATAATCGATATCTAAAACGTTATTGTACTACGTCTTACTGGCTATTACATCAACTTTGAAGTTTCATCTGTTTTCTACTATGGTGCTGTTAGTGTCTCCGCATACCGCAGCACGCGACATAGCTTTGCAGACGATAAATGTAACCGTTTCAGAGAAAAGAGCGACCAATGTGACGATCTGGTTTTAAGTCGATTTGATAAGAAATGACGAAAATGGACGGATTTCTCAGGTTTTTACGACATATGAACACTTTTCACATTCTTCCGTGCAACGCAGCTGCTAGTCCTCCTTTGATGCAAAATCTTAAGGCCGTAGCTCATGTTCAAGGCCCCAAAGCCAGCTAAAAAGTCAATAATCGATATCTAAAACGTTATTGTACTACTTCTTACTGGCAGTGTTATCAACTTAGAAGCTTCTTCTGTGTTCCACTATGGTGCTGTTAGTGTCTCGGCATACCGCAGCACGCGACATAGCTTTGCAGGAGATAAATGGTACCGTTTCAGAGAGAAGAGCGGCTAATGTAACGTTCTGGCTTTAAGTCGATTAGATAAGAAATGACGAAAACGGACGGATTTCTCAGGTTTGTACTGCATATGAATACTTTTCACATTCTCCCGTGCAACGGAGCATCTAGTCCTCCTTTGATGCAAAATTTTAAGGTCCTTGCTCATGTCCAAGGCCCCAATGCCAGCTAAAAAGTCAATAATCGATATCTAAAACGTTATTGTACTACTTCTTACTGGCTATTACATCACCTTAGAAGCTTCTTCTGCGTTACTATGGTGCTGTTAGTGTCTCGGCATACCGCAGCACGAGACATAGCTTTGCAGGCGATAAATGGTACCGTTTCAGAGATAAGAGCGGCCAATGTAACGTTCTGGCTTTAAGTCGATTTGATAAGAAATGACGAAAACGAACGGATTTCTCAGGTTTTTACTACATATGAACACTTTTCACATTCTCCCGTGCTACGCAGCTGCTAGTCCTCCTTTGATGCAAAATCTTAAGGCCCTAGCTCATGTCCAAGGCCCCAAAGCCAGCTAAAAATTCAATAATCGATATCTAAAACGTTGTTGTACTATTTCTTACTGGCAATTACATCAACTTAAAAGCTTCTTCCGTGTTCTACTATGGTGTTGTTAGTGTCTCGGCATACCGCAGCACGCGACATAGCTTTGCAAGCGATAAATGTTACCGTTACAGATAGAAGAGCGGCCAATGTGACGATCTGGCTTTAAGTCGATTTGATAAGAAATGACGAAAACGAACGGATTTCTCAGGTTTTACTACATATGAACACTTAGCACATTCTCCCGTGCAACGAAGCATGTAGTCCTCCTTTGATGCAAAATCTTAAGGTCCTAGCCCATGTCCAATTCCCCAAAGCCAGCTAAAAAGTCAATAATCGATATCTAAAACGTTATTGTACTACGTCTTACTGGCTATTACATCAACTTTGAAGTTTCATCTGTTTTCTACTATGGTGCTGTTAGTGTCTCCGCATACCGCAGAACGCGACATAGCTTTGCAGACGATAAATGTAACCGTTTCAGAGAAAAGAGCGACCAATGTGACGATCTGGTTTTAAGTCGATTTTATAAGAAAAGACGAAATCGGACGGATTTCTCATGTTTTTACTACAAATGAACACTTTTCACATTCTCCCGTGCAACGCAGCTGCTAGTTCTCCTTTGATGCAAAGTCTTAAGGTCCTAGCTCATGTCCAATGCCCCAAAGGCAGCTAAAAAGTCAATAATCGATATCTAAAACGTTATTGCACTACTTCTTACTGGCAATTACTACAACTTAGGAGCTTCTTCTGTGTTCTACTATGGTGCTGTTAGTGTCTCGGCATACCGCAGCACGCGACATAGCTTTGTAGACGATAAATGTTACCGTTTCAGAGAGAAGAGCGACCAATGTGACGATCTGGCTTTAAGTCGATTTTATAAGAAAAGACGAAATCGGACGGATTTCTCATGTTTTTACTACAAATGAACACTTTTCACATTCTCCCGTGCAACGCAGCTGCTAATCCTCCTTTGATGCAAAGTCTTAAGGTCCTAGCTCATGTCCAATGCCCCAAAGCCAGCTAAAAAGTCAATAATCGATATCTAAAACGTTATTGCACTACTTCTTACTGGCAATTACTACTACTTAGGAGCTTCTTCTGTGTTCTACTATGGTGCTGTTACTGTCTCGGCATACCGCAGCACGCGACATAGCTTTGCAGACGATAAATGTTACCGTTTCAGAGAGAAGAGCGACCAATGTGACGATCTGGCTTTAAGTCGATTTGATAAGAAATGACGAAAACGAACGGATTTCTCAGGTTTTTACTACATATGAACACTTTTCACATTCTCCCGTGCATCGCAGCTGCTAGTCCTCCTTTGATGAAAGGTCTTAAGGTCTTAGCTCATGTTCAAGACCCCAATGCCAGCTAAAAAGTCAATAATCGATATCTAAAACGTTATTGTACAACTTCTTACTGGCTATTACATCAACTTAGAAGTTTCATCAGTGTTCTACTATGGTGCTGTTAGTGTCTCCGCATGCCGCAGCACGCGACATAGCTTTGCAGACGATAAATGTAACCGTTTCAGAGAGAAGAGCGACCAATGTGACGTCCTGGCTTTAAGTCGATTTGATAAGAAATGACGAAAATGGACGGATTTCTCAGGTTTTTACAACATATGAACACTTTTCACATTCTCCCGTGCAACGCAGCTGCTAGTCCTCCTTTGATGCAAAGTCTTAAAGTCCTAGCTCATGTCCAAGACCCCAAAGCCAGCTAAAAAGTCAATAATCGATAATTAAATCGTTATTGTACTACTTCTTACTGGCTATTACATCAACTTAGAAGCTTCTTCCGTGTTCTACTATGGTGTTGTTAGTGTCTCGGCATACCGCAGCACGCGACATAGCTTTGCAAGCGATAAATGTTACCGTTTCAGATAGAAGAGCGGCCAATGTGACGATCTGGCTATAAGTCGATTTGATAAGAAATGACGAAAACGAACGGATTTCTCAGGTTTTTACTACATATGAACACTTTTCACATTCTCCCGTGCTACGCAGCTGCTAGTCCTCCTTTGATGCAAAATCTTAAGGCCCTAGCTCATGTCCAAGGCCCCAAAGCCAGCTAAAAAGTCAATAATCGATATCTAAAACGTTGTTGTACTATTTCTTACTGGCAATTACATCAACTTAAAAGCTTCTTCCGTGTTCTACTATGGTGTTGTTAGTGTCTCGGCATACCGCAGCACGCGACATAGCTTTGCAAGCGATAAATGTTACCGTTACAGATAGAAGAGCGGACAATGTGACGATCTGGCTTTAAGTCGATTTGATAAGAAATGACGAAAACGAACGGATTTCTCAGGTTTTTACGACATATGAACACTTTTCACATTCTCCCGTGCAACGCAGCTGCTAGTCCTCCTTTGATGCAAAATCTTAAGGCCGTAGCTCATGTTCAAGGCCCCAAAGCCAGCTAAAAAGTCAATAATCGATATCTAAAACGTTATTGTACTACTTCTTACTGGCAGTGTTATCAACTTAGAAGCTTCTTCTGTGTTCCACTATGGTGCTGTTAGTGTCTCGGCATACCGCAGCACGCGACATAGCTTTGCAGGAGATAAATGGTACCGTTTCAGAGAGAAGAGCGGCCAATGTAACGTTCTGGCTTTAAGTCGATTTGATAAGAAATGACGAAAACGGACGGATTTCTCAGGTTTGTACTACATGTGAACACTTTTCACATTCTCCCGTGCAACGCAGCTGCTAGTTCTCCTTTGATGCAAAATCTTAAGGTCCTAGCTCATGTCCAAGGCCCCAAAGCCAGCTAAAAATTCAATAATCGGTATCTAAAACGTTATTGCACTACTTCTTACTGGCTATTACATCAACTTAGGAGTTTCATCTGTTTTCTACTATGGTGCTGTTAGTGTCTCCGCATACCGCAGTACGCGACATAGCTTTGCAAGCGATAAATGTTACCGTTACAGATAGAAGAGCGGCCAATGTGACGATCTGGCTTTAAGTCGATTTGATAAGAAATGACGAAAACGAACGGATTTCTCAGGTTTTTACTACATATGAACACTTTTCACATTCTCCCGTGCAACGCGGCTGCTAGTCCTCCTTTGATGTAAAATCTTAATGCCCTAGCTCATGTCCAAGGCCCCAAAGCCAGCTAAAAAGTCAATAATCGATATCTAAAACGTTATTGTACTATTTCTTACTTGCAATTACATCAACTTAGAAGCTTCTTCCGTGTTCTACTATGGTGTTGTTAGTGTCTCGGCATACCGCAGCACGCGACATAGCTTTGCAAGCGATAAATGTTACCGTTTCAGATAGAAGAGCGGCCAATGTGACGATCTGGCTATAAGTCGATTTGATAAGAAATGACGAAAACGAACGGATTTCTCAGGTTTTTACTACATATGAACACTTTTCACATTCTCCCGTGCTACGCAGCTGCTAGTCCTCCTTTGATGCAAAGTCTTAAGGTCCTAGCTCATGTCCAAGACCCCAAAGCCAGCTAAAAAGTCAATAATCGATATCTAAAACGTTATTGTACTACTTCTTACTGGCTATTACATCAACTTAGAAGTTTCATCTGTGTTCTACTATGGTGCTGTTAGAGTATCCGCATACCGCAGCACGCGACATAGCTTTGCAGATGATAAATGTAACAGTTTCAGAGAGAAGAGCGACCAATGTGACGATGTTGCTTTAAGTCGATTTGGTAAGAAATGACGAAAACGGACGGATTTCTCAGGTTTGTACTGCATATGAATACTTTTCACATTCTCCCGTGCAACGGAGCATCTAGTCCTCCTTTGATGCAAAATTTTAAGGTCCTAGCTCATGTCCAAGGCCCCAGTGCCAGCTAAAAAGTCAATAATCGATATCTAAAACGTTATTGTACTACTTCTTACTGGCTATTACATCACCTTAGAAGCTTCTTCTGCGTTACTATGGTGCTGTTAGTGTCTCGGCATACCGCAGCACGACACATAGCTTTGCAGGCGATAAATGGTACCGTTTCAGAGATAAGAGCGGCCAATGTAACGTTCTGGCTTTAAGTCGATTTGATAAGAAATGACGAAAACGGACGGATTTCTCAGGTTTGTACTACATGTGAACTCTTTTCACATTCTCCCGTGCAACGCTGCTGCTAGTCCTCCTTTGATGCAAAATCTTAAGGTCCTAGCTCATGTCCAAGACCCCAAAGCCAGCTAAAAAGTCAATAATCGATATCTAAAACTTTATTGTACTAATTGTACTACTTCTTACTGGCTATTACATCAACTTAGAAGTTTCATCTGTGTTCTACTATGGTGCTGTTAGAGTATCCGCATACCGCAGCACGCGACATAGCTTTGCAGATGATAAATGTAACAGTTTCAGAGAGAAGAGCGACCAATGTGACGATGTTGCTTTAAGTCGATTTGGTAAGAAATGACGAAAACGGATGGATTTCTCAGGTCTTTACTACATATGAATACTTTTCACATTCTCCCGTTCAACGCAGCTGATAGTTCTCCTTTGATGCAAAATCTTAAGGTCCTAGCTCATGTCCAAGGCCCCAAAGCCAGCTAAAAAGTCAATAATCGGGATCTAAAACGTTATTGTACTACTTCTTACTGGCTATTACATCAACTTAGAAGCTTCTTCTGTATTCTACTATGGTGCCTATATTGTCTCCGCATACCACAGCACGCGACATAGCTTTGGAGACGATAAACGTGACCGTTACAGAGTGAATAGCTGCCAATGTAACGTTCTGGCTTTAAGTCGATTTGATAACAGATGAGGAAAACGGACGGATTTGTCAGGTTTTTACTACTTATCAACACTTTTCACATTCTCACCTGTGCAACGCAGCTGCTAGTCTTCCATTCATGCGCAAATCTTAATGTCACAGCTTATGTCCAAGGCACGAAAGACGGCTAAATAGTCAATAATCCATAACTAAAACTTGAATTGTACTACTGCTTACTGGCTATTACATCAACTTAGAAGCATCTTCTGTGTTCTACTATGGTGCTTTTAGTATCTCTGCATACCGCAGCACTCGACATAGCTTTGCAGAGGATAAATGTAACCGTTTCAGAGAGAAGAGCGGCCAGTGTGACGATCTGGCTTTAAGTCGATTCGATAACAAATGACGAAAACGGACGGATATCTCAGGTTTTTACTATATATGAACACTTTTCACATTCTCCCGTGCAACGCAGCTGCTAGTCCTACTTAGATGCAAAATCTGAAGGTCCTAGCACAAGTCCAAGGCGCCAAACCCGTCTAAAAAGTCAATAATCGATTACTAACACGTGAATTGTACTACTTCTTACTGGCTATTACTTCAACTTAGAAACTTCTTCTGTGTTCTGCTATGGTGCTTTTAGTGTCTCCGCAAGCCGCAGCACGCGACATAGATATGCAGACGATAAATGTAACCGTTTCAGAGAGAAGAGCGGGCAGTGTGACGATCTGGCTTTAATTCGATTCGATAGCAATTGACTATAACGGTCGGATTTCTCAGGTTTTTACTAGATATGAACACTTTTCACGTTCTCCCGTGCAACGTGGCCGCTAGACCTCCTTTCATACTAAATCTTAAGGTCCTAGCTCATGTACAATGCACTGAAGCCATCTAAAAAGTCTATAACTGACAACTAAAACTTGAATTGTACTGCTTCTTACTTGCTATTACATCAACTTAGAAGCTTCTTCTCTGTTCTACTATGGTGCTTTTAGTGTCTCCGCATACTGCAGCACGCGACATAGCTTTGCACACGATAAATGTAATCGTTTCAGAGAGAAGAGCGGCCAATGTGACGATCTGTAATTAAGTCGATTGGATAGCAAATGACGAAAACGAGCGGATTTCTCAGGTTTTTACTAGATGTGAACACTTTTCACGTTCTCCCGTGCGATATGGCTCATAGACCTCCCTTCATACTAAATCGTAAGGTCCTAGCTCATGTCGAATGCACTAAAGCCTTCTAAAAATTCACTAATCGATAACTAATACTTCAATTGTACAGTTGCTTACTGGCTATTACATCAACTTAGAAGCTTCTTCTGTGTTCTACTATGGTGCTTTTAGTGTCTCCGCATACCGCAGCACGCGACATAAGTTTGCACACGATAAATGTAACCGTTTCAGAGGGAAAACGGCCAATTTGACGATCTGGCATTACGTCGATTCGAAAGCAGATGACGAAAACGGGCGGATTTCTTAGGTTTTTACTGCACATAAAAACTTCTCACTTTCTCCCGTGCAACGTGGCTGCCAGACCTCCCTTCATGCCAAATCTTAAGGTCCTAGCTCATGTCCAAGGCACCAAAGCCGGCTAAAAATTCAATAATCGATAACTAAAACTTGAATTGTACTGCTTCTTACTGGCTATTACACCAAATTAAAAGCTTCTTCTGTGTTTTACTATGGTGCTTTTAGTGTCTCCGCAAACCGCAGCACGCTGCATAGCTATGCAAACAATAAATGTAACCGTTTCAGAGAGGAAACGGCCAATGTGACGATCTGGCATTACGTGGATTCGAAAGCAGATGTGAAAACGGGCGGATTTCCTTGGTTTTTAGTACATATGAACACTTTTCACATTCTCTCGTGTAACGTGGCTGCCAGACCTTGTTTAATGCCAAATCTTAAGGTAGTCGGTTATTTCACTGGCACCAAAGCCGGCTAATAAATCATCTACATCTACATCTACATGACTACTCTGCAATTCACATTTAAGTGCTTTTCAGAGGGTTCATCGAACCACAATCATACTATCTCCTACTGTTCCACTCCCGAACAGCGAGCGGGAAAAACGAACAGCTAAACCTTTCTGTTCGAGCTCTGATTTCTCTTATTTTATTTTGATGATCATTCCTACCTATGTAGGTTGGGCTCAACAAAATATTTTCGCATTCGGAAGAGAAAGTTGGTGACTGAAATTTCGTAAAAAAGTCTCGCCATGACGAAAAACGTCTATGCTGTAATGACTTCCATCCCAACTCGTGTATCATATCTGCCACACTCTCTCCCCTATAACGCGATAATACAAAACGAGCTGCCCGTTTTTGCACCCTTTCGATGTCCTCCGTCAATCCCACCTGATTAAGGATCCCACACCGCGCAGCAATATTCTAACAGAGGACGAACGAGTGTAGTGTAAACTGTCTCTTTAGTGGACTTCTTGCATCTTCTAAGTGCCCTGCCAATGAAACGCAACCTTTGGCTGGCCCTCCCGACAATATTATCTATGTGGTCCTTCCAACTGAAGTTGTTCGTAATTTTAACACCCAGGTACTTAGTTGAATTGACAGCCTTGAGAATTGTACTATTTATCGAGTAATCGAATTCCAACGGATTTCTTTTGGAACTCATGTGGATCATCTCACACTTTCCGTTATTTAGCGTCAGCTGCCACCTGACAAACCATACAGCAATCTTTTCTAAATCGCTTTGCAGCTGATACTGGTCTTCGGATGACCTTACTAGACGTTAAATTACAGCATCATCTGCGAACAGTCTAAGAGAACTGCTCAGATTGTCACCCAGGTCATTTATATAGATCAGGAACAGTAGAGGTCCCAGGACGCTTCCCTGGGGAACACCTGATATCACTTTAGTTTTACTCGATGATTTGCCATCTATTACTACGAACTGCGACCTTCCTGACAGGAAATCACGAATCCAGTCGCACAACTGACACGATACCCCATAGCTCCGCAGCTTGATTAGAAGTCGCTTGTGGGGAACGGTGTCAAAAGCTTTCCGGAAATCTAGAAATACGAAATCAACTTGAGATCCCCTGTCGATAGCGGCCATTACTTCGTGCGAATAAAGAGCTAGCTGCGTTGCACAAGAGCGATGTTTTCTGAAGCCATGCTGATTACGTGTCAATAGATCGTTCCCTTCGAGGTGATTCATAATGTTTGAATACAGTATATGCTCCAAAACCCTACTGCAAACCGACGTCAATGATATAGGTCTGTAGTTAAATGGATTACTCCTACTACCCTTCTTGAACACTGGTGCGACCTGCGCAATTTTCCAATCTGTAGGTATAGATCTATCGGTGAGCGAGCGGTTGTATATGAGTGCTAAGTAGGGAGCTATAGTATCAGCGTAATCTGAAAGGAACCTAATCGGTATACAATCTGGACCTGAAGACTTGCCCGTATCAAGCGATTTGAGTTGCTTCGCAACCCCTAAGGTATCTACTTCTAAGAAACTCATGCTAGCAGATGTTCGTGTTTCAAATTCTGGAATATTCCATTCGTCTTCCCTGGTGAAGGAATTTCGGAAAACTGCGTTCAATAACTCCACTTTAGCAGCACAGTCGTCGATAACAGTACCATCGGCACTGCGCAGCGAAGGTATTGACTGCGTCTTGCCGCTTGTCTACTTTACATACGACCAGAATTTCTTCGGATTTTCTACCAAATTTCGAGACGATGTTTCGTTGTGGAACCTATTAAAGGCATCTCGCATCGAAGTACGTGCCAAATTTCACGCGTCTGTAAATTTTAGCCCATCTTCGGGATTTCGCGTTCTTCTGAACTTCGCATGTTTTTTCCGTTGCCTCTGCAACAGCGTTCGGACTTTTTTTGTGTACCACGGGGGATCCGTTCCATCTCTTACCAATTTATGAGGTATGAATATCTCAATTGCTGTTGCTACTATGTCTTTGAATTTGAGCCACATCTCGTCTACATTCGCATAGTCAGTTCGGAAGGAATGGAAATTGTCTTTTAGGAAGGCTTCTAGTGGCACTTTATCCGCTTTTTTAAATAAAATTATTTTGCGTTTGTTTCTGATGGATTTGGAAGAAATGGTATTGAGCCTAGCTACAATGACCTTGTGATCACTAATCCCTGTATCAGTCATGATGCTCTCTATCAGCTCTGGATTGTTTGTGGTCAAGAGGTCAAGTGTGTTTTCGCAACCATTTACAATTCGCGTGGGTTCGTGGACTAACTGCTCGAAATAATTTTCGGAGAATGCATTTAGGACAATCTCGGAAGACGTTTTCTGCCTACCACCGGTTTTGAACAAGTATTTTTGCCAACATACCGAGGGTAGGTTGAAATCCCCACCAACTATAACCGTATGAGTTGGGTATTTATTTGTTACGAGACTCAAACTTTCTCTGAACTGTTCCGCAACTGTATCATCGGAGTCTGGGGGTCGGTAGAAGGAGCTAATTATTAACTTAATTCGGCTTTTAAGTATAACCTCCACCCACACCAATTCACACGGAGTATCTACTTCGACTTCACTACAAGATAAACCACTACTGACAGACACAAACACTCCACCACCAATTCTGCCTAATCTATCTTTCCTGAACACCGTCTGAGACTTCGTAAAAATTTCTGCAGAACTTATTTCAGGCTTTAGCCAGCTTTCTGTACCTATAACGATATCAGCTTCTGTGCTTTCTATTAGCGCTTGAAGCTCAGGGACTTTTCCAGCGCAAATACAACAATTTACAACTATAATTCCGACTGTTCCTTGATCCAAGCACGTCCTGTAATTGCCAAGCACCCTTTGACATTGCAGCCCATCCCGCACTTTCCCGAGGCCTTCTAACCTAAAAAACCGCCCAGTCCACGCCACACAGCCTCCGCTACCCGTGTAGCCGCCAGCTGAGTGTAGTGAACTCCTGACCTATTCAGCGGAACCCGAAACCCCACCAGCCTATGGCGCAAGTCAATGAATCTGCAGCCAATAAGGTTGCAAAACCGTCTGAGCCTCTGATTCAGACCATCCATCCGGCTCTGCACCATAGGTCCGCAGTCGGTTTTCTCAACGATGCTGCAGATGGTCAGCTCTGCCTTCATCTCGTAAGAAAGACCGGCAGCCTTCACCAAATCAGATAGCCGCTGGAATCCAGAGAGAATTTCCTCAGATCCAAAGCGACACACGTCATTAGTGCCGACATGTGCCACCACCTGCAGCTGGCTGCACCCTGTGCTCTTCATGGCATCCGGAAGGACCCTTTCCACATCAGGAATGACTCCTCCCGGAATGCACACGAAGTGCACACTGGATTTCTTCCCCTCCTTAGCCACCGTATCCCTAAGGGGCCCCATTACGCGCCTAACATTGGAGCTCCCAACTAATCGATAACTAAAACCTGAATTGTACTGTTTCCTACGGGCTAATTACATCAACCTAGAAGCTTCCTCTACGTTCTACTGTGTGGTTTTTAGTGTCTCTGCATTCCTTAGCACGCGACATAAGTTTGCAGACGATAAATGTAACCGTTTCAGAGAGAAAAGCTGCCAATGTAACGCTCTGGCAATACGTCGATTTGATAGCAAATGACGAAAACGGGCTTATTTCTTAGGTTTTTACTACATATGAACACTTTTCACATTCTCTCGTGTAACGTGGCTTTTAGGCCTCTCTTCATGCAAAATCTTAAGGTCGTCGGTAATGTCAAGGCACCAAAGCCGGATAATAAGTCAATAATCGATTACTAAAACTTAAAGTTTACTGCTTCTTACTGGCTGATTACATCAACTTATAAGCTTCTTCTGTGTTTTACTGTGTTGCTATTAGTACCGCCACATAGCGCAGCACACAACATAAGTTTTCAGACGATGAAGGTAACCACTTCACAGAGAAATTCCAAATTCTGTGTCTGTGTCTACTGCCTGCTCATATTGTTTAAAGCAGGTTGCTCTAAATGCCCAGTGGATCTGATTCCCTTGATACCCATTCTATACAATCTCAGATTGGGAAAGACCAAGCTCTGCTTATACTTATAGTCTGGGAAGTTGACATATCTTAGACAGTAAAATATGATGGTTAAAGATGTCCACTGAGTATTCCCATATACACTGAAGTTAGCTTTGAACAACAAATTATTAATTGGCCACCTACTCTTGACTCAATAGCTACTAAGATCTTTCACTGGTGAAGGAGGTGACAACGTTGTTACGTCCATTAGAGGCTTCTGTAGTTTGCTGAGAATGATGTGATATAATTGTGCCTTGTGATTTTCTGTGGAGTTCCAGAGTAAGTTCTACACTGGTGCAGGACATCCATTATTGCTGTTCTCATTCGAGGCAATCCTGGATTCTAAATCTCAAGCACCAGAGGATTAGAAACAGCAATGCAACCTCTGTCTTCCTGGCTGTCCACTATTTCAAAGTGCTGTGGTTGACAGTCTCTTCTCATTGTGCAGTGCTTGTAGATTATTGTAAATGGATAAACTGCAATATTTAGAACATCTCATTCTAAACTTTCTAAAGAACGAGACTTTTCTGTCACGACCACTTTTTGTGTGAGGTGATAAATACCAGGAATTTGGTTGTATTTTGAGAACCTAATGGTGACATACATTAGTGTCTGTGTAAATTAATGGAACTGGATTTTTCCTGAGGTCGGCAGTCTTCCGAAGGTCGGCGTTTTCCCACGAGGTCGGCGTTTTACCCCGAGGTCGACGTTTTTCCCTCGAGGTCTGCGTTTTTCCCCGAGGTCGGCGTTTTTTCCCTAGGTCTGCGTTTTTGCACTGAGGTCGGATCGGCGATTTTTTCCCCGAGGTCAAGAAATCTATCGGTATATTGAAAATCCTAAGTATTTTGATGTATATCGAACTATACTGATATGTCAAGTCAACTTGAAACATATATCCGACCACTAGATATCGGTATTTATCGAGATAGCGATATATTTCGATATACCTATTTATTTCGAGAATCGTTTTCTTAGGGGTACAGATTTTTTTCAAGACGTCCATTCTTTCCCATTATCGATTCATTTCGATATATCGACTTATGTCGAAGCACTCATTATATCGAGATGTCGATTTATTTCGAGATATCTATCTATATTGAGGCATCCATTTATTTCTAGGTATCAATTGATTTCGAAGTATCCGTTTATGTCGAGATATCGATTTAGTTTGATATACCGAAACAAATCAGGTTGTCTGTTTATTTCGAGCTATCGATATATTTCCATGTATCGGTGTACTTCAGATATCGATTCCTTTCGAGATATCGATATATTTCAAGAAACCTCTATATCTCAAGTAATCCATAAATTTCTAGATATTGTATTTTTAGAGATATCTTTATATTACTAGGTACCAATATATTTCAAGATATCGATATATTTCTATACCTCGATTTATCTCGAGAGGTCCGTGAGATTCGAGATATCGATCTATATGGTAAGCTGAAATGCGTCTAGATGTCGATATATTTCGGGATATCGAATCATTTCGATGTAGCTGTCTTTTGGAGGTGTCGATTTATTTCGAAGTTTCGATTTTTTTCATGGTGTCGATTTATTTCGAGGTTGCGATTTATTTCGGGTTGGCGATTTATTTCTGGGTGTGGATTTATTTCGAGGTGTCGATATATTTCGAGGTGACGATATATTTCGACGTTACTTGTCGACTGCATCAGCTTAGAACCTATTTCGTACAGAGTGGTGCGACTGCATACCTCAGAAGGCGACATTGATATCCAGACGATGAATGTAAACGTTTCCGAGAGAAAAGCGTCCAATGTGACGAATTGGCACTACGTCATTATGAAAACAAATGACGGAAACGTGAGGTTTCTGCCACTCAAAGTGCTGCCAACTTTCACCCCACCCCCTCCTCACTCTCCCCAGTCGTGGCGATCAGCTGGTGTGATAGAAATGGACACAGGAAAGTAATAACGTTCCATGAAATCCCATTCTAGGGAGGTTCAAGGGTAAATGTTCCAGACGGTTTATTTGCATTGAGACACGCATACTGGACATCTACAATGTCACATCTGCCAGATCGTTTCTATTGTCAGCAGTGGAAAACAAAACAGCGTACTGAAAAAGCCATAGTGAGACGCGGTTTTTGGTAGACGAAGTAATAGGAATACTCTAGGCACTGATAATGATGATCTAATGAGAATTCTGGTATTGTTTTGAAAGATGCATTTAAATATGCATTGAACGTAGCTCCAAATTATTTTGAGAATTATAATTGCCGTATGATGGATCTACATTGGAGATTTGGTAATGCAAAACATTTCGATCTGAGAATACTTTACGTGATAGAACGGCATTGACCTTGTGTGTCATTAGGGTAAAGTTAATTTGCCGCCATTAACATAAAATTTATCCGCCATTAACATAAAATTTATTTTTCAGCTTACTTCAATAAGGACTCACTTCAGATGATTGGACAACTAAAGAGAACTCAAACCGTTATTTTAATAGTATTCGTAGGTCCAATGCAGCATTTACCGTGGACAGTCCCTGAGTCAAGACTGTCAGTTTTATGTAGGGAGCACTCCTTTAAGAAAGCACTCCGTGTTCAGGCCACAAGTGGCCAATCAGGACCATCCGACCGCCACGTCATTCTCACTGAGGGTGGAGGAGGAGCTGGCTCTCCCACTCGTTGTGGTAGTTTCCTTTGACTGGAGCCGCTACTATTCGGTCGAGTAGTTCCTCAATTGGCATCGCAAGGCTGAGTGCAACCCGAAAAATGGAAACAGCGCGTAGCGGCCCGGATGGTCACCCATCCAAGTGCCGACCACGCCCGAAAGTGCTAAACTTCAGTGATCTGACGGGAACCGGTGTATCCACTGCGGCAAGGCCGTTGCCCCTACCACTTTTACATGATATTTTTGATCGTAGATCAGGTCTGATGGCTGGAAAGAATGGACGTTTACCATGTTATGCACATTTATATTTTCACTACGTCGACACAGCTGGTCCAATTTCGACCAGCGGTGATGGTAGCCATAATGATCGAGCCAAGCATCCTGTGTACATTGGTTGCACCCAAGTGTGTGGGGATCACAGCATTCGTGACATTTAAATTTGTTACTTCTTTGCTACTATATTGGCAATAAATTTTGCAGACAGTATCCGCATATGACGCTGAATGCACCTACAAAATTATATCATTGTACGACACATGTTTCAGGAGATACGTCATAAAAACTCAGGACAAGGCCAGACGCTGCATAGTACGGACGTGGACGCACAGCTGTAAATAAATGCCTGGTCAACACCAAGCTTTTCCGCTAGTCATCTATAAAGATAAAAAATCCCCAATATTGTCCACCAGCATATTTTTGAAAAACCTTTATTTTGTCATCCATTTTTTTTTTCCTGTAAAAATCGTAAAAGCCGCATCATTGTGTTTTTAAAAATCGTTTCCTATTGTCATCTCTTTTTATGTATTTTAAACCATTTATCGCTTGTGTAACCTGTGGCTACAAGTCCATTCCCTTTATGGGGTAATCGAAATAATGAACAACGGAAAAAAGTGTGGGTCAATTTCTTCCTCATTTTTCGGAACTTTTGATAATAGTAAATCGTTGGCTCTTTGAGGGCGTGGTAGGTACATACAAGAGATTAGTGTAAGATTAGAATTTGGGTTAGATACAGTGCCAGGAGGTTCTGTTTCTATCTGGCTAGCTTCAAAGTACTTCACCATCTACTAAGTGATGCGTTTCATTGTGAATGGTGTGGTCTGTGCTAGGTCTACCCTTTACTCCACAATGCTGTTCCTTCGATGCTATTAAAACCAGGATGTTATCAAAATATATGCACAGTGGCAGACTGGAGTCTGCAGAAATATTTCCAGTGGTGGGGAGGGGGAAGGCGCGTCGGGGCTGGAGTGCATGATTCTGAAACTGGCACTCTGTGTACAAATCAGCTGGTCAGTTACGAGGTGCATCAAGCTACAAGACCCTAACTCTATAAGCGCTACAACTGGTCAAAGCTAAGGTTTAGCAGTATTGTGGAGAATTCTTATCTGGAAGAGTATGAGTATACTGTAACGAATAAAAACTCTTTACTCCAGATTCCAAGGATGGTTAGGGGCGACAGGTGAAAGTGCCCTTTTGCCTATCCTCCCCTCCCCACCTCCTCCCCTCCCCCTCCCCTTCCCCCTCGCGGACGCCAATGGCTGGCCCGTTCATTTTGAGAACATCAGAGTTGCAGTAACCTTTCTGAGAAACTGTTCTAGATGTCCTTGCGCGTCAATCTTACCACTCACAACAGCAGTGGGAATGTCGGTTATCGCTCAAACAACTGGTTTTCGGCTCTTATCAGTTTCCCAGCCTCACTTTAACCTAATTGTTAAAGCCCGTCACAATACCAGTTCTTGTAATAACCGATTTTCAGTATTTTATTTACATTATTTCCTCTTGTAAACGTAGAAATCAAACAAAGATAAAAATTTTTACTTTCTCAGTTTCTTGATAAATGGAATCAAAACGTCAAATACATTTATGATGACCTGCAGCCGTCCAGAACGAAATTAGAATTATATTAATACCGTCAGCTGCTCACGGGTGTCGATATATATCAACGGGGACAGGTGACAATGTGTGCCTGTCTGGGACTCGAACCCGGGATCTCCTGCTTACATGGCAGGCTCTCTGCCCATCTGAGCCACCGAGGGCACAGACGATAGTGTGACTGCAGGTACTATCTCGCGCACGCTTCCCGCGAGACTCACATTCTCACCTTCCATGTCCACGCACTACATTCGTAGTGTCCCACACCAACACATTCATTACTCGTGGAACACATTCTTACCAAGTCCCGTAACAGTTCGGGGAATACTTGTGCATCTTCACAGAAGAAGGTCATGGTTGGTATTGCCAGAACCATATACTTATATGGATATGGACATGTCTTCCACGAGGAATGAGTGTGTTGGAGTGGGACTCTACGACTGTAGTGTATGGACATTCAAGGTAAGAATGTGAGTCTCGCAGGAGGCGTGCGCGAGATAGTCCCTGCAGTCGAACCATACACTGTGCCCTCGGTGGCCTAGATGCATAGAGCGTCTGTCATTTTAGCAAGAGATCCCGGGTTCGAGTCCCGGTCGCGGCACACATTTTCACTTGTCCCTGTTGATATTTATTAACGCCCGCGAGCACTGACTGTATTAATATAATTCTAATTTTTTTTAAATTAAATAGTCAAATATGTCCGATCTTCGCTTCTGGCGAGTGCTCCTATACTACAGAAAACTGCCAGTATTATCCTATTGATTTTAGTTTTTAGAAGCTCTGCTCAAAAATTATATTGTAATCGGTTATCACAGCACTATGCGGGCATTACGTATAGTCCAGCGATATAGAGTGAAAACTGCGGCAGGAGAACTCCCTTTTTCGTTTTAATTTCTCTGTTAACGGCTAAAAGCAGATAACGTAGACACAGGCAGCAGATCAGGCACTTTCTATTTTTATCCCGAACTATGAATGATTTGTAAAATTTTAACTTTTTTCCTTGTATGATGTCGCAAGTCGACCAAATCGACCATTGTGCTTCACTCGTACTGCATATCGTAAAATACTTCCAGGCTTCCAGATGGTGCCATTCTGTGTTACAACTGACGTTCGACAACAGCGAGAAACTGCGTCCATTCTCGCGCACTGCTTGTATAACAGGCACAGTATTGTCTCGGCAATGTTGGACCAATCCATTTGTTGCTCGTTTCTATCAGCAGTGTTATTAAAGTGGCATACATCACTTTTCCCATTTTTTCTGTAATAACGCAGTATTTAAGAGCTATGGAAATCTTACGAATAAAAATTACTCGTCTTTTTTAAAAAACGTTTATTTGAAAACTAAAAATTTTACTACGACAACTGTGGCTAATTGGTATATCTGTTTTTACGTGGTTATCAGGAAAATATAAAAAGATACTTGTTATAACCGAGAGCAAACAAATACCGAAAGACATCGGTTATTCAGAACTAAAATACCCATGTCGTTTTAACTGATCGGTTTTTCTATCTCTAAACTGCAGTGTCGCCACAGAAAAGTGTGTCGTTCCATCAATGTACATAGCAACGTTGAGATATGTATGTGTTTATGCGCAATATCGGCAAATGGAAACACGAAGAGGTAATAAGCACATGAGCGATAGAATTTATTTCACAGTCAGAAAAGTCGAGTGACAGACAAGACTGAATCACTGTAATAGAAATTATATGGAAAGCTGTGTAAAGGAAAATTTCCAGTTCTTTCGTGGATTCCAAAATTGAAGCAAATTCCGGGACATCAAGGTGACATAGTCTTATACGGATAGTATTCCATGACTAACGTAATTGGCCCACATACTGTACTGGTATACTGATAATATTACACTACTAAGGTAATTTACCTGAAATAATTTACAAACATGTTACTATAACATTCGCTACTACTCATTACGCTAGTTGACCTTCAGCCATTAAGCGCAAGCGCAGATCTCAGTTATGATACGTGCGCCATCCAAAAATTTATCAAGGTGGTAACTCAACACAACTACAAACGATCATTGTGTGCAAAATTAATAGAACACCTCATAAGAAGAACATGACGGGTTTGAATCATTCCCACCGCAAAGGATGAAAAAATCAGGCTTGCACATAAGACCACTTGATAACTAACCAGAAATTCAGATTAGTTGTAGCTTCGGTGACAATCGCCTTTTTTACATTTTCCCCGTAAACTAGATAATTATGAAACGTAACAACTACTCTAAAATATCTGCAGCAACGGACTTGCCGCGGAGGTTGCATCGGTTCACGTGAGATCACCGAAGTTAAGTGCGTTGTCGGGCGTTGAAGGCACTTGGATGGGTGATCATCCAGGCCACCTCATGATGCCAATCGAGGAGCTACTCGACCCAATAGTAGCGGCTCCGGTCAAAGAAAACCATCATAACGACCGGGAGAACAGTGTGCTGATCCCCGCCCCTCCTGTTCACATCCTCCACGGATGATGACACGGCGGTCGGATGGTGCTGTCCCAGTAGGTCACTCGTGGCCTGAAGACGGAGTACTTATAAAGCAACTACTCTCCAGTGGATGGTCGAACTACTGAGACCTTGATGCCTGGCATCAATAACAGATGGCAGCACAAGAGGTTGGCTTACGCCTACTGCCGAATTTTGCGATCTGTCGTAAGCCTGCGTAAGCACGTAGGGCCTTCCGTCTTAAGTGCAAGCATATCCATTGCGTTTTCTGCCGCGCGACTTGAGTGGAATGTTTCATTATTTCTGAAATATTATAGAAATGTTTTTCGTTGTATATCCTCACCATCGGTACTGAATTTACTGTAAAATTACTTGCTCACTTTTCGGAACTTCCGTTCATAGTAAATCGATACTATTTGAAGCCGTGGTAGACACGAGTCTAGTGTGCTTCACCTTCAGCACCTTCTGTGTCAGTCTCGGTTCCTATGTCCCTGATTTCACAACGAACAGTTCGTTGTCTACTGAGTATACTGTCTGTTGCACGACACTATCCCTCCCACGCTGCTAAATGTAGGTCGTCGGCAAAATATGACTGCAGTGGAACAAGGGCGTCTGCAGAAATTTCCCCAGGAGGTGGTGGTGGCATTGTTAGTGGTGTGTGTGTGTGTGTGTGTGTGTGTGTGTGCGCGTGTGTGTGTGTGTGTGTGGAGGCCATTACTATGAAATTCACACAGTCCAGACCGCCAAGGAAAATAAACCTTGAGATTTGGAAAGGTTGTTGATCTTATACCGCTTATACTGCATATTTCGAAATTCCACCTCTAAGGGGGATACACAGGAAATGAAAGGATTTTTGAAACATGTAGCTATGAAGGTAATTTTGAAGCTAGGCAGACGAAAATTTGTATCTGGTTTCTAGGTCAGAAATAAAGAAATATGTGTTCCAGTATTATTGGGAATTTAACCTCTATGAGGTGAAATAGTAGGTGAACATTTTATCTTGAGATAAAAAATTATGGAAGGACTATGGAAGTATTTTTAAGGCTATATCTACGAAAATTGGTATTTGACTTCAAGGTTACAAATAAGAAAATACGTATTTTCGTGTTTTTGGAAGTTCAACCCCTAAGGGGATGAAATAGAGTGAGCTGGTGCGTTTCTGGCGCCAGTTTCCGTCGATCGATGTTTCGATCTTTGAGTCGCGGTCCAGAGGACACTGCTCGCTAACCGACTGTAGTAGTTCTCTGTGCGGCCCAACATCGGGCTTACCGCGCTTACACTGGACACAGTTGCCAACAAATCGCATGCCATCGCCATATAGGTTGGGCCAAAACATGTGTTCCCGAACTCTGTTCAAGGTCTTGTAGAACCCCAAATGATCCCCTACCGCCGAATCGTGGATATATCTGAGTGCCATGCTAACTCGTTCCTGTGGAATACAGACCTTCCCTTCACCACGGTTGTCTTCCCCTTTACACAAGACACCCCCCGCCCACCCCACCCCCCGAAGACCTCGCCATCCACCAACTGCTGCCGAATCGGTCCCCACCCGGGGTCCTCGGCCTGTTTGCCGGCTAAGTCGCAGAAGAAACCGGGTGTCTCGGAGAGAAGGAAATTGACCCCCAGATCCGGCTCCACGTGGCCCTTGCCTTCCCCAGACTCTGCCGCGAACATACGGATAAGAGCGTCGCCAATTCATTGTCTCTGCCACTAATATGGCGAACCTGGAGATAAGTCTCGTCATCTTAACTTCGGTATGATTTTTAGCGATCTTATTAATCAAAGTTTAAGGGCTGGCACTGGCCAAGTAACTCACGGAGGCTCATTGGTTTCAGTCCAGTTGTATTGCTCACCTGTTCTCCAGATAGGGTTGTGTAGTTTATGTCTCAGAAAATTGTCTGCTCTTGATGTGTGTTGTGTTAGAGATAACTGGCAGCGGTCGACGCTAGCATACTGGGAGCAGAGCACCACGGCGACAGAGAGATATTTGAGGCCATGTCCTCTCCTTTACATCTTGGGTTATGTTGTCACTTTTGCGTGATTCCATCTTTCCGGTGCTGAACTATAGCATCCAAAGTTCAATTGCATTGCCATGTTGAGTATATTTCTATGTCATTCTCTGCCTCGTGGATCTCTTGTATTGATTTGAATCCTTGGTCTGCTCGCGTCTATCGCCAATTCACACGAAATATTGAAGCAACCTTATTTTAAGGGTATTGTCATATAGTCATGTTCTAGTTGTAATCATTCTAAGAATATTGTTGATTAATCAACTGAGTAAGTAAATTTGAAGGTCCGTTTAGTCAAAATTAAAGGACCCCCTTAATTGTTTTAGTCATTTTTATACAGTTTTGTTTAGGAAAGTTGGCAAGCCGAACGTTAAATATCTGTATTTTTACGCTTAATCTGTTTCTCCCCTGATTGCAAGTAGTGAGAGTTCTGCTATGAATTTTATGGACATTTGTGCTATTTAAGTAAAGCTTTACCTAAGTATATATACCTAGTCATATTCAAATTTCAAGTTTTACGGGTCTCGTTCCACTTAACGAAATTTATTTATTATTTGTCCAACTGATCTGGCCTTGTGATTTTATAATGCTCTTGATTGTAATAAAATATGTAGCAACTACAACGGATTACTATTGTGATTTTGGTGTGTCACTACCATACCCCATATCACAGAGGATGAAATGTTTCATGAAATATATGAAAACCTGTTTTTGATACATTCAACGATTAAGAGGGTGGAATATAGGATGTAATGTTTTATGAAAGTATTTCAGTGCGAAAGAGTTTTTAAAGCGAAATCTATGAATATTGTGTTATTGAAAACTACGTGTTTCACTGTTTTCGGAACTACAACCTCCAAGAAGGTGCAATAGGGGCACAGGTTTCACTGACCCATAGCCTTCCAGCCCAACCTGCAAAGTATACGGACTTGAAATTTGATGAAGGTGTAAATCTTACGCTGAAAGCATCATTTAAGAAGAGATTGTTCGAAATTTCACTCCTATGGGGGTGAAACATGGGTTGAAAGTCTTTTTTTTTAAATATGTCCCTATGTCCCTATTGAAGCTATAACTACAAAACTACGAAAATTGACATTTGGTGTCTCAGTCAGATACAAAAAAGAAACAGGTTTTTATCATTTTCCGAAATTCTTCCATTGGGGGATAAAATAATTAGTGAAGGTTTCTTGAAAATAAATCATTATTAAAGAACTACTGAAGCATTTTTATAGCTACATCTATGAAAATAGGTATTTGACATCTCGGTTGGATGTAAAAAAAATGTGTTTCGTTGCTTTTGGAAATTTAACTCACTAATAGAGTGAAATAGGGGATGTAATGTTTTATGAAATATTTCACTATGAAAGCATTTTTAGAATTAAATGGATGAAGATTTGAATTTGGCTCCTTGGCTCTAAATAGAAGAATACGTGTTTAATTGTTTTTGAAAACCCAACCCCTAAAGGGTGTGAGATGTTTCAGAAAATGGTTCATTATGAAAGGATTGCTAAATATATCTGACAATTCGTATTCGGCTAATATGTTACAATTTTTAAAAACTACGTGTTTTTCTGGTTTTGGAACTTCGAGCATAAGGGGATGAAAATTTGAATGAAATATTTATTGCGTTATATTAAAATATTTTAAATCTGCATCTATGAAAACCGGTATTTCACTTCTCAATTAGATATAAAGAAATATGCGTTAGGGAATGAAAGACTGTACGGAGATATCACCACAAGAATACAAACGGCTTGATTAACAAAAACCTTGGACTCCAGCTGTCAGCATTGCTTTTTGATCATTCAGTAAAAGACCATGCTTCAACGGCGCTAAGTTTAGAAAGTTTAGAAAGTGTTGCAGTTTATAAAAGACATAAAAAAACGATTAAAGAAAAAAATTCTTTGCAGACCCTGAACGGTCTACGGAAGTAAAGAAGCGGATGATAAGCTAGCTCTTTATGCAAATGAGTTGGTCAGTTTAAGTTCCGAGACATGTCATGCAGCAGGAACGGAATCCTATAGTTGCTACGATTGGCTAAAGGAAAAGTTTTGCAGAATCACTCGAAATCACTTCTGCAAGTGGCTAAGAATCTCGTAATGAATAAAAATTCTGTACTGAGAATTCCAAGGTGGGAGATGCAAGATTCCTCCCCCCCCCCCCCCCTTCCCCCTCCTCACAATGCTATCCTTCTTTACCTACAGCAAAAAATAAATAAATTAATTAATAAATAAAACTAGAGAAATTTCTACTGTGAAACTATTTGCATACAAGAGAACGGCCCTTGAAATTTAACTCTTCAAAGTTTTAAGCCCTGCTCATTCCGGATATTGATTAGAAAGTGTTAATCCACATGTGAAACCTGAGTATATAATCCCTGTGACATTTGATCAACGGTGTTCCATAAGGACAGGTTCTCATTCAAAACGTTCGAAAATTCAATTTCTTTGTAGTTGCATTTTTTAAAGGTGTACTTGTCTAGACTCTTGGAACAGAAAGTTTTTTTTTTTTTTTAATCCGTGCTTTACAAAAGTTTCTACAGTCCATTGTTTGAAGCAGTGTCACGGCTGCCATGAGCCGCGCGGGGTACCCGCCATGTGTCCAACGCCTTGTCACGGTTCGCGCGGCTCCCCCTGTTGGAGGTTCGAGTCCTCCCTCGGGCATGGTTGTGTGTGTGTTGTCCTTAGCATAAGTTACTGTAAGTAGTGTGTAAACATAGGGACTGATGGTTCAAATGGCTCTGAGCACTTTGGGACTTAACATCTGAGGTCATCAGTTTCCTAGAACTTAGAACGACTTAAACCTAACTAAATTAAGGACATCACACACACCCATGCTCGAGGCAGGATTTGAACCTGCGACCGTAGCGGTCGCGTGGCTCCCGACTGAAGCGCCTACAACCGCTCGGCCACATCGGCCGGTTTATCATGTATTCTAGAAGAGTTGCATGGTCGTCAGTGGCGCCTGTTCTTTCGAGAGCAGTTACTACCTTCATATCTATGGTTAAACGTTACCCAGCCATTGACCTTCGTCTGTGCGAATGCGCACAGGTTGCCGGAACTCTTACGGGAATCGTCACCTTAGTGTGAGCCAGTAATGAGTGGATGGACAAATACCTATTAAGTACATTACGTATGCGGATTGTGGACGGTTGGGGATGTGAGTCTCACGGGAAGCGTGCGAGGGATAAATTCCTGCAGTCGTGCTGTTCATGTGTGCCCTCGATGGCTCAGATGGATTGAGCGTCTGCCTTGTAAGCAGGAGATTCTGGGTTCGAGTCCCAGTAGGGGCACACTTTTCAGCTGTCCCCATCGAAGTATATCAACAACACCTGTCGGCAGCTGAGGGTTTCAATTAATTATCAGTTGTGAAGGTGATTCGATGAACCCTTTGCCAGGCACTTAAATGTGTTTTGCAGGGTATCCATATAGATGTAGATGATAACTCGTCCCGTGTCGCACGTGCTCAAAATGATTCATACTGCAGAATGCATGCAAACATACTCACCGAAAATACGGACGAATATCAAGTGCAGGCTGCCGAGTGCTGCATATCCAGCTTTGACAGATCGGCTTTTCCTGCCAAGAAGAACAGGAAGTTGCTGTCTAGGAACAATCAGAGGTAGAGGAAGGGTTGATAAATACTCCTTGACTTGCAGACTAAACGTAAATAACGAAAATACATTTTTGGTAAAAATTGGTCAAAACATAATCGGTTGCCCTCCGTATTGGATTAGCTGTTTTGAATATTGAAAATCTGACTTCAGATTCGTTTTCAGCGACATTAAAAATATATATGTAACACTCAGTTCATGCAAATCGAAGTAATAATATAACTAAAAGTTTTCCCTCAACTTTGAACACATTTTTTTCGGGTAACTATTTTCTCAGAACGGCATGCAGCATAAATTAAAAGTGGTTCGTTCTCTTAACATCTACCTCTGACCCCTAAAAGTAAACACTTTTCTTAGGAACTTATAGCTATAATATGACATTTGTTAATATTAACTAATTTTTGTGTAGGCATAAGGAGTGAAACAAACCCTCAAAAATCGAACTCAAAGTTCGAATTAGCACTGTATCGTTAAATTTAAGGTTGTTTCATTGCGGTTAGGTATACGCTCCCATAAATTTTATGTTTTATCGACTGATGTTATCCATTTTCAATTTCAGAGGAATAATGTAGTATCAACTGATGTTACCCATTTTTGAATTCAGGTAACATATGAGGTGCCACACTGCACGCTCTCTGCGTACTCCAGTCTCGCAGGCCCTTGATCAAATCATAATTACGGGCGCCATTTTTTATTGAAAATCTAAAATTAAGCTCATAGTATTATCACTCGTAATTCCCAAACAGATCTTTCGAATGTATTTTCATTGTCTCAAAAAGAATTTCAAATGTACCCTTTTTTGCTCATTTGTATGAGAACCTGGCCGTAACGCCGGAATATAGTCACGAGATTTTTTTTTCAGAGACGCTGTACGTTCGCGAGAAGACTTTCGTTCTGCACGTGTCGAAGGACATTCCTCAGATATTACTGTGTGTGTGCTACTCAGTCGTGCCATTTAAGTGTACATCTTTGCATAGTTTTCCTTTCACGATGTAAACAGTGTTCCGCTCAGTTGCTAACTGGCCAGTGAGTGGTTCCGAAGGTATCGGATGTGCGGTGCGTTCGGTCTGCTAGGACAACAGCAGACTAGCGTGGTGCGATGGCAGAAGCAGACACTGAGGGAGCTAGCTGCTGGGACGCCAGCGAACAATTTATGCCAAGTAAGACGAAGAGGACTATTCTAAAATTACGAGCCGTCTCAAAAGTGTTTACCATTGGTAAATCTTGCTGTTGAGTCTGACAAAACTGGCAGTTTTGCCTAGAGATACATTAGAGAGAGCTACAGGAAATCCCCCCACCCCCCTCAATGAATTTTTGGTTGTGATGACAGGCCGATTGGTAGTGTAGCCCGAGATCTAAGTTAGGTTGGAAGGTGGTAATTTGATTGAGAGTTGTTTACGCCAACGATTATGAATGCCGACTAAACGTTGTGCGAGCAGATTGCCCTGTAGCGTAGCCTAGCGTTTCCGTCCGCGCCACATTGAACACACTTTCTCTAACTGTGTACAAAAGTCTCACAACAGCCACGATAACTACGTTTCTGGTGGGGGGAGGGTAGAGTCCACTATGTAACTTTCACTGCAAATTTTAGTAACCGCATAAACTAACCGAAATAGAAGCGTAATTTTAACTATATTTCCTTTTGTGGGAAAATAATGGTTCTCCTCTTTCGGCAGCAACTGTAATATGTAGGCGACTTATTAGTTTTTTTTAACTCTGAATCATGATCTCAATAGACGCAGTGCTTTTTTTACGTTACTTGATTTGTGGTCTATAGTAAACAATGCAACGAATTGGTAAATTCTTTGAAGTTTGACGTGTGTTACATAGACGACGTCTGCAATGTTCGTAAGGCCAAGTTTGCATATATTCGGTGTCTGTTTTTTTGGCCATGTACTGTATAATTAAAGGGAGGAGGATTATGTTCAAGGAGCAGTGCATTAGCAGTCTATGGAGAAATTGAGAATTTGGATCTAAAGAACGGCATGCTCGTGCAGTTCGTGCTATTCTGTTGACCACTGTGTAATTCGGACACAGTGATCATTGCCTCTCCCTCGTAACCAGGGGACTCGGGTGCTAATCCTGGTCTGGCACAAATTTTCAACAGTGCCCATTGACTAAAGTCTGTGCCCATTGTCAGCTAATGTCATTGTTTCGGTGTTAAATTGTATTTTGTTCACGATACGTAGTTTGGCTTTTTCATGGATAACAGCTTTGAAAAGCGTACAGGTTATATTGATATTTGCTCGTCGTTAGTCCAAGGCAACTATAGCGATTTATAAACACAGTTGTAGTTCGTATTAAGCCTACATACGTAATTGTGTCCTGTGTTTCTTTACCAAGAACTACTTCGTAAGTAATTCCCCTGTAGTGGTATTTTGTTTTAGTATTTTGTTTAAATATTTATAGACTGCAGGCTTGGATGAAATATGAAACACATGTCCGAAGTTCCTGTTGATACTGCAGATACTGTTTCATCCGTACTAGGGGCCAAAACATTTCATCTAATACAGATGGACACAATTTGTCTCGAGATTTAGCAATTTTTCGTAATAGAGGCCTTGCTTCGATATATTTGTCTCTAATTCTTGTTTGGATTTAATCTTAAAACACACTAACTCTTCCACCACTTATTCGATATGTGGTTTTATCCATTTCGTAGCCTAGAGTTCCTAAACGGTCGATAATATTAATGATTTCCTTTCTCAATTATATTTTCTGTAAATCTCCTGTTTATGGTTATTGCTAACATGTTTCACGTTCTCACTTTTATTATTTTTATTTTTCTAGTTTTGTGCCTTGTAGCCAAATTTTCTTTGAATCTGGTTTTCAATTCTGAAATAGTAACAGTTGAAGGTCAAGAGAAGATTGCGGTCTATTTGAGGAGAGTGGCTTGGAGATTTTTTATAACAGACGTATACAGGTCATGGGGATCCTTACCTATATACATTTACTTCGAGTGTGATGTAGCCCATTCTCTTGTCATGATCTCGGCTGTATGGTAGCACATTGTCTCGGTTAGGTTGGAGATTTCTGTTGAGAGTTGCCGAAGTCAACGAAAGTGATTACAAAGTAAAGACTGTGCTAACAGAACGATCTGTAGCGTAGTCCAACACGTTCTTTCTGTCCTTTTAAAGCCTCTTTTAATTAAAAATAACTAAAGCTGCAAGATACAATCACAAAAACTGTATTACGTAATAGAGTAATCCCAGACTATTGTTGTGTAAGTTGTGTGCGTACACTATTTTTTTTGTCAGTGAATATACATTTTTTTACTCATTTGCTGGGTTTCAATTTTCCCCGTTTTCTGGCAAGAAACCTTTTCCTGTGAAGGGCCCATTAGCTTGTCGGTTATATTTGTGACTTTCTCGACGGTCAGTAATTTCGTGATAGTCCATCCACCGGCGTCATTGTTAACATCGGATATAGATTTTAGTATTAGGAAGGCTAATATGAAGCTAATGCATAAGTAGGTCTAATAATTAATAAAAATAGGAATGCGGGTAAGCTACTACAAACAACATAGTGAACGCATTATTGTGGCCAAGATAGCCACGAATCCCACGCCTACCAAAGTTGTAAAAGTAGTCCGCAGATGATGAAGAAATTGATGAAATGTGTGATGAGATAAAAGAAATCATTAGGATAGTGATGGGAGATGAAAATTTAATATTAATGGGTGACTGGAATTCGACAGTAGGAAATGGAAGAAAAGGAAACGTAGTAGGTGAATATGGAATGGGGGTAAAAAATGAAAGAGGAAGCCGCCTGGTAGGTTTTTGCCCAGAGCATAACTTAATCATAGCTAACACTTGGTTCAAAAATCATGAAAGAAGATTGTATACGTGGAAGAGACCTGGAGATACTGCAATATTTCATATATATTATATAATGGTAAGACAGAGATTTAGGAACCAGATTTTAAATTGTAAGACATTTCCAGGGCAAATGTGGACTCTGATCACAATATATTGATTATGAACTGTAGATTAAACTGAAGAAACTGGAAAAAGGTGGGAATTTAAGGAGATGGGACCTGAAAGAACTGACAGAATCAGAAGTTGTAGAGTGTTTCAGGAAGATCATTAGGGAACGATCTACGGGAATGGGGGAAAGTAATACAGTGTGATGAGGGATCTGAGTGGTGTACTGTCAAGGGGGAGGGGGTTCCTCAGGGATCAGTGTTGGGGCCGCTCCAGTTCCTTATTTATATAAATGATATGCCCTCAAGTATTACGGGTAACTCTAAAATATTTCTGTTTGCTGATGACACTAGCTTGGTAGTAAAGGATGTTGGGTGCAACATTGACTCCGTTTCAAGTAGCGCAGTACATGACCTCAGTCCATGGCTTGTAGAAAATAAACTAACGTTAAATCACAGTAAGCTTCAGTTTTTACATTTTCTAACACACAATTCAACAAAACCTGACGTTTTAATTTCACAGCATGGGCATATGATTGGTGAAACTGAACGGTTCACATTCCTAGGTGTTCAAATAAATAGTAAGATGTCGTGGAAAGCCCACGTTCAGGATCTTGTTCAAAGACTTAATACTGCCATTTTCACTATTGGAACGGTGCCGAAAGTGAGTGATACTTCGACAAGTAAATTAGTCTACTTTGCTTATTTCCATTCACTTATGTCGTATGGTATTATGTTTTTGGGTAACTCTTCCCATTCTAGAAGGATATTTTTGGCTCAGAAACTGGAGGTTCGGGCAAAAAGTGGTGTGAGTTCACGAATCTCTTGTCGACTTCTGTTCAGGGAGTCTGGGTATTTTGACCTTGGCCTCTCAATATGTATATTCCTTATTGTCGTTTCTTGTTACCAATATTAGTTTATTTCCAACAATAAGCAGCTTTCACTCGGTTAATACTCGGGAGAAATCAAACCTCCATTTGGATCGGACTTCCTTAACTCTTGTGCAAAAATGTGTGAGTATACTGCTGCATTCATTTTCAATAAGCTGCCACTCGAATTCAAAAATCTTAGCAGTAATCCACGCGCTTTCAAATCGAAACTGGAGTGTTTCCTCATGGGTCACTCCTTTTATTCTGTCAAGGAGTTAATTGAAAAATTAAGCTGATTCTCATTGTACTGCTGATAGCGTTTGCTTAAACTTATGGACTGATTTTCTCTCAGGTTCATGAACATGTATTTCTATCTGTTATTACTTTTTTGTTGTAAGTTCATGTGTCGCCCTAACCGCCGGCTGCTTCACGTCTGCTGTGCAGCGAGCTACCTTAATTTAAGTATTAACTCTATTTTTCTTACTTGTCACTTCTTCTTCCGTGTGTTTTTGCTTTTAGGAAGATTTAATTGTCGAGTGCTAGTAATAGTGTTACATAGATTTCGTGTTTGTTTTGAATACAGTCAGAGAGAGTCCTTGTAGTCAGCCATAGTGCCAGTAGTGCTAGTGTTTGTTTTGAATACAGTCCAGAGACAGGTAGTGCTATTTTCATTGTTTTCCACAAGATGTGGTTAGCAATCACAGTTTAGTCAGTAATCAATCGCCTTTAGTGAATTAGCAGTCTACTTAAAAGTTGATTAAGTCTCTTCGGTAAATTGATTCCTTAGGATGGATAGGATGTGTGACTGCTGTGTACGGACGCTGGCCACTCTTTGCGAACAGCTGAGCGTGTTGATGGCCGCGGTCAGCCGTCTTCAGGCTGCTGCCTCGGAGTGTAGCGGCAGTGGGGAGTCTGGTGCGTCGCATGGTGCACCCCAGGTATTAGATGCTTCACCCACTGTCCCTGCTGTCGAGAGATCTTCGCGGGTACCGGGCGCGGTTGGGCCACCCTCTCCCCAAGGGGAGTGGCGGGTTCAGTGGCGTTCGCGGCGCACGAGGCGGAGGGTCAATGTGGAGGCTGGCCGTGTGGCATCGCCCGCTCTGCCTGTGAATGGACATGTGGCTGCTCCTTCAGCAAGGTCCGAGCAGGCACACGGGGGGAGGGGTTTATTAGTTATTGGGAGCTCCAACGTTAGGCTAGTGATGGAGCCCCTTAGGGAAATGTTATAGTTCTGGGAGGAGATTTTAATTTTGCTGGATATAGACTGGGAGACTCAAACGTTCATAACGTGTGGCAGGGACAAAGAATCCATTGAAATATTTTTAAGTGCTTTATCTGAAAACTACCTTGAGCAGTTAAACAGAGAACCGACTCGTGGCGATAATATATTAGACCTTCTGGTGACAAACAGACCCGAACTATTTGAATCAGTTAATGCAGAATAGGGAATCAGCGATCATAAAGCGGTTACTGCATCGACGATTTCAGCCGTAAATAGAAATATTAAAAAGGTAATAAGATTTTTCTGTTTAGCAAAAGTGACAAAAAGCAGATTACAGAGTACCTGACGGCTCAACACAAAAGTTTTGTCTCAAGTACAGATAGTGTTGAGGGTCAGTGGACAAAGTTCAAAACCATCGAACAATATGCGTTAGATGAGTATGTGCCAAGGAAGATCGTAAGAAATGGAAAAGAGCCACCGTGGTACAACAACCGAGTTAGAAAACTGCTGCGGAAGCAAAGGGAACTTCACAGCATACATAAACATAGCCAAAGCCTTGCAGACAAACAAAAATTACGCGAAGCGAAATGTAGTGTAAGGAGGGCTATGCGAGAGGCTTTCAATGAATTCGAAAGTAAAGTTCTATGTACTGACTTGGCAGAAAATCCTAAGAAATTTTGGTCCTATGTCAAAGCGGTAGGTGGATCAAAACAAAATGTCCAGACACTCTGTGACCAAAATGGTACTGAAACAGAGGATGACAGACTAAAGGCCGAAATACTAAATGTCTTCTTCCAAAGCTGTTTCACAGAGGAAGACTGCACTGTGCTTCCTTCTCTTGAAGTCGCACAGTTGACAAAATGGTAGATATCGAAATAGACGACAGAGGGATAGAGAAACAATTAAAATCGCTCAAAAGAGGAAAGGCCTCTGGTCCTGATGGTATACCAGTTTGCTTTTACACAGAATACGCGAAGGAACTTGCCCCCTTCTTGCAGCGGTGTACCGTAGGTCTCTAGAAGAGCGAAGCGTTCCAAAGGATTGGAAAAGGGCACAGGTCATCCCCGTTTTCAAGAAGGGACGTCGAACGGATGTGCAGAACTATAGACCTATATCTCTAACGTCGATCAGTTGTAGAATTTTGGAACACGTATTATGTTCGAGTATAATGCCTTTTCTGGAGACTAGAAATCTACTCTGTAGGAATCAGCATGGGTTTCGAAAAAGACGGCCGTGTGAAACCCAGCTCGCGCTATTCGTCCACGAGACTCAGAGGGCCTTAGACACGGGTTCACAAGTAGATGCCGTGTTTCTTGACTTCCGCAAGGCGTTTGACACAGTTCCCCACAGTCGTTTAATGAACAAAGTAAGAGCATACGGACTATCAGATCAGTTGTGTGCTTGGATCGAGGAGTTCCTAGATAACAGAACGCAGCATGTCATTCTCAATGGAGAGAAGTCTTCCGAAGTAAGAGTGATTTCAGGTGTGCCGCAGGGGAGTGTCATAGGGCCGTTGCTATTCACAATATTCATAAATGACCTGGTGGATGACATCGGAAAGTCTCTGAGGCTTTTTTCAGATGATGCTGTGGTGTATCGAGAGGTTGCAACAATGGAAAATTGTACTGATATGCAGGAGGATCTGCAGCGAACTGACGCATGGTGCACGGAAATGCAATTGAATCTCAATGTAGACAAGTGTAATGTGATGCGAATGTATAGAAAGATAGGTCCCTTATCATTTAGCTACAAAATAGCAGGTCAGCAACTGGAAGCAGTTAATTCCATAAATTATCTGGGAGTACGCATTAGGAGTGATTTAAAATGGAATGTTCATATAAAGTTGATCGTCGGTAAAGCAGATGCCAGACTGAGATTCATTGGAAGAATCCTAAGGAAATGCAATCCGACAACAAAGGAAGCAGGTTACAGTACGCTTGTTCGCCCACTGCTTGAATACTGCTCAGCAGTGTGGGATCCACACCAGATAGGTTTGATAGAAGAGATAGAGAAGATCCAACGGAGAGCAGCGCGCTTCGTTGCAGGATCATTTAGTAATTGCGAAAGTGTTACGGAGATGATAGATAACCTACAGTGGAAGACTCTGCACGAGAGACGCTCCGTAGCTTTGCATGGGCTTTTGTTGAAGTTTCGAGAACATACCTTCACCGAAGAGTCAAACAGTGTATTGCTCCCTCCTACTTATATTTCGCGAAGAGACCACGAGGATAAAATCAGAGAGATTAGAGCCCACACAGAAGCATACTGAGAATCCTTCTTTCCACGTACAATACGAGACTGGAATAGAAGGGAGAACGGATAGAGGTACTCAGGGTACCCTCCGCCACACACCGTTAGGCGGCTTGCGGAGTACGGATGTAGATGTAGATACTGACACGTTCCATGACCTTGAAGATTTGCTCCTCAGTTTGTGCCTACGGAACTTGACATGCGCAGAGAAAGAGGGTAACAGAAGATATATTGAATTTAATTTATGAAAGGAGAAAATACAGAAATGCAGTAAATTAAGCCGGCAAAAAGAAATACTAATGTCTCAAAATGAGATCGACAGGAAGTGCAAAATGGCTAAGCAGGGGTATCTAGAGGACAAACGTAAGGATGTAGAGGCGCATATCACTAGGGGTAAGATAGATACTGCCTACAGGAAAATTAAAGAGACCTTTAGAGAAACGAGATTCACTTGTATGCATATCAAGAGCTCAGATGGAAACCCTGTTACCAGCAAAGAAGGGAATGCAGAAAGGTGGAAGGTGTATATAGAGGATCTATACAAGGGCAGTGTTCTTCAGGACAATATAATGGAAATGGAAGAGGATGTAGATGAAGATGAAATGGGAGATGACATACTGCGTGAAGAGTTTGACAGAGCACTGAAAGACCTTAATCGAAACAAGATCCCGGGAGTAGGCAACATTCCATTAGAACTACTGACAGCCTTGGGAGACCCAACTCTGACAGAACGTTACCGTCTGATGAGCAAGATGCATGAGACAGCCGAAATACCGTCAGACTTCAAGAAGAATGAAATAATTCCAATTTCAAAGAAAGCAGGTGTTGACAGATGTGAAAATTAGCGAACTATCAGTTTAATAAGTCACAGCTGCAAAATACTAACGCAAATTCTTTACAGACGAATGGAAAAAATGGTAGAAGCCGACCTCAGGGAAGACCAGTTAGGATTCCGTAGAAATACTGGATCATGTGAGGCAATACTGACCCTACGACTTACCTTATTAAGTAGATTAAGGAAAGGCAAACCTACGTTTCTAACATTTGTAGACTTAGAGAAATCTTTTGACAATGTTGACTGGAATACTCTCTTTCAAATTCTGAAGGTGGCAGGGGTAAAATACAGGGAGCGAATTCAATTTACAATTTGTACAGAAAGCAGGTGGCAGTTATAAGAGTCAAGGGATATGAAATTGAAGCAGTGGTTGGGAAGGGAATAAGACAGGGTTGTAGACTATCCCCAATGTTATTCAATCTGTTTATTGAGCAAGCAGTAAAGGAAACAAAAGAAAAATTCTGAGTAGAAATTAAAATCCATGGATAAGAAACTAAAACCTTGAGGTTTGCCGATGACTTTGTAATTCAGAGACAGCAAAGAACCTAGAAGAGTAGCTGAACAGAATGAAGTGTCCTGAAGGGATGATATAAGATCAGCATCAATAAAAGCAAAACGAGGATAATGGAATGTAGTCGAATTAAGGTGGTGATGTTGAGGGAATTAGATTAGGAAATGAGACATTTAAAGTAGTAAAGGAGTTTTGCTATTTAGGGAGCAAAATAACTGATGACGGTCGAAGTAGAGAGGATATAAAATGTAGACTGTCAATGGTAAGAAAAGTGTTTCTAAAGAAGAAAAATTTGCTAACATCGAGTATAGCTTTAGGTATCAGGAAGTCTTTTCTCCGAGTATTTGTATGCAGTGTAGCCACGTATGGAGGTGAATAATGGACAATAAATAGTTTGAACATGAAGAGAATAGAAGCTTTCGAAATGTGGTGCTACAGAAGATTGCTGAAGATTAGATCGGTAGATCACATAACTAATGTGGAGGTATTGAATAGGATACGGGAGAAGAGAACTTTGTGGCACAACTTGACTAGAAGATGAGGTCGGATGGTAGGACACGTTCTGAGGCATTAAGGGATCACGAATTTAATATTGGAGGGCAGCGTGGAGGGTAAAAATCGAGGAGGGATTCCAGGAGATGAATACACTAAGCAGATTCACAAGGATGTAGGTTGCAGTGGGTACTGGGAGATGAAGCTTCCAGACGATACAGTAGCATGGAGAGCTGCATCAAACCAGTCTGTGGACTGAAGACAACAACAACAACAACAAGGTATTTGTGTGATGTGTAACCTTCAACAGAAGTGGGGCAGACAAGAGGGTTAGATTATATGTACTTTCCATTGAAATTGATCCATAATGGGGAGATACTCAATGGGAAAATAATATGCTAATTTACTATCCACAGACCGCAAATGGACTGATCATGAACGAGGAATGAAAATTTAGTCACACTTCTGATTGTACACGTATTATTTGACCCTCTCTCTCTCTCTCTCTCTCTCTCTCTCTCTCTCTCTCTCTCTCTCTCTCTCACACACACACACACACACACACACACACACACACACACACACACACACACACACACACTCAATCGCGCGCGCGCGCTTGTTCTAATAAATAATTCAATTCATTAATGGTGTCGGAAGAGATGGTTAGCAAGAAATCCTTTAGGCTCCTCGTAAACTGAAATCTGTCAGTAGTAAAGCTTTTTGTGGCTGCCGGCAAGTTATTGAAAACATCGTTCTCCTTAATGATGGAGACTTTCTTGCACCAAAGTAATTAACTTACCAATTTTTGTGGAGATTATTCACTTCTAGTTATGACTTCATGAAATGAGCTGAAAATGATTTGAAAATATTCATTTGTTTTTAAACACAATATTCACAGGGAGAACGTATCTTCCATCTCCACCATGTTAACTGATCTATTTATATGATCCTTATTCTAAGTTGTGTTATATTAACGGTAAAACACAAAACATTACTTACATGCATTTCCACTGTTTTCCAACAAGCTGACAATTTTTCATGAATAATATATTAATACTGAAATTTTTAGAAAAATTTTGAAAGAGAGGTTTTGCAGGCAAATTTCAAAAATAAAAAGACCATAGTGTTCATTATAATACAACTTCTCCATGGTTTTTAATTCCTACTCCGAAGTTTTCTTTTGTTTTCTTTACTGCTTGCTCAGCAAACAGATTGAATAACATCGGAGATAGGCTACAACCCTGTCTCACTCCCTTCCCAACCACTGCTTCCCTTTCATATCCCTCGACTCTTCATGCCCTCGAGTAAGAAAACTGACCGTTAGAATTCCATGGTTCTGGGATAAATGGTTTGAGAGGAAAGGTACATTTAGTTAGAAAAGTTACGGAAAATTTAAAGTTGCATTGCACTTAACGTCGTACATGCACTCATTTAAATTCATAGTTTCTTTCACTTTCCAATAGTATGCATGCTGTACAAAAATATAACATTTGTTTCATGATATTTACTTTTTTATTTCTTGCAAGTCTTCTAGAACTTCTCTCGAAAACTTTGTGGGTAGATCTTGGCATTTGTTTTGTTCAGAAACGTTATTACTGTAGCAAACAACTGACTACGAGACAAGAAAAAATGTATTCAATAGGTGAAAGCTCAAAAACTACGGGTAAAATGTCCCTAGGCTTATCATCTCAAAGAAGAGATGGCACAGAGAAACAAGTGGGCATGTCTTACATAGCAAGCTGCCATTTAAACCGACATTTTAGTACCTTCAAATAAGGATTTGGAATAAAATACTTTCATATTCGCACTAAGTGTAAATCAAACTGGTACAGTCACCAATAAACAAAATTATTTTCATTGTTTTCGGGGTTCCTTTTGCCTTTCGGAATAAATATATTGCGAATCAGCAGTTAACATGCCTGGTTCCCCAAACAGGAGACGACTAGAAACTTCCGAAATGTGGTGGTGTAGAAGAATGCTAAAAAATTTTGATCGAATAGCTGATGGGGAGATACGAAATCAGATTAGGGAGCAGAGAAATTAATGGCACAAATTGACAAAAAGAAGCGATCGTGGGTAAATGTCATATTTCGATTCCACCCAGCCGCTGTGACCCACGACGTTCTGCATTACTTTGATTAGTTGCATTTCGAAGGATACCAGTGGCCTTATTAAATGTTAACTGGGATTGCCTTCGTTTCTAGAGCAATTTATAACGTTCGTTAACTATGATTTTTTTCGGAATATATCGTGATGAACTCTGAGAGGAACCACAGAACACAGCTTACATTGTCGTTGAAGAAACGAGTAGTGATTGTATTTTTATCTTTCTTATCCGACACGTTGGGGAATCCAAGGTATAATGGGGTACACAGTTGAAAACTTTGATTAAATGTACAAAATTGATAAATAAGAGAGTTACAAATTTTTATATGAACACATTATGGTGTATTAATCACAAAAATATAAGAACATTGCCATAAAATAAAACAACAATATTTTCTCACTCAAAAACAGAAATTTATATCATTTGCACGCGGCAGAATGAGGTGGTAAATACAAGTGATTACAAAAACGTATAAAATTATCGGAAATGCAGAAAATATTGGCTTGCTCGGTATTTTTTTTAGTTTAAAGTGAGTATTAATGTCAAACTACAGTTTTCATGTATCGTATCCTTTTCTTGAGGCTGTTTACAAAATTCACACACGGGGAGACACTCATCATCTTCGCTATCTATTCCTGCACAAGAATCGTGTGTCCATTTTTTGCACGTGGAACAAGCGACCCAACCTCCAACTGATTTTGAATATAACCCACCACAATATACACACTGACACTCAGAACTTACCTCATAATCACTCTCGTTAGTATAGTATTCTTACTCCTTTCTTCCATTTATCTTCAGGCTCTTTCTCTCGTTTTGAGTTCTTAATTTTATTCTCTTTCGCAAAAAGTTTTCTGTTTGCTCTTTCTTCTTTGTCAAAGTTCTTTTTTCTATTTCTCCCATTAATGACTCTTAACTCTTTTTTGTACGGCGAATCAGTTAAAACAACGTAGTTCCCCCTTTTCAGTCTCGCTCTTTTCTTGCTTTCGTTAACTTTTGACAAGAAAATCAGAATCTCAGGTGAAATATGAAATGAGGAGGTTGTGTTGTCAGTTGTCATCCAAGAGCACCCAAGATTAGAACAATTAGCCCCAATAACTTTGTTATTCTTAGGCGGCAGTTCATTGTAACAATTCGCTGAAACCTCGTCCCCTTGATTATCCAGCCCGTTTGAGTCGTCTTTTTCAGCTGGTGTGCTAGTTGGAGGCAATTCCAATTGTTCAGATATAATAACCCCTTCATCTGACGGCCTATCACGTCCGCTGTCAGTTGTGTGTGCCGATAGGAAGTGTGCGTCTTGAATATGGATGGGTCCGTGGGCCATATTGCAGTAGCTTCGAAACCTTTAATAGCGGTTTTCATTGTTGCGCTTTAGACGAAAGCTGAACCAAAAAGCGTTGAAATTTGAAAGATAGTTACGACTTTCCCTGCGTGGCTTCGCAGCCATTTTCGAAGCTGATCACTATAACGAGGATTTATAAAACAAACATCAAGCGGCTGAAGTCTGTGAGAGCAATGTGGTGGTGAAGAAACGCCACTCTCCCTCGCGTAGTCCATAACGTCATTGTTCGTGGTATGAGCTGAGTGGCCATCTGATATAAGGAGAACTGGGACGTGCTTTGATGTCTTAGAAAATACCACTAATTGTGGAAACCATACAAAGAATGACTCTGTGGCCATCCATGCGGTGCTGTGGACCTCAGCGCAACCTCCAGCTGTCAGTCCTAACTCAAATTCTTTCTGCTTCATCTTTAGTGGAAAAATAATCGTAGGAGGAATGTCAGCTCCGCTTGCTGACGTACTAATGAGGATGGTTGCAGTTTCGCCCCTTTCTGCAGAGGTTAACGATCGCACTGGACGGTTCCCTTTGCAAGCTGCGATGTTCGATTGGTTTTTAGCATTAACCGAGACGCCTGTTTCATCACAATTAGTTACTTGAGAAGTCATTAGTTTGTGATTGTCAGTTACATTTGTTAGCAACGAAAAAAACCTATCGACAGCTACTTTATTAAAATCAATGATTCTTGTACCAGATAATGCTTCGGGCTTGCGAACAAACCCGCATTTGCTTCTTCATTGTTTCGTGATGTAATAAAGATTTCGATTTGTTTTGCTCGAAATTTTCGAAAAGGTATCTGTAAAAACGTGCAAAAAGTGAAATGGCAAAACTGTGCACCTGCCGAAATACGAGTGCGTATACTCATTTGAAAACATTTTCCTACACCGCTTCTGATACGCTAGAGGTTACCGCACAGTAAACAACAATTGTAGTTGACCGTTTGCCTGCATCGTTTGCCTGCATCGTTTGCCTGCCAATAAAATATTTTTGTAGGGGGGACACATCATCTCATCCTAAATGGAGAGTTCATCTATACGTGTAAAAGTAACCACTTGTGCCAGAGGGAAGTGTGTTGGGAGCCTTATTGTTCCTGTTGTATATTAACATTACAGATAATATAAGTAAGCTCACATATTTCGAAAATGATGCCGATATCGACATTGAGGTAACAAAGGTCGTGTGAAGCGATATGCACATACAGGGGATAGTAAAAATGTGACCACCTATACTTGCATCTACATGGATACTCTGCAAGTCACATTTAAGTGCATGGCAGATTGTTCATCGAACCACCTTCACAAGTCTCTATTATTCTAATCTCGCATAGCACCCGGAAAGAATGATCACCTGTGTCTTTCCATACGAGCTCTGACTTCCCTTATTTTATCGTTGTGGTCGTTTCTACCTACGTAGGTCGGTGTCAACAAAATATTTTCGCATTCGGAGGAAAAAGTTGGTGATTGGAATTTCGTGAGAAGATACTGTCGCAACGAAAAACGCTTTTCTTTTAATGATGTCCAGCCCAAATCCAGTATCATTTGTGTGACACACTCTCTCATATTTCGCGATAATAGAAAACGTGCTGCCTTTCTTTGGACTTTTTCGATCTACTCCGTAAGTCCTATCTTGTAAGGATCCCACATCTTCCAGCAGTATTCTAAAAGAGGACGGAGAAGCGTAGTGTAGGCAGTCTCCTTTGTAGGTCTGTTACGTTTTATAAGTGTCGTGCCAATAAAACGCAGTCTTTGGTTAGCCTTAACCGCAACATTTTCTATGTGTTCTTTCCAATTTAAGTTGTTCGTTATTGTATAATAATAATGGCGTGTGACGAGGGCCTCCCATCAGGTAGCCCGTTCGCCTGGTGCAAGTCTTTCGATTTGACGCCACTTCGGCGACTTGCGCGTCGATGGGGATGAAGTGATGATTAGTACAACACAACACCCAGTCCCTGAGCGGAGAAAATCTCCGACCCAGCCGGGAATCTAACCCGGTCTTTTAGGATTGACAGTCTGTCGTGCTGACCACTCAGCTACCGCGGGCGGACGTTAGTTATTGTAACACCTAGTTATTTAGTTGACTTTACGGCTTTTAGATTAGACTGCAACTTCTCTGATAGTGATTCGTCCATTCTGCTTCACCAGCAATATTGCGGGATCAGTAACGACCTGATTTGCGGATATTGCGGGCGTACCTTAACTGGTTTCTGTCTTCATTGATTAGCGGCTACTTTTGAAATGGTTGTACCACTCCTTTAGCCCTGCAGTACCCATTACTTTGTCCACAAACACACGATGGTTTCAACTTGAGAATTGCCAAGCTTGGAGCCAAATGTGATGTAAAGACGTCATTTTGCTCAGAATACTAAATCCAACGTGTACCACTTGCAAGCGTTCCAAAGTAGTGGAGAAAATCAGGTATGTGTGCTAAATATGCCTGAAAACATGAGCGCATGCGCGCCCTGATACCATTGTTGATTTCAACAATTAAAAAAGGTCGGATATTTTTTGAACAGCTCATGTATATAAGCCATCGCCAGTGATGTCGAAAGAGCAAGATACCCCTAACTACGGCAGTTGTATAGGTAGTTCGAATGGAGCGGTCTATTGTCTGACGTATCTCCATAACAGCTCCGAACCGAATACCCCAAAGTTCGACAAATGGTTCAAATGACTCTGAGCACTATGGGTCTTAACATCTATCGTCATCAGTCCCCTAGAACTTAGAACTACTTAAACCTAACTAACCTAAGGACATCACACAACACCCAGCCATCACGAGGCAGACAAAATCCCTGACCCCGCCGTGAATCGAACCCAGGAACCCAAACGCGGAAAGCGAGAACGCTACCTTCACGTCAGGAATCAAGCTGAGCTCAGAAGGGCGCAAGTCCGGGTTTGTGTCTGGCTGATACTAATCTTCGGCCTGACGTGGCTGCTTGTCCTGTTCCAGGGGTTGCCCCTCAGTCTGCAAGATCCGAGCAGTCGCAGAGGGTGGTCTTACTGGTAGTTGGGAGCTCCAACGTCAGGCGCGTAATGGGGCCCCTTAAGGATATGGCAGCAAGAGAGGCGAAGAAAACCAATGTGCAATCCGTGTGCATACCTGGTGAGTCATTCCAGATGTGGAAAGGGTCCTTCTGGATGCCATGAAGGGTACAGGTTGCACCCATTTGCAGGTGGTCGCTCATGTCGGCACCAATGATGTGTGTCGCTATGGATCGGAGGGAACACTCCCTGGCTATCTGATTTGGTGAAGACTGCCAGTCTCGCTAGCCGGATGAAAGCAGAGCTCACCATCTGCAGCATCGTCGATAGGACTGACTGCTGACCTTTGGTAAAGAGCTGAGTAAAGGGTCTGAATCAGAGGCTGAGATTGTTCTGCGACCGTGTGGGCTGCAGATTCCTCTACTTGAGCCATAGGGTGGTGGGGTTTCGGGTTCCGCTGGATAGGTCAGGAGTCAACTACACGCAACAAGCGGCTACAAGGGTAGCAGGGGTTGTGTGGCGTGGGCTGGGCGGTTTTTTAGGTTAGATGGCATTGGGCAAGTACAAAAAGGGCGGCAGCCTCAACGAGTTCGGGGCAAAGCAGGACATGAGGGGACCAAGCAGCAATCGGTATTGTAATGGTAAACTGTCGAAGCTGCGTTGGTAAAGTACCGGAACTTCAAGCGCTGATAGAAAGTACCGAAGCTGAAATCGTTATAGGTACAGAAAGCTGGCTGAAACCAGAGAGAAATTCTGCCAAAATTTTTACAAAGGTACAGACAGGTAGAAAGGATAGATTGCATGCAACCGGTGGTGGAGAGTTAGTCGCTGTTAGTAGAAGTTTATCCTGTAGTGAATTAGAAGTGGATAGTTCCTGTGAATTATTATGGGTGGAGGTTACACGCAACAGCCGAGCTAGGTTAATAATTGGCTCCTTTTACCGACCTCCCGATCCAGCAGCATTAGTGGCAGAACAACTGAGAGAAAATTTGGAATACATTTCACATCAATTTTCTCAGCAAGTTATAGTCTTAGGTAGAGATTTCAATTTACCAGATATAGACTGGGACACTCAGATGTTTAGGATGGGTCGTAGGGACAGAGCATCGAGTGACATTATACTGAGTGCGCTATCCGAAAATTACCTCGAGCAATTAAACAGAGAACCGACTCGTGGAGATAACATCTTGGACCTACTGATAACAAACAGACCCGAACTTTTCGACTCTGTATGTGCAGAACAGGGAATCAGTGATCATAAGGCTGTTGCAACATCCCTGAATATGGAAGTTAATAGGAATATAAAAAGAGGGAGGAAGGTTTACGTGTTTAGCAAGAGTAATAGAAGGCAGATTTCAGTCTACCTAACAGATCAAAACGAAAATTTCTGTTCTGACACTGACAATGTTGCGTATTTATGGAAAAAGTTCAAGGCAATCGTAAAATGCGTTTTAGACAGGTACGTGTAGAGTAAAACTGTGAGGGACGGGATAAACCCACCGTGGTTCAACAACAAAGTTAGGAAACTACTGCGAAAGCAAAGACAGCTTCACTCCAAGTATAAACGCAGCCAAAACCTCTCAGACAAACAGAAGCTAAACGATGTCAAAGTTAGCGTAAGGAGGGCTATGCGTGAAGCGTTCAGTGAATTCGAAAGTAAAATTCTATGTACCGACTTGACAGAATATCCTAGAAAGTTCTGGTCTCACGTTAAATCAGTAAGTGGTTGGAAACAGCATGTCCAGACACTCCGGGGTGATGATGGCATTGAAACAGAGGATGACAGGCGTAAAGCTGAAATACTAAACACCTTTTTCCAAAGATGTTTCATAGAGGAAGACCGCACTGCAGTTCCTTCTCTAAATCCTAGCACAAACGAGAAAATGGCTGACATCGAAATAAGTGTCCAAGGAGTAGAAAAGCAACTGGAATCACTCAACAGAGGAAAGTCCACTGGACCTGACGGGGTACCAATTCGATTCTACACAGTACGAGAAAGAACTTGCCCTTCCTTCTAACAGCCGTGTACCGCCAGTCTCTAGGGGAACGGAAGGCTCCAAATGATTGGAAAAGAGCACAAGTAGTCCGAGTCTTCAAGAAGGGTCGTAGAGCAGATGCGCAAAACTATAGACCTATATCTCTGACGTCGATCTGTTGTAGAATTTTAGAACATGTTTTTTGCTCGAGTATCATGTAGTTTTTGGAAACCCAGAATCTACTCTGTAGGAATCAACACGGATTCCGGAAACATCCATCGTGTGAGACCCAACTCACTTTATTTGTTCATGAGACCCAGAAAATATTAGATACAGGCTCCCAGGTAGATGCTATTTTTCTCGACTTCCGGAAGGCGTTAGATTCAGTTCCGCACTGTCGCCTGATAAGTAAAGTAAGAGCCCACGGAATATCAGACCAGCTCTGTGGCTGGATTGAAGAGTTTTAACAAACAGAACACAGCATGTTGTTATCACTGGAGAGACGTCTACAGACGTTAAAATAATCTCTGGCGTGCCACAGGGGAGTGTTATGGGACCATTACTTTTCACAATATATATAAATGAGGTAGTAGATAGTGTTGGAAGTTCCATGCGGTTTTTCGCGGATGATTCTGTAGCATACACAGAAGTTGCAGCATTAGAAAATTGTAGCGGAATTCCGGAAGATCTGCAGCGGATAGGCCCTTGGTGCAGGGAGTGGCAACTGACCCTTAACATATACAAATGTAATGTATTGCCAATACATAGAAAGAAGGATCCTTTATTGTATGATTATATGATAGCGGATCAAACACTGGTCTCAGTTACTTCTGTAAAATATCTCGGAGTATGCGTGCGGAACTTTTTGAAGTGGAATGATCATATAAAATTAACTGTTGGTAAGGCGCGTACCAGGTTGAGATCCATTGCGAGAGTCCTTAGAAACTGTAGTTCAACAACAAAGGAGGTGGCTTACAAAACACTCGTTGGACCTATACTTGAGTATTGCTCATCGGTGTGGGATCCGTACCAGATCGGGTTTGCGGAGGAGATAGGGAAGATTCAAAGAAGAGCGGCGCGTTTCGTCACAGGGTTATTTGGTAACCGTGATAGCGTTACGGAGATGTTTGACAAACTCAAGTGCCAGACTCTGCAAGAGAGCCGCTCTTCATCGCGGTGTAGCTTGCTCGCCAGATTTCGAGAGGGTGCGTTTCTGGATGAGGTATCGAATATATTGCTTCCCCCTACTTATACCTCCCGAGGAGATTACGAATGTAAAATTAGAGAGATTAGAGAGAGCACAGGGGCTTTCAGACAGTCTTTCCTCCCGCGAACCATACGCGACTGGAACAGGAAAGGGAGGTAATGACAGTGGCACGTAAAGTGCCCTCCGCCACACACCGTTGGGTGGCTTGCGGAGTATAAATGTAGATGTAGATGAGTGTGGTGCGTGATGCGGCGCTCCCCATCCCCATATACCGATCAAATCAGTCACGACTTGAACCGAGCGTGCCCGAACATTGTCCTACAAAATGATGTCCGCCTCCTGCAGAAACCGACGCCGCTTCTTTCTCTCAGTTGCTTTTCTGCTTTGTAACACAGTCTGTTTCGTTTTCGAGTCCAAACCGCTTAACAGATATTGTTCAAATTTGGCATGGAGACAGTTTGAACTCTGAGAAAGAACATAGCCCACTTTAAAAAGCAAGAAAAATTTTTTTTTGCATCAGTGAACGTAAACTACATTAAAACTTACTTATTTTGCTTGTATAACTTAAGAATTCTATAATGTATAAGTACTTCAGTAGTCGCCGTGCGGGATAGTCTCTCAAACGAAATTGCTCCCACGTCCGAGGCCTTTCAATATCACGTCTTCCATTCCGTTTGTAGTTCATAATATTTTGGGGAAGTCTGGGACGTAGCATTCTCACCAGTCTTCACGATATTTTTGAATTTTTTAGTTTCTGTTGAAAATACTTAATTTTTCTCTAGTATCTTCATTCCTAATCATTTCTTGTTGTGCAGCTCTTCGAATTTCTTAGGAACCTCATCTCTGCCGTGTGATTTTTTTTTGCTTTTTTTTTAACCATGTTTTCGCTTTCATAGCATAATACAGGAACCGGGACCACGTTATAGAATTTCGGAACAATCTTTTTGTACTTTATTGCCCAATATTCAGATAATAGTGTCACAGACAGCTTAGAATTTGTGTAATTTATTTTAAGTATCAGAGTAAAAATCAGATCTTACAGCGTAGCCTAAGTGAAAGATTAAGAGACCAGTTCTAAAGCAGGATTATCCAAAACTAGTTTTAAAATGACTGAGTAATTTCCTCGGAGTGCACTTATTTTCGTTTTATTACTAGAAATTTTAAAGTTGTATTCATTGCATATTTCGTTCAGGTGGTATATAGATCTTTGGAGGTCATTTCGTGAACGTGAATCATGTCATCTACAAACAGAAGCACAATCAGGTATTTCTCATTCGTTATCCCAATTCTTTTGTCTTGTCGTAGTTCCTGCTTTCATTTATGAAGAACGAAGTCAATGTAAATACTAAAAATGCTGACTTAATCTGCTCATTTAAATGTATACCGAACGAGCTGCCGCAGTGGTTAGTACATGGTATGATGATGATGATGATGATGATGATGATGTTTGGTTTTTGGGGCGCTTAACTGCACGGTTATCAGCGCCTGTACAAAGCCCCAACCTTTACACAGTCCAGTTTCGCCACCTTCACGAATGATGATGAAATGATGGCATCACAGACACCTACTTCCCGGGCGGAGAACGCAACCCAGCCGTGAATCGAACCCGGAATCCCATCACCAGCAACGCTAGCTTCTACACGACGAGCTGTCAACTAGTACACTAGACTCGCATTCGGGAGGATGACGTTTAAATCCGCATCCGGCCATCCTGATACGTTTTCCGTAACTTTCCTGAATCGCTCCAAGCAAATGCTGGGATGATTCCTTTGAAAGGGAACGGCGGACTTCTTTTACCCTTCCCTGACGCATTGCCAACTCCTGCTCCGTCTCTAATGACCTCGACATCGATAGCACATTAAACGCAATCCTCCTTCCGTCCTTCATTTAAAGGCGTAGGTTTACGCAATAAGTCGGGCGTTAAAAGTTACAAACTGCGTACTCGTCTAAGGCAGCATAATTTCATGGAGCGCAAATTATCGAGACTATATTCACCGAGCATTTGTGAAAGGCAGCACGTGGCGACTTCCAACAAACTTCACACATAATTTCGAAACTTGGCGAAACTTTTTTTCCCCTCTGACATCCCTGACAGAATGATGAAAGGAAAAAGACTTTTATCACTTCTACATTTTCGCTGTTCGTGCAGTAAAGTGTCAGCATCAGGCTTGATGTTTCACTTCATTACTTCTTTACTACTCACTTTATTCGCAACACATTTGTCAGACAGTATCCACATACGTCGCCAAATGTACCTGAAAATTATAGAATTGTACAACACCTAGTTCAGTACATAAATATTGAGTCGTTTTCGAAAAACTAGCTTCTCTTACAACAGAGCGTCTTCAACTGCAAAGGGTTATGTTTCTTCAGGTCAAGTTTTTAACACATTAACTGATACGGAAAGTGAACGAACTTCTGAAGGTGGTTTACATATGGGACTTACCGTTTTGAGACAGCAATTTGGAGAGGAGAAGGGGCGGTGGTTACGCGGTCTATTTGGATCTTCAGTGTTTCCGCAAATGATGCTGTTGCCTGTAATAAAGTTCTGTTTGAAAGAAGCCACGCCCTCATAAGATTTCAGTGTAGTGCAAAGCATGACAACTTAGTTTAAATGTTCCCGAAATGTAAAATTGTTCGGTTCACAAAACGATATAACCTTATCCTACGAGTATAGTGCAGCGAGTCAAATTCGCAATCGCTCAACCCACATGAATACCTGGGTGTAAAAATTTCTAGAGATTTGAAATGGAACCGTCACATAGTCGCAGTCTTAGGGAAATACGGTGGCTGGCTGCAATTCGTTGGTAGAATTCTAGGAAAATACAATCGGTGTACAAAAGAAATTGCTTACAAATCACGCTTGCGACCCATCCCCCAATATTGCTCGAGATTCTTGGATCCTAATCAGATACAACTGCCCGGCGATACTGAATGTATACAGAGAAGGGCGGCACGAATGGTCACAGGTTTTTTGACCCGTTGGAGAATGTCACACAGTTTCTGATCAAATTGAACAGGCAGGCGCTTGGAAACAAACGTAAAATATCCAGACAAAGTCTACTTGGAATATTTCCGGAGGAATCCTTAACTGTTGAATATAGGCGAATGGTGGTCAATGGAGGGAATGACTGCGAATGCTCGTTCGATTTGCGTTCTCTTCCGTAGGCTGCGATGCAAACTAATCCTGGTAATATTCCCGGTGTGAGATGTAGTTGGCAGCTCTGTAAATGCTGACCGGTGAGTCGCTTAAAGCCCAGGTGAAATTAATCTCGGAGGGACACATCACGCTCCCAACCGACTAAGCATATCCCCTAAGGATCGCCTAGAGCCTGTGACTAGTGCATTGAATGTAAAAACGGAAAACTGCAAAAACTCACTTTTTGAACTATTTGTAATTCCATTAACTAGTTTTGTAACCTTTACAGACTCATCTTCAAATGTGGCACACAGAATTTCCGTCTCTCTGACGTGGAGACAGGGCGACAGTAACATGGTGACATGTGTCGGAAAACCAATTATTCCACTTACTGACTAACGGGCAGTTCATGGTAGACACAGACTATCCCGTGGAAGAGCAAAGTATCGCGAGGAGACCTAATTAGAAAGTTTCTAGAACTGACGTTACATGATGAAAGTAGGAATGGAATATACTTAAACCGCCTACGTATTGTAACTGTAGGAAGCGTGAAGACCAGAAGAGACTAAGCACAGCACGCACAGAGGCTTTTAAGCAGCCACAGTTCGCACGCTCCATACGTCAGTGGAGTGGGAATAAGTCCTAATAACTGGTATACTGGCAAGTTCCATCTGTCACGCAATTCACGGTCATTTATAGACTACAAATTATAAGCTGCCTATGTTTTGTTTAAATTTGGATTACAAGAAAATGGGCGTTTTGCAAAATGTCCTACATAAGTCTCCTCTTCATCAACACCACCACCATGAGTGTTCTGCCCTAGGGCAGGTCTTCACATGTAGCTCTCCATGCAGTCCCATCATTTGTTACCCTCTTGTTTTTTCACAACTATTTTCTGTTCTTACGCTGTCCATCACCTGGTATGTTCATCGTCTTCTTCTTCTTCTTCTTCTTCTTCTTCTTCTTCTTCTTGCATTCACCGTTTCCTCCATACCATCAATAAACAATCTTTTCTCATTCAGTGTCCATGCCAATTGTGTTTGCTCATCCTGCTACCTTTAAAATTTCTCTCTGTTCTCCCACTCAACACCACCTCATTTCTCACTGTGCCTGCCTATTTTATCCCCTATCAACGCACCCACATAAAAGCCTCCTGTTATGAAACGTCTCGTTGGCAATTGCTATACGTATTTTCACCTCCATATTACTTCCAATGTCCTCCATAATAGCACGTCGCAGTTATCTAAAAACACTAAATTGTTGTGTATCTTCCTGCCTAACATTATAGTTGTTCTTGCTTTTCTTGCACCTATCACCGGACATTTTGCGATTTTCTTATTATTTCTCATTCCAATTTACTCACGCCTCTTGTTCAATTCTTTTAACATTTCAGTCATACTTCTTTCGCTCTCTGCCAATAACACCACATGATCCGCGAGTCTAATACATTCTGCTCTCCTAACAACAACCCGCTCCCGTCTATGTCGTTTCAAACGTTTTTGAATGACATGCTCCAAATATATTTACACACTAAGGAGAATAAACGTATCCCGGAGGACTTACCCCAGCGCGATGGAAATCGATACACGTGATGTTCATTCATGCCCAATAGTATCCGAACGACCTGAATTGAAATTCGCCTGATTCACATGCAACCCACATAGCGCAACTGTCTAGCAGGTCTCCTTATCGCTCCTTGGTACAGTCGTTTGACTATTGAAAGTGGTTCCAACAAGTCACCACGAGAAAAAACTGTTCTGTATCGCAATAACTCAAGATGTAAAGTAATACCACGATACTACAAATATCACGGAACACCTTATCACAGATAAGACTGCCCTTAAGGCTTGTAGCTCACATTTATTACAATAAATGACATACCTGACATTTTACCACTCTCATTATTACGTCAGATAGGTAATGCACGTAGTAAATTCGTCGTATTCATGATTTACTCTTCAAAGTAACATACCGTACTTATTATTTAACACAAAATAAGATTAAAAATTAAAGGTATTCACGAGCAGCTAATTGAGAATATTTATGAACTTCAAATGACACGACGAACCGTCTCGTTCTGCATATGGATGCAAACTCAGGTCATGCAGACTAAGCAATGATTTCGTGCCTGACGGATACTAACTGCCACTCCTGATTAGGCATACAGAGAGTGATATACCTCGATTTTAGACAAAGCCAGTTTGCAAATTCCATCTTTAAATTACATATCGCAAGTATTTTTGCCGGACGCGAATTTATTGTCCCTGTAACGAACGACGAGAGATGTTGAATCTTGGTTCTTAACAAGTAACTTACTTGAATTGCCGTGAGGTAAGGCTTTGTATTGGGCAGGGATTCGAACTCGGAACTTAATCGGATAGATATCGACGCACAATCAACTGTGACATTTCGGATTTTCTCGGCAGTAGCTAGATGTTTTAACTGAAATGACGAGACGAAACATTAATTTTTTTTCCTTCCCAAGACCCCAACCCGGCATCTATCGCTGTTATATTCTAGAGAAAACGAACGTTAAATATGGGTTTGTTGCACCAGCAGCGACATGTGAGCGTGTTGGAACTAGAAATAATATGACGAAGAGTTCGGTGCTCACTGGGAATACAGCTCCACACATCATATCGCTTTTGACTACACACAAAGATACGTCAGCTTCCGAATTTTTGTCCAGCTCGGACTAACATCTTGAACTTACAGTGATCTCGCAAATAGTTCTGTGTCTCACTGGGTGTCAAAAACGTCACATATCGTTAGTGTTGACAACGAATGAAAATACATTAAACATTAAAATAATTATCCACCAGCAGATAGGTGTTCTCATGCTAGAGCTTGATAATACATAATGAAATCTATAGTGCCGGGCCAGGATTCGAACCCATTCACGCGCAGTATGTGGAGACGTTGAGGAATCTGCAGTTCTGAACAAACAACAAATAGTAGCCGTGATGTATTCTCACGAAGGGATCAAATTCAGCGTTAAGTACGGTCTAAGTTGCATTCCCAGTTCAGAACCGATTTTATCGACATACAGAAGCTCAGATAAAATATGGACTGAATGTCCTGTGAGCCTACATAGCGTTTGTTTCGTCACTAGAAATAAATAACAAGTATAAGAAAGGTTTCTACGTGTCGCCGCTCCAGTCTTTATTGTGATTCATCCTAATGTCTACTTTGTAGAAAAGGAATATCATTTTTCATGTCAATTTCAGACCACAATGTCATTATATCTTCTTCACTTGGTGTAGCCAGAAGAGAATGGAATCTGTCTCTTCTTATCTAAAATCATTGACAGAAGTTGGAATCGAACCCAGTCCATAGATATTCAAGCATATTATAAGTATGTGGCTCATTTTTCTATCGTAACGCCGTTGCACCACACTGGATGAGAATTGACACACAGGCTTCCTGTAGTAATTTGCAGCAGGTTCAGTAAATTCATTTACTTGGTTGACCGAATCACAATGAACTAGCTGCCTCGACTACCCAGTGCATAAATTCGACCGAAATAAAATCACGTACCTGCCACCTACACAGAACAGCCAACAGTGTAGGATGCACAAATTTGAAAAGGAAGTGTTTCTTTCCACTTGAGCTACTGTATTGCGCCATCTCTTTGTTGAAAACGTCGTGCAGTACAAATGTCGCATTTCATAAGTAAAGTTTTGTATTCCTAGAAACCCAAAATTTGCTTGTCAGCGGCGGGAAGAGGAGTTACCCGTTGTGCAGCATTGTAAGTTTTCACCATTGAACTATGAGCCGAAAGTATTTTTTTGCGATTTCCTTATCGATGTTTTATCTGACTGTTAGTAGCTCTTTCACAGAAGGGATAAAAACGTTACAGTCAGTGAGACTGGAAGTGCGAACCATAACAGATGCTATTTCTCATGTCAGCGCATTACCATAGAGCTGGAGTAGAAGTACGTGTCTTAGCTTACTCTTACGAGATCGATAATGTCTAGCACTCGTAAACCGCTATTTAAAGGACGAGATTAGTTGCGATTTCCACGTGCAACGACTTTCCTGGGCTGAAAACCGTAAATTTACAATCTTTTGTTACACGTAAAGCGATAATAAATCAGATTATTCAATGGAAATGACAGGTAAAATCAAGTGAACTTTGAGGATAAATTCCGTGCACACCAGGAAGCAACTGGTCGATCACAGAGTTGCCAAACATACGTTGCCTTGTTGTCAAATCTCAGTTACAGTACCAGCAGAAAGAAGACGAACCGATGTGATCGTACAGCGGTCTGGGAAGTGACCATAGCTGGTGTCTCCAAGTCGCGGTTGCTACGGCCTGGAATACGTAATGCGTCTGATTCGCATTTCTGTAACTAGGTTTAGGGACTGGAGCGTGGTTACTAATAATACTCGGAACTGACTGAAAACTAAGCATCATATATCAGTAACTCTCACAGTTGTTTTTATATTTATTTCGTATTTGTACTAAAAACTAAGAACCTCATTCAGAGACGTTTTCATGCCTCGCCGATAGTCGAACAAAACAAACAAATAAAGAAAAAAAGAATGTGTGTGTGTATGATAGAGAGAGAGAGAGAGAGAGAGAGAGAGAGAGAGAGAGAGAGAAATCAAAAAGAATGAGAGAGAGTAAGAAATTGTTGTAAAGAAATTGAATCATGGTATGTAAAGAAATCTTTCATTAAAATTACACGTTACACGTCATTACGAAATATCGTATTCATGATCTATGAAACAAGAATTGATCTAATGTAATCTAATCATATCATATTGATGGCTATCCATGAAGAGTCATGAATTACCGAAATTTTTGCCAATACCAGTAATGAAATCTAAACTTGAAAATAAAAGACAATTTTTTTAATAAACCGGGACTCCTAACAAGACAATTTCGTCCCTGTTAACTAACCACGAAAGATGTCTGATATACCTCCATGCTCAAGTAACAAAGTGCGCATGCATTTAAAGATTAAGTGCATGATGTGAAGTTATATGACGGAGATACGAACCCAACACGTAATCGTATTGTTAATTAAGTAAAATCAAATTTACGTATCGGTTTTTCTTACCAGCTGCTAGGTGTTTGAATCTAAACTAAGGATACAAACTTTTGTACCTAAGCGACAATCTAACTACACGCCTACCGTGCATCCACAAATATAGCTTAAATATCAGTTGCTTACTCACCAACGGTAAGGTGTGTGCGTGTTTGACAAGAAATAATGACACCTATTGCGATTGTTGGCAACACATGAATAGACATTAAAAGCGCACGTTGGTTTTCACTAGCGGGACGGTGTGCACGTTATAGGGCTTGAACTGAAACTATGAATATTTTTGTATTGGATCAGGATTCGGACCCACATACTTACCTTTGGAGGAGACCTAGAGAAGGTTGCAGTCTTGCGAAAAGGGACGAAATGGTTGAACTATAATGTCCCGAGAGATTCAGATCCTCGAAAGAGGAGAAACGAATTCGAATCACAGTCCAGCACCAAATTTTTCAACGTCTCTAGTTCAATCAATTACAAGTAAAATAAGAGCCCCATCCTTTAAATGGCTATCGGTTCATAAAATAAAATAAAATTTTCTAATGTAAGTAAGTTTACTGGCGACTGTATTTCTGTTTACGATGACTTCCGCTATGTCATTTCCGAACGTAACCTGGCTCTGCCCAGTTGGTAATGATGGAACGTGATTTGTATTGCGAATTCTGGATTATAACGTCTTTCTTTTGAGGTTACCAGACGCAAAGTAAATCTGTTTGTGCTTCTTAAAAGTAAATGTCTGAACCCACGCATTGCTCCTCTGATAGTTCCACCAGGCCACTGTGCCCACATTTCCCAGACCCAGGAGTGAGCTGCAATGGATGATGTGCTGAGCTTACAAAAGTAGTCACGGAGGATAAAACGCGAGTCTATTAAATGTTTAAGTAGAAACAAGCTTCTGACGCGGAGATTATGCTATTCTCATGTCAGCAGGATGTAAAGACCCTTGTAGGCATCATAGGCTCGATGTGAAGCCATTTTGAAATGTTCACAAATTCAGATATTTTCTTAGTTCGTGAAGATCCACTGGGAAGTGTGAAGTTACCGGATAATTGGATTATTACCGTCATTATTACTATCATTTTCTTCATGCCGCTGCTGGAACACTGTACTTGAATATCAGTTCGTGCCTTTTGGTCACTATACAAGTAGTTTCCCAAGAAGAGGTTCTTTCTCTGTCTACAGAATTCTTTTCATGTTAATATCTATGAGTAATTACTCATAGATTACATTAAAACTAAAGTAATCGATGAAGACGTTACTTTATAACAATAACGCTCTGCCTTTCTTCTATTACTTGCGCCTAGAAATGGCTGTCGAGTACTGCCAAACCAAAAGCCAAGAGATCTTACTGCCTGCCGATATACGCCGCTGGCAATTTTTCCATATGATTTGGTCGACGTGACCTGTTTCAAGTTGTGTATGACAGAGAATGTTTTAGAAAATCAATTGTTTTCCTTTGCAATAAAGAAAAAGATTTTCATTCTAAGCTATCCAAGTTCAAAATTTTTGGAATATTAGTTCCAGTTTATTATTCGCTTCTATAATGTAGGAAAGTATTTCGCACTTGCAAAACTCGGATCCGGCCCACTGACCTTACACTCAGCCGCCGGCCATAAATTCTGGCTCAGAGTGACACCAGATTAAGTAACCTAATTTAGCGAAGATTATTTGCCAGTGCTCTCTCTCACCGGAAAATACGCAGTTCTCTCATTAATTGGGCTCCATTAGTACACTGTAACAGTAATTTCTGTGTGTCTGCAATGCATACGGATTGTGGAATTTAGCGGTGCTCTCTCTTCCACTTCTTTATACAATATGACTGACCTAAACGGGCCCTTTATCGTTACAGGCCCTGAGCAGTGCTACATCATACTGACAACAGTAATGTTCTTATACTGACAATCTGACTGGTCGTTTTACCTGATTTTGTAATCATTTAAATAAGACAACATGACCTTCCAGTGGGAGACATTTCGTTCTCCCTTTTCCTTCTGTGACATTTTTCCGTAATCTATTTGCCTTCCAATCAGCGAAATGCGGTAGAGTACGGCCGGTAAACGATTTACAAATCACGATTTAGTCCCGTTAAGACGGTTTCTTCAAACATTGTCGTTGCTAAAGGAATTTACTTTCGTCTTAAATCGTCTCAAGCAGCAACGTTCACAGACATCCCAAATACGTAAAAGCTCATTATCCTGGTACGAAGTTTGTAAAACAAACTTCCCACAGTTTGTGTCAGGTTGATCTTTTCGTCTGATAGCACTGCCTAAGTATCACAAGTAGTGTCCCTGTAGCTGTGGGAATCATTGGTTAATAACGAGTTTAACACCAATGGGTATAGTATTGCTAAATATTCAAATTAATTATCAACCCAAGTCTGAGTTTATCCGCAGACTGTAGCGATTTTATAATACTGAAGCGAGACTTTGTATCCTTGTCCTCCTTGAGTGGGCATTGGAAGGCGTTTGCACACACGAACACAACACTATGAATACTTCGAACGCCATAGTTAACGTTGCTCTCATAAACTACTTTTGTTATTTTAATTCTTCTAGGTGTTCAGGATGCAATATGTGTTGTAGATACAGCCTTAGAGCAAAACATTGACCGCCGAGCCGTCCACATAAGGTGGACAACACAGTCGTGCTCCTCTCAGGATACTGTGTCCGGCAGTAAGTTCGATCTGCAACATTGTAGACTGCGGCACCTCCCAGAGGAAGTCTTGAGTTCAGTCTTAGTACATTATTCTTGACTAAGGCCGTAGTCTTGAGGTAAAACGTGAGACTAGCTAATATGACGTCTGGCGACCGGAAGCAGACAACGACAAAATTTTTATCGCCCCTTTCCTCTCGGTGCTGAAGCTATGCGTGTAATTCAAGCGAATCTACAATATATTTCGCTTTGTGTCACACTGGTAATAATAGTTTGGTTCAACAATGTTTTAGCGAAAGATTTCTTTACCGAGCATCTGCCTCTGAACACCGCATGCGTCTGAGTTCTCTGGGACCCGTTTGCTGCCTACCGGCGGGGGCTGAGGCACTGCGCTGCCTTCTGCCGACAACATCTGCTCCACTCCACACTCTCAACCACGTAAAATGCTTTAATGTTGTTGAGTAGTGACCCATAAAATCTGTCTACGATTTGTGTTTCACTCTTGATAGCAAAGGAGGCACAAAACCGTTTTTATTTGATGATTATTTTATTACATTAGAATGCAGTACATCAATGTGACACAGAATTAATTTCATTGTTTCTGATCCAGTGCGCTATAATTAAAGCGTCCCATTCTGTTCTTTTCCTTGCACAGGAGATTCTTCAAATAATTTATTATTGTCATGGATTCATATGTGTTACTCAAGGCACAGGGAGTAAATGCAATGTAATGTTTGGTTTCTTTCTTTGATTTTCTATGGTAAATGGATGAAAAAGATTGCGTCAATTCCTATCAGAACCTGCTCTATAGCTACTAAGGCAAATTGCTTCTTTTGAGGTCCATAAATTAATTAATGGAGAAGTGAACGCTGTTCACAAATGATATTTAGAATATTCAATTGGATTTAAGGCGACAAAACTGCCACATTTGAAGCTACCCAGAGAAAAAATAAGTTGCTAGAGACACTGTCAGCACATGTCTGCAGGAAAGTTTAGCATAGAGTAATCAAGAGGCTCATTTCCTTCATACTTATCACCCTGGAATGTGAGTCTTAAGTGAAGAACAATATTGAAATTCGTATCGTTGATGATCGATTCGAATTTCTTCAGAGACGCTGGTATTGCGAAGCAGCTTGGAAGTCAGAACGCCATGATCTATGACGATTAACACAACTTACTGAGTCGAGCTACCAAGAAGATTTGATGTGTAAAGGTTTTCTTCCGATTTCGATACAGAATTTTTTCTGGAAATTCGCAGCTCCTTAAAAAAAAAAGCTCGCACACGATGGTCCCTACCTCAGTTGGAACTGACGACTGATTGAGCCGTTCTGACACGAGACATGGGCGGTACCACCGGGTTACAGACACACTGCTACCTTTGCACCACTCTCATCATGGTATTGGTCGCTCAGCCTCATAACGCATCGTGGAAGATAATAAAAGTTGCCACTTATGTGAAGAATAGCATTTCTTCAGCCAAAAAATTGAATTTTCTGCCTCAGTATCTTAGTTTACGTAAGGATTATACAGTATGAGCCATTCAAATGGAAAGGTAATATCAAGTAAATTTAGTGAGCCAATTCAGTACCATAGGCGGAAGTGACTGCATTGTCACAGTGTTGCCTAATGTTTGTGACGATGTTGCCAAATCTCAGGTGTGCTAGGAACAGCTGTGTAGCGGTATGCGTGGAGAATCCCCTGCTCGTGTCTTACGGGGATATGGAGAGGAACTGCAGGGTTTGGTTAGGATGCAGCGTTTTCTCCTAGCAGTTGTGTCAAACATTAAGGTGTATAATCTTCCATCACGATTACAGTTTCCTACAAAATATATACAAATAAAACACTTACCTTGTTTCTTTCCGACAAAAGATTATTTCAGTACGATAAAAAGTTTTTGGAAATCTCTTATGCCCACCTGTCACCAAAGTAAGATAAACACTTTGCACCTCGAAATCGATTGCATGTATGTGCAGTCTTGTGATGCTTAAATAACGCTCAAAGGACATTTAGTCCATATTTTATCTGAGCTTCTGTATGTCGATAAAATCGGTTCTGAACTGGGAATGCAACTTAGACCGTACTTAACGCTGAATTTGATCCCTTCGTGAGAATACAGCACGGCTACTATTTGTTGTTTGTTCAGAACTGCAGATTCCTCAACATCTCCACATACTGCGCGTGAATGGGTTCGAATCCTGGCCAGGCACTATAGATTTCATTATGTATTATCAAGCTCTAGCATGAGAACACCTATCTGCTGGTGGATAATTATTTTAATGTTTAATGTATTTTCATTCGTTGTCAACACTAACGATATGTGACGTTTTGACACCCAGTGAGACACAGGACTATTTGCGAGATCACTGTAAGTTCAAGATGTTAGGCCGAGCTGGACAAAAATTCGGAAGCTGACGTATCTTTGTGTGTAGTCAAAAGCGATATGATGTGTGGAGCTGTATTCCCAGTGAGCACTGAACTCTTCGTCATATTATTTCTAGTTCAAACACGCTCACATGTCGCTGCTGGTGCTACAAACCCATATTTAACGTTCGTTTTCTCTAGAATATAACAGCGATAGATGCTGGGTTGGAGTCTTGGGAAGGAAAAAAATGTATGTTTCGTCTCGTCATTTCAGTTAAAACATCTAGCTACTGCCGAGAAAATCCGAAATGTCACAGTTGATTGTGCGTCGATATCTATTCGATTAAGTTCTGAGTTCGAATCCCTGCCCAGTACAAAGCCTTACCTCACGGCAATTCAAGTAAGTTACTTGTTAAGAAACAAGATTCAACATCTCTCGTCGTTCGTTAACAGGGACAATAGGTGCTGGGTAGGAATTCGCGTCCGGCAAAAATACTTGCGCTATGTAATTTAAAGTTGGTATTTGCAAACTGCCTCAGTCTAAAATCGAGGTATATCATTCTCTGTATGCCTAATCACGAGTGACTGTTAGTTTCCGTCAGGCACGAAATCTTTGCTTAGTCTGCATGACCTGAGTTTGCATCCATATGCAGAACGAGACGGTTCGTCGTGTCATTTGAAGTTCATAAATATTCTCAATTAGCTGCTCGTGAATACCTTTAATTTTTAATCTTATTTTGTGTTAAATAATAAGTACGGTATGTTACTTTGAAGAGTAAATCATGAATTCGACGAATTTACAATGTGCATTACCTATCTGACGTAATAATAATGAGAGTGGTAAAATGTCAGGTATGTCATTTATTGTAATAAATGTGAGCTACAAGCCTTAAGGGCAGTCTTATCTGTGATAAGGTGTTCCGTGATATTTGTAGTATCGTGGTATTACTTTACATCTTGAGTTATTGCGATACAGAACAGTGTTTTCTTGTGGTGATTTGTTGGAACCATTTTCAATAGTCAAAAGACTGTACCAAGGAGCGATAAGGGGACCTGCTAGACAGTTGCGTTATGTGGGTTGCATGTGAATCAGGCGAAATTCAATTCGGGCGTTAGGATAGTTTTGAGCATGACTGTACGTGTAGGGTCAAATGAATGATTAGAGTTGAAGAAAAACTGGATGATTAATTCAAGACAAAGAGATTCACAAATTGATAAGTCGATAATGTGTTGGGCCACCTCTGGCAGTTACTAGGCTTGACAATGACTGATAAAGTTAGTGGATACCCTCCTGATGGATATGGTACCAAATTCAGTTCAGTTGGTTCATTACATCGCCAAAATCGCGACCTGCTTTAAAGAACCTGCCCATTGTGCTCCAAATGTTCAAAATTGGTGAGAGATATGGCTATCTTGCTGAGCAATGTATTGCCTTGCATGTACAAACACGTAGATACGATCTCCGTGTGTGGTGCGTAAATTGTCGGCAGGCACCTCACTTAGTGTCCCGAGCAGAGTTCAAGCCGCCATAGAGACAAAGGTTGGACACAATGCATATTAATGACCACTAATAGGTGTCTGTACACTCATTGATAGGATAGTGTATTTCGAAATGTTAGCAGATAAAGCTTACGTGGGGCGAGTCGTAGAATCTCTAAGAAGAGACATCTCTGGCAACACTAGTTGAAAGTGGCCTTCAAACTAGCCGTGCTGCGCTCTCTACCTCCGGCTATTCTCGTGGCCGTCAGAGCGGCCGTAGCCGAGACGCCCCCTGGGTAAACGCTACGGACGTCTGCAGTCGCGCCTCACGATCTGTCACAAATTATGGAATGTATTCGCAGATACCAATTGTAACACGACAACGGCTATACAGTTTGCTGGAAACGTACAGGATGTTCTGAAATTCCCATCACTACCTGCTAGAATTTGTAGAGGGGACTGAGTACATAATACTCATATTTTAAATTGTAACCCGTCTCCCGAGACGTACCGTATACTAGAACCATTTGAAAACATGTTGGTAAGGCTGTCACATTGACAAGTAATTTGTTACACTGTGGAATCAAAGAAATATCGTTTATGGCCCCCGCGAGCACGCAGAAGTGCCTCAACACGCCGTGGCATGGACTCTACTGATGGCTGAAGTCGCGCAGCAGGGAACTGACACCATGAAACCTGCAGAGCTGCCCATAAATCCGTAACAGTAAGAGGGAGCAGAGATCTCCTCTGATCAACACTTTGCAAGGCATTCCAGATATGGTAGTTAATGCTATAAAATTTACTAGAGACGTACAGTATGTTTGGGGAGTTTGGTGGCCAGCGAAAGTGTTTAAGCTCGGAAGAGTGTTCCTGCAGCCACTCTGTAGCAATTGTGGTTGTGTGGGCCGCTCCTTTGTCCTGCTGGAATTACCCACTTCCGTCGGAATCCACAATGGACACGAATGGATGCAGGTGATTAGACAGAATGTATCTAGACGTGTCAGGGATCCCACATAACTCCGAATGCGCACGCTCTACAACGTCACAAAGCCTCCACCAGCTTGAACAGTTTCCAGCTGACATGCAGGGTCCATGGAGTCATGATGTCGTATTCATACCCATACACGTCCATACTGTATATACATTTTGAAATGAGACACGTCCAACCAGGCAATATGTTTCGAGTCATCAACAGTCCAATGTTCGTACCGATGGGCCCAAATGAGGCGTAAAGCTTTGTGCTGTGCAGCCAGCAAGGGTACACGAGTGGGCCTTCGGCTCTGAAAGCCCATGTAGATGATGTTTCCATGAATGGTTCGCATGCTGATACTTGTTGATGGTCAAGCATTGAAATTTTCAGTTATTTTCGGAAGGGTTGCACTTTCGCCACTCTGAACGATTCTCTTCAGATTCCATTCTTGCAGGATTTTTTTTCTGGCCGCAGAGATGTTGGAGATTTATTGTTTTACTGGATTGCTGATATTCAGGGTGCCCTCGTGAAATGGTCGTACAGGAAAATCCCCACTTCATCGCTACCTCGTAGATGCTGTGTCCCATCGGTCTTGCGCCAAGTATAAAACCACGTTCAAAGTCACTTAAATCTTGATAACCTGCCATTGTAGCAGCAGTAACCGATCTAACAACTACGGTAGACACATGTCTTACATAGGCGTTGCCGGCGGCAGCACCATATTAAGCCTGTTTACATATCTCTGTGTTTGAATACGCATTATTATAATAGTTTCTTTGGCATTTCAGTGTAGATGTGGCCGAGTACATCTATTGTTCTACAGTTTCACTCTTTAATAACCAAAGAATCAAAAAAATCGGTCTTCAGAGACACTGGTTTTACAGGAGGGCGTTTTCCAATTTGAAATTACAATGATATTATTTCCTTCAGCTGCTGACGGGCGTTGATAGATATCAACGAAGACAGGTGAAAATGTGTGCCCCGACCGGAACTTGAACCAGGGATCTCCTGCTTACATGGCAGTCGATCTATCCATCTGAGCCACCGACGGCACAGAGGATAGTGAGACTACAGGAATTATCTCGCGCACGCCTCCCGCGAGACCCACTTTCTCACCTATGTATGACCACACACTACATTCGTAGCGTCCTTTCGGACATGTCCGAAAGAACAGACACCATATCCATATAAATATATTTTCCAATTCGCGTGCGCTGCGTCTCCACAGGCACCACACACGCACCTGATGACGTTGAAGGCACCCTTACTCGAAGACGTTGTGCAATGGTAACGAAAACCGTGTGGGGAGGAGTCAGACGCTGTGGACAACGATCTTGATAAACGCGACCAGCAGCTCTTCCAGTACTGTGAGCTTCGCCACACAGAATACTCGTGTCGGTATATTCGGCAAAAGTGTACTCAGCAATGTTCCACTAACACTCACAAAAACATGAACGAGACTCGAACCAGGTCAGAGAGGAGACAGCTGTCAAATGACATCATACGATCCGACGTAAGTAACCCCCCTCCCCCCCCCCCCCCAGTGATTATAACCCTGTTGCATACCACATTAGCGAAGGTGTATTCATACGGCTGTAGCACGGATATACCTTTCCATACATGGGCTCCTCTTCAAAATATCATTACTCATTTCCCTAGAAGTTTTTAACGTGATTTTGGAACATCCTGTATCTCTCCAGTAACTATACAGCTGTTTCCAGAATTAGTTCCCTCTGGAGCGGAGTGGGCGCCGATATGAAACTTCCCGGCAGATTAAAACTCTTTGCGGGACCAAGATTCGAACTCGCTACCTTTGCCTTTCATGGGCAAGTGCTCTACCATCTGAGCTACCCAAACACGACTCACGCCCCGTCTAAACAGCTTTACTTCTGCAGTACCTCGTCTCCTACCTACAGCTGTTGTACCACATTCGAAATATACGGATGTATTTCAGAATTTCGGCGTAATGCTATTTCGCAGAAACATGGCTGAATTTTCCTGTATATTGTTATCATTAGAACCAAGCACCGTCTCTGTCTCCATATCAAAAAGTATTAGGTAATATTTTCATCATTTCTAGCACTATTAAAGTTGGTAGGTGTAGGAAAAAATACTACTATCATTCTGAAAATATCGTTGAGAAGCGATAGAATTCCTACAAACAAATTTAAGAAAATCATTTTGGGTACTAGGCCATGTCATTATACAACAGTGAAACAACTAAAATAACAACATTTCGACCATCATTTGAACGATCCTCTTCAGAGCGAATAAATGCCACGAAATTTCAAATCAGCAGCAGCGAAATGAAAGGTCGATTTGGAAACAATTTCTATTTCTTCTTTCTTATCTTCGATTAATTTCCCAAATATCTCGTTCGTTTCGTATGTTGCTTTCTTTCTACAAGGTGTTCAACATTTCTAGAGCTTGCAATTTTACCTAGTAACTCATGCATGCAAACGTCATCTAACGAGGCTACAGAGCATCAAAATACAGGCACCAGCCCCGGCGAATGTATGTAAGTAGAGTGTGATGCCGTGATTATTTATCAATTTGATCATGTATCATGTTCCGGAAGTTACAAGGGAATATCGTTATCATACCTCTGACGGCGGAATACAAGTACTGGTACTGTTGTTGCTAACTTTCATAGGTGGTAGTATGGATCAAAGTAAGAAAAAAATGTCCGGTAAACATGGGCTACAAAATGCATACCTGAGGCGCTATGAGCACTTGTTCAACAGTGGAGATATGTTTTATGCTAGCGAAGATGAACAAGTCCTCACAGATCTTAAGGTATGCATTTTACAGCCCATGTGTACTGGACATTCGGTCCATACTACCACCTCTGAAAGTTTCCTGCCCTACATCTTAGCTGCAACACTACCGGTACATTCACACGTAACAGGAATGTCTTCTCTTCCAATTTTTCATTATAGGGACATAACCTCAAATTTATCCATCTCCATCATCATAGAAAATTGCTAACATCTTGATTGGATCTCCCTGTGTACACACATTTTACAGACTACAGCGCCTGTAACTTTGATACTCTGTAGCCTCGCTGGATGACGTTTCCAGACATCGATTCCTAGGTAGGTCCCCTCTACAAACGCGATAAGTGTGTCGCACGACGTGTGAAACTTTCTGTATGCAAACTCACTCTCTCTCTCCCTCCTCAACTATCAACTACCAGCTTTCTTATAAGTCTTACATCTGCTGGCTGATTTTTGGCAGAGCTCTAGATAACATGCCGCTCACTGTATTTTATCGCTGGTTGCATCTTAAATTCAAACTATATTTTGGTCAAAACTGTGAAAAGTTATTTTCTACATCTATAGATGTTATAAATATGGGTTGAATTTCTTCAACCGATCTCTAGCGGCTAGTGTGTTCGATTTTCCTATAGCTCGTCTCCTCTAATGTGTTCCATTCCTCTGTAAATATTTTGGATCAGTATTTTCAGCCAGGACGTATGAAAGAGATGGTTCGGTAGTATTCACAATTATCACTATTTGCCATATTTTGTGTTATTTTTTTCGTTTATTCTGAAGTTTTAGCAGCATATCAGCGAGCATAGATGTTGAGCAGTGAAGCAGCAAACGCCGACAGAGTGAGTCCTCGCCGATGCTGATAGAGCCCTCTGGTAGCGAAGCTCTGCACTACAGGCAACGAAGTGTGTGAGGTACTAGTAGCGACACGTAGCAGCGAAGTGATGAACCGCAAAATGGCCGCGAATATTGAGTGACTTAAATGTCTAGTTGCTGTTTATTTCTTCCTTTACACTATTATTACAAAACAGACTACGGCATCACTGCTCGGTTTGTCTGTTACCGTATTTTTGTGTATTTCACACATTACAAAATAATTCTGTTCTCGTAACATATAATGCAAACTACATCTCGAGCGACATTAATGTATGCAGCATGTTACATTCATCATTCCCTCTTCGTAATTTAGTATTACTAATAGTTTTGTCCACAGTTTTAAGCATTAAAAATGGATATGTGGCTCGGAACAGGGCTACTGTTATATTAAATGTTAACAAAATAATCGCACGGTATAGTGAGTTAAAGAATATTGAACAGCAACGAGAACTGTAAGTAAGTTTACGCAATGCAACGTTAGTGATATAATAGTACAACAGTAATAGACGTTTGTCATCCATTTTTTCTATTTTACAGTTTCACTCATTACTGATGGCAAATGCCTTGCAGAGAAGGTAACATTCTGCATCTTCGGCTAAGGCCTTTACAATCTCTTTCATTCAACCAGACTTAACTCATAGAAGTAGTAACATAATTTCTTTTCTGATCCAAAAGATACTTTTACATAAAGTAGAGGCAGAGAGGTTGTCATATAACTATTAATCGAAATATTATATCAAATATATGGGCTTGTTAGTGAAATCCCCAAGAAATTCCTCATGTTAACGTTAAGTATTATCTGTTTGATTCAGCATTCAGCTCACATAAAACCACGAGAAATAACGTTTTTCATACAAAAAAGAGTTTATCTCTTTAGTGACCTGTGTCACATCAAACATCTCATTTTGATACTAGAATAATTTGAGAAAAAAGAAGGCCTTTGTTCGTTTTTGAAAATGCAATTAGTGAAAAGTATTTTTAAAAGATATTGTCAACTATTACGAAACGATTTCTTATACAGGATTTATTTATCACATAGTCAATCATGATACTAAAAATAACACAGCGTTGGCTTGTGATTTGCTATTGATGTAATATTTTGTATTTTCTTATGACGTTGAAATAATTATTGCTTTTTCAGCACTGAGAATGTATGAAATACAGTATGTAATATATGAATCAGTATGATAACCTTTTTTTCGAATATTCACTGGTAACTACAGGAAAATGGCACATGTTTGGGTATTAACCTCAGCAGTATTCAGTACACGAAGGAAAACAAAATCTTTTTTTTTTGTAAGGGTTTTATTTCATAGTTGTAATCCTACAAATATACCAAGCAGTTTCTTTTGATAGTGAGATATATTAAATACCTTAAAATATATGTAGATGAAGTCTGGTGAAGAAAGTGTGCGAATTAAAATTTTAAATGTTTGTAGCAGCATAATCAGGTACAGTTTGTAGTGTGGGAGTGAGCTCCACGTGGGATCCAAAGCACGGACCCCACGGGGGTGCCTGACATGCGCCACATGCCAAGGCAGAGGTGGAGGCTAGTGTTCGGAAGTCTGAAAATTCCAGCGCCGGCCGGGGATTGAACCCCGGCCCGGCTGGGGCGAATAGCCCCAGCCGAGGCGCTGGAACGTTTCAGACCCCCTTACCACTAGACCACCGGGGACCCCGGCTGTTTCCTGCTCTGGAGTCCAGCTAGTGGTCGTGCACTTCCTGCTGTCCTCCGTGTTTACACCGAGGCAGCAGTGGCGTGGTGTAACAGGAAGTGTTTACCTGCGTCCGCTGGATGTCCACTTAGTGTGGGACTTATTTACCCGGCTGACGTTCGTGTCGCTATAAAGTCCTTAGTTGAGTTACAATTATTTCCAGAGACCGAAATCTGCCTATGCAGTTCCACACAGTCGCATCTCACTATTTGAACCTCTGTAATTCGATCGTGTTGTCAAGACCCATGTAAGAACTTCTGTTTACCGAAGAAACCTCCTGTGTTCGGTACATTCCATAAACGGAAGCGACTGTCATAACAGACAGCCCCATAAAAACATTTCGTAATGAAGTGCCAGCCGGTACGTAATACTCGATATCTGGAATTGTTTTATCGGTTATTAAGATAATCGTTTCATCTCTAAACACTTTGAAAAATTTACGTGTTTTCTCAATAAAGCATAAGCACAGTACATAGATCCGCCGTGAAAATGACATCGAAGAAGTACAAGTGTTCGAGTGCCACAGAAAAGAAGTTCGTCCTTGAAGGTGTGGAACGAAGAGCAGTACAAAATTAAGATGTCACGTTTCGGGATTCCCTCATACTCGCTGTAGACACTCCAGAAGCAGGAAAATAAGTTTGATGATGTCTCATGAGGAGCGAGGAATAAATTCACTCTCATATAACTACTGTACGAGATGCCTCGCCGCCTCTTAAAGGGTGTCATGGGCTTCTGCGGCCGTGAGTCAACGTGGTGTTTCTGGCCACATACATTTTAGCTGCGGTTTCTCCGACCTGCAAAGGAAGCCGCGACAATGGGGAGGCTCTGCCTGTTGTTTTGTAATAAGATCGCCCCTCCACATTTTATCTAGGCTTAAGGCTGTGCATAGCCGTGTTTAAAAAAATATTATTTTTTACATTTTCTGTTCTACAACATTACTTCTGTCTTATTTTACGAACTTTTCGTACGAATGACGTAAATTTTAAACTCCTTAAATCCACCAAGTCATTATGTATTCTTAAAATATCTTTTAACTCCTTTTCAACACGGATTTATTTTTAATCTCTTTCACTGAAGAGGCTAACCGACGGATTACATTTTTTTAAATTTCAGGTATTGATTTTATTACATTCTCCTTTAGCATATTGATCAGAAATTGTAGGTTCAGATACCTTTGCCTGATTGAGTATCGTTTGCTATGCCAAACTTCGACAGTATTCATGGTCCGGTGCATCGAATTGATGACGGTAGATAGCTGACCGAAATCACTTCGAAATAAATTCTCTGAACGCAGATGTGTTAGCTATCGAGGTGTTACCTAACGCAACTGAAGACAAGTTAAGAATGAATTTATTTCGATATAATTTCGGTCGACTGTCTGTCTTCACCAATTCCACATTTCAGATGGTGTACTAGGATTTTCCATCGATTGACTGACTATATAGTCTACGAATTCATGACCTTTTCGTCACCGGGCATTTACTACGCTGTTACCATCCATGCATCATCAAGGCAGTCCGGTGGAAGATGTGCTCTACAGCATACATGCGGCAAGACAATCGAACTACTTCTTCATCCCTGTATTTCTTCACTAATCCATTGTAGTTAATATCCATCTGACAACTTGGTTTTAGTTGTATATTGGCCACTGGTCAATCTCTCTTCATTGTAAATATAAATACGCATTGTCACCATATATCACCAGCATAACGTTTAATACAGATGTACATTACAAAGATCATCACTTAAAAATACAGCATACTTTGCTCTGAAACAATTTTTTGGATTTTTGTGCTTATAACACGACGGCGTGCTGAGAAGATAATGACTCGGTCTGTTTTATTTGATGAAGTCAGTAACATTCTACATCTTTACTTTGGATATCTGCAGCCCTCTGATTTTGCGTAAGGAGCGTTTTGTAACAAGTGTTTATCCTTATTTTGGATAGTTACCTCTCTTATCTGAGTGACTATGTTGGTGGGTGAGAAAGAGCTCACAAAACTAAAAGAACGAATTCGAAGACTTCGTCCGCATGTGGAGCACACTCTCCTTGAGCACGGCAGTGCCAAACTACACACGATCGCTGCGGCATCTGCAGCAAGCCGACGTCCTTGCACTGCCGTCGATCATCCTACACACAGTCTCGATTTTCGTCTATCGCAAAACTAAGAAAACCTTTGAGCACTTCAGTTGTTTCAAGCGGTGCAAGCAGAGGTAAGGTTGTGGCTCTGTTAACATAGTCAAACAGTACACTGTGACGGTGTCAACAAAATAGTATCTAGTTGGGGAAATTTTGCTGGTTCCGAGGGTGAGTGTCTTGAGAAATAAATTTATAGACGTGAAGAATACAATGTAGAATGTTAATGAAGTTTGTTTTATTTAAAAAGCTTTGAGAGTTTTCACGTAAAACATCTGTCGACATTACTTTTCAGTGCGTCCTCGTACGGTGGATGTCTGAGAAAATAAATACATTGATTAAAATAAGTGGTGACATGAGTGCTGTTAAGAGCACTAGGTTCAAAAGATTTTAACTGTATGCCAATTGCAGATTAATTTTAATGGCAGCTAGCGCGATTATATGAGTGGAGTATTAAATTTAATGGTGAGCATTTATGTAATTTTTAAGCATTGTCATTCTTCCTCTCTTAAGTACCTCGTCCTCCAGTAACACTGCCGATCGATAGCATGATCTGTTTTCCGTCCATGGTTTTTCAGAACATTGATTCAGTGCTGAACCCAAACTGCTGGTTTGAGTTATTTAGCCAGGTTAATCCTATGCGTCGTGGATCACATATTCCATTAATCTTTCAAAAAATGGTTCATATGGCTCTGAGCACTATGGGACTTAACATCGGAGCTCATCAGTCCCCTAGAACCTACAACTACTTAAACCTAAGTAACCTAAGGACATCACACACACCCATTTCCGGAGCAGGATTCGAACCTGCGACCGTAGCGGTCGCACGGTTCCAGACTGAAGCGCCTAGAAACGCTCGTCCAGACTGCCGGCCATTAATGTTTCCTTGAATTATTAATTTCAACAGGTTTTATTTGTTGTTGCGGAATTGCGCTACCAAAACAATCGAGTTCTGCTCTCTGGATGCTGTTGAGAATTTCTACATTTTCGTACCGCCGTACTTTTGACTAAATCTGTCGATGGTATCCTTAATATTTTTCCATACGATCGCATTTCAAATGCCTAATACAGTCCATGACTCAGCTCCATAGAGTAGGACACCGAACGTGTAACATCGAAGTAGTAGAGTGCGAATCCTAATGACTGCTCTGAAGGTTCTCAGCAGTCGCTACGGACTAAATGACTTCAGGGGACTCGGTTCATTGGCTACAAGTCTTCTAGTAATTCTGGAGATTTTCCTTTGGACTAAGTGCGAGGTCGTCCCTCGTTGCTTAGATCGTGCAGTTTTCAGACCGTTTGTGTTACTATGGCTACACTACTAACTGTGTGTCCACCACCGTATCAGTAGATATAATGAAACGGCGGCACTCTTTCGTTATGTCTTACAAGGAGATTTCTCCAGGGGTAGGATCGACTTTCTGTAACCATCTATAGGGTTATGTAGGTTAAGCACCCAAGTATCACACAGTGCAGCCATTCATCCTGGTGGGTAGACGTTTTCGAGGAACTGACGAGAAAAGAAATTCGGAATTTTGTGTGAGACTCAATAACGTGAAGAAAGCCGAATGACCTAGGTAGGTTGTGAGGGTATTGGAAAGGATACTAGCTTCACATGCATGAGGTTGTGGGTTCGAATCTCACCAGAGGAAGAAATCTATGCTAGGTGTTTATCGAAGTGATATTGATAATCATTTTCATTCAACTGATGTAAATATATTTTTTTTTATTTCCGCTCCTTGGTCACGTGATTCAATAGTGATATGAACTTCTTCATTTGGTCTAATTTTTCTTCTTATCATCCATTTTCCACTGGAAATATTTGTTCGTGAACTTTTAATTATCTTCATGTACTAATTCCGATTTAATTTCTCCTATTTTTATGGCCCTGTGTTTTCGTTATTGTGTTCATTATATCGATTTCTCACATTGCTTGAATTTTGTTTTACTTAGAAAACCTTCTCTCATTCATATCATCATCTACCATACATTTCCATAGTACACAAAGAATTTAGGTAATGTTTTAAATATTTGTATGTCGATTACCATGCAGAAAAAGGCACGTCTTGTAATGAAAAATACGTTTTTCACGTTAATGCACAGTCAATATAAATAGATTATTTCGTCTTTTGTTTTTTTAATTAATTTATCGGAGTTTTGAAGTAATTGAATAGTCAAACAGATAGGTACAATAAAATACACATTCACAAAAATTCCGATTGGAAGAAGAATGATGCAAAGAAAAATGAAACAAATGGAAAAGTTCATACGGTGATTAAAACGATGTGACAAAGGAATAGAACGAAAGAAATTACATTTAAAACAATAAATTGAGTAAAAATAAGCACCAAAGTCATTTCGATAAGGATTTAAAAAAAATTTTACTGCACCTGACGAGGCATGGTTAAGCTTCTGTCCTAACCATTATGACACTATGGAATAAGACTTCCTTAACGCTATATAGCATGACGCAAAATTCCAAACTCTTCTGCGTCAGTTACTTGCAAACGGAGGCCCACCTGGATGCAGGGTCTGATACTGGGGGGTCTTGAGTTACACTACCGCTTATTTGGTTTCAAAAAGTCGACCCCACCGCTGGGGAGCTCTCCATGTTGGTTTTAAGAGTAACAAACGGCACATTTCGAAAGAACAGTAATGTCGCAGTCCAAAAGAAGCAACTAGCGGTGGCTCCTGCAAACTTAAAAGACGGCTCTAGCAAAGGCAAAAAAAAAAAAAAAAATTACTGTAGTAAGTAACCTGGCAACGCTACACACACGTTTAACCAACAGAACAACAACGAAATAATAATAATACCAAGCAACAAACCTAGCAACCAATACAACTGGATACAGATCACAAGTATACACAACATTTCCTACCAGATGCCCAGATTTAAAATTTTTAACAGAACAACGACTAGCTGATCAGATCCGTGTAGTAATCAGAATTAGAAAACATCAAACAACGAGAACAACAAATACTGGAACAAAATAATGCCCAATCAGAAGAAGAAGAAAATAATACAGTAATGGACTCACACATCCCAGAGCAAACAAACAAAGAACAACACGCATCAATTAAACAATCAGAGGAAAACGAAATCTTAAGACTGCCACCAGAACAAGTACAAATAGAACACGAAGTGACACACATGTTAGATATAAAAGAAAAATTTCAGCTGACATATATAGAATACAAAGACACAAATACAGACATTAGACCATTCTTGCATACACCGCCAAATAACCCACAAGTCGAAACAACAATAAAAACTATCAACACAATCATACACAACAAAATAAATGGAAACACAACTATGGGAGAGTTACAACTACTGGTTTAAATAGGAGCACTCTCTACACTAAATTTACACACTAGACAGACATCAGAACCAACCAACACACAGAAGAAACCCACAAAACCTGCATGGCAACACAGGCTACAGATCGGAATAGAAAAACTGAGAGAAGACATCAGACAGCTAACACAATTTCTAAGAAAAGAAATATCATATAAAAAACCAAAAAGGTTAGGTAAAATCTCACAACAAGAAGCGATAGAGCAATTAGATGAAAAGAAGCAGAAATTAGAAGCATTGGCCAAACGACTTAGAACATACAAAAAAAGTGAAAATAGAAGGAAACAAAACCAAACATTCAACACAAACCAAAAGAAATTTTACCAGGCAATAGATAACACACGCATTAAAATAGACAATCCACCAAACATAACAGACATGGAACACTTCTGGAACAACATATGGTCAAACCCGGTACAACATAAAAGACATGCACGGTGGATACAAGCGAAAACAGAGACATAAAAGATGATACCACAAATGCCTGAAGTGATAATTTTGCAACATGAAGCGACCAAAGCAATTAATTCTACACACAATTGGAAAACCACTGGAAAAGATAAAATAGCAAATTTCTGCCTAAAGAAGTTCACGTCAACACATTCACATCTAACTAAATAATTTAACAGTTACATTGCAGACCCATACACATTCCCTGATACACATACACAAGGAATAACTTGTCTGAAACCTAAAGATCAAGCACACACAGCAAACCCAGCAAATTATTGCCCCATGACATGCCTACCAGCAATATACTAAATATTAACTTCAGTCATTACACAGAAAATAACGATACATACAACACAGAACAAAATTATAAACGAAGAACAAAATGGCTGTTGCAAAGGAGCACGAGTATGTAAAGAGCACCTGATAATAGATGCAGAGGTAACATATCAAGCTAAAACTAAACAAAGGACGCTACACTACACATACATTGATTACTGAAAAGGTTTTGATAGTGTACCCCACTCATGGTTACTATAAATATTGGAAATATACAAAGTAGATCCTAAATTGATACAGTTCCTAAACATAGTAATGAAAAACGACACTTAATATCCAAACAAATTCAAATAATATCACATCACAGCCAATACAGATTAAGCGTCGAATATACTAAGGAGACTCATTAAGTCCTTTCTGGTTCTGCCTTGCTCTGAACCCACTATCCAACATGCTAAATAATACAAATTATGGATACAATATTACTGGAACATACCCACACATGGATGATCTAAAACTACTGGCAGCAACAAATCAACAACTCAACCAATTACTAAAGATAACATAAGTATTCAGCAATTATATAAATATGGCTTTTGGAACAGACAAATGTAAGAAAAATAGCATAGACAAGGGAAAACACACTAAACAAGAAGATTACATATTGGATAACCACAGCGACTGCATAGAAGCGCTGGAATAATCAGATGCCTATAAATATCTAGGATGCAGACAAAAAATAGGAATACATAAGACAAATATTAAATTTAGGAGAGTATATTTTATGTTGTACAACTTCATGTGGTTGTCCCGTACCTCATATTGTCACATTATGACAGTTCACCTCTCCATGTAAATGGAGTGTTGCCTCGTCACTAAACACTAACTGTGGGAGAAAACAGCCATGCTCCACCTTGCCAAGAGTGAAATTACGGAACTTCACACGATGTTAGCACCCTCACGAACAGCTCGCAGTAGCTGAATTTAATATTGTTTGATGCAGAAACGTCGACGCATAGACGCCAGACGGACATCGGGGGCGTGCTGAGCTGTCGAGCTGCACGGCGAACGGATTTCTGCGGACCCCTCGTGAAACTGTGGCGGATGCGTTCGACGTCTGTATCATTCACTCGGGGACAGCCCGGCGGTTTGCCTTTATGCAAACATTCTGTTTCTCTTAACGCTAGGATGCATGGTGCCGAAAACACACGTGAATGCATATGCAGGGCCTCCAAGGCCCTGACCTAATTTAAAATTTTCCTCTTTCCACATATTCATTCTTTGGAGTTAAATTTCGTTCTGTCAAATTTTTTGTCATATCGCAAGATTCCTAAGATACAGTGACAGGATCTGGTGGGCCTGATTAACATTTCTTATATATAAAACTCTAAGAGTGAATTTTTATTAGTTACTTTCCTTTACAAACAACATATACAAATTATTTTATTAATTCACTTATAACTTGCAGTTTACATTTTAAAACACTTATTACAACCAATTTCTTCAATTAAAACATGCTCATTATTCACAGTATTATGTGTATAGGCAATATTTTTATAAAAAGTTATTATTCATTGTTCACATAAAATTGCATCTTTCTTAGTTTTCAACATGTGACAAACAAGAAGCACAAAGAACGCCACTATGTTCCTTACAAAAGTTGGGTTTGCACTTAATGCATGTCATAGCACTTTTCCTGTGTTTCTTATATGGACAATAATTGCATCTTCTTCTTTTTCCTGAAACATGTAGTTGGTTTGGTAATATGACATCTTCGCATATCATCAACGATTTTCTTTGGAAGATTAGGGATCTGAATATGAAGTTCCATTAGAGGTCTTACCATTTCCTCTGCTAAACCTCTTAGGAACAAACGCCTTTTATTACTTCTTCCACTATGGTATGTCAGATGTTGGGCGGAAAATAAAATTTCAGTGGTCATTGCTGCGATGCCCATCATATTCATCCATAATGCAAATGGACATCTTCTCGTTTGTCTCTTGCAAGTGTAATAACGAATATTGTGGTCCATTTATCTCCTCCACCCTTCGTAGAGTTATAGAAGTTTATTGCATCTGGTTTCTTTTTTGCATGAGTTTCATCAATGTTTCTGTCGTATTGCATTGTGCTAATGAGAACTATAGACTTCTTCTTATTGGGAAGATAACTCACCATTGTAATGACACCTATAAATGCAAACAAAGAGGAATGAATTGCTCTTGAGACAGATGGTTTCATCTCATTAGGAATTTCTGGTTTATTTTGTTTGATTGTTCCCACCACTGTAATTGGCTTCTGAAGCACACTAGTAAAGAAGTTGTCAACGGTAATATTTTTTGATGATCATTGAATGCTTTTAGCAAGATCTTTCACTACATTCAATCCAAGATTTTTCTGAATAAATTCATGGGGCTTCCTTCTCGTGTAAACAGTTCCCTCTAAAGCATATGATCACATAACAAAAATTTTTTTATGCCACACTTGGCTGGTTCAGAGGGCATATACTGGGTGAAGCTGCATCTTCCACGGATTAGGACTAGCTGTTCGTCAACTGTGAGCGAATGATTGGGCTTCATTCTATTTCTACACTTGTCAAGAAATAGTTCCCATACATAGCGAACTTCTGCGTCATCTGCAGATCGAGCTTCACGGGTACGCCTGTCATCAAATCTAATCATTCTCCTTATATCCTCGAATCTATTTACTGGCAAGGTAGCCTTCTATGTAGGATTTTCCTTTTCATCCTAGAATAATTCTCTAATAAGGACATCCCAAGTCTTCTCATCACCAGAAAGCAGTAAAAGACCAAGAAAACCCACCATTCCAGGAAGCAAAACGTTTTTCCACGTAAAGCAGCCACTCTTCTGCCTTCAATATTTGTGCAGATGATCATTTCCTTGGAGATGAAATAGTCCCAGGCATCCTTAGGTTTACAGGTATTCAAACCAAGGGCTGGACTAGGTGCCTTCTTTACGATGTTATGGACAGGCGTACGAAAAGTTGCATGAGGATCTAATTTCCAAATCGCTCCATTCCGACTAATGTATGTGTGGTCTTCTATACCTTTTTGTGGTTGTGCTCCATTTTCAGACTCTGATGAAGTAATATTATCGGAAGGACTGCCATCTGCCTCAATATTCACATCTGCAGGTTCATTGGCTAATTCTTCACTACTTGCATCTTCAAATATATTTCCTTCCTCGCAAGAATCATCTTCTTCAGACCACAGAGCCACAACACTTCTAGAGATTGCAGTTTTACTTAGAAACTCATGCCTGCAAACGCCACCCACCGACGCTGTGGAGCATCAAAGTCACAGGCGCCAGCTCCGGTAAATGTATGTATATGCAAGATGATCCGTGATTGTGTTACAAACTTCCTAGTATGATGGAAACAGACAAATGTATCGATTTGAGGTAAGGGCCCCTGTACCGGAAACAAACGTGTCGAAAGTTGTAAGTGAAAATCGTTATCCTGCCTCTGACAGTGGAATACGTGTACTGGTACTGTTGTTGCTAGGATTGTAGGGTAGGCAACGTTCAGAGGCGGCAGTATAGACCGAAACAAGAAAAAAAGTGCAGTAAACATGGACTCTAAACTGCATAATTCTGGAGCTGTAAGCACTTGTTCAATAGTGGAGATGGCTTTCACGCAAGCGATGATGAACAAGTGCTCATGGTTCATGATGTATGCATCTTACAGCCTATGTGTACTGCACATTGTTTTCTTCTTTCGTTCCATACCACCGCCTCTGCAAGTTTCCTGTCCTACATCCTAGCAACAACGATAACGGTACATACTGTCAGAGGTAACAGAAAGGTTTTCTGTTATAATTTTCCGGTGCAAGGACATAATCACAAATGTACGCATTTATCCATCTGCATCATCTTAGAAAGTTTGTAACATCTTCGTGGGATCCATCTATTTTTGTAGGTGCCGGTTCCTATAACTTTGACGTTCTGTAGCATCGCAAGATGACGTTTTCAGAAGTAGATTCGTATGTAAAACTTGATCAGTTAAATCGCCTGTACAGTCCCGAGTAGCGTGAAACACCCTGCATATAGAATGAATAACATCAGGCAATGGACTAGAACGCTGTCTCACTCACTTCTCACGTATTGCCTTACTTTTATGTCCTTCGACTTGTACAGCCTCTGTCTCATTTCTTGTACAGCCTCTGGTGGAGTTCTAAGTAATGATTCTCTCGCTATATTTTATTCCTGGTTGCATCTTAAATTCAAACTGCATATTCTGGTCAACATTGTCAAAAGTTTCTGTATCTAAAGATGTTATAGATATGGGTTCTGTTCCCTCCAAATGGATTTTCCTCTAGATCGGCTTCGGTAAGGTGCTCCCTTCCGCTCTAAATAGTTTGTAGCAGTATTTTCAGCAAGCAGTTATAATAGTGGTGGTTTCACTGATCACGATTTGCCTTGTGTAGCATTGGTGCTATTACGCTTCTCGTTTAGTGTGAGGATTTAGCGGGTATCTCAGCTGGCGTACTCGTTCAGGAGTGGAGCAGCAAATCCCGGCAGAGTGAGTCGTCGCCAGCTCCGCTAGAGCCCTCTGGTAGCGAAGCCCTGCGCTACAGACAACTGACTGTGTGAGGGACCAGTAGCGACACCTAGCAGCGATGTGGTGAAAAGGAAATAGTATTGCTAAAAGTTTATCCACGCCTTTTAGCATTTAGAATGGAGATATGGCACGGAATTTAATAGCAAAAGAAAACAGCTATAGTGGCAGTCTCTCTCTCGCAATGCAACAATAGTACAACAACAATAGACCAACTGAATCTGTAGAGGTAGTAATAAAATTTCTTTTCTGACCTGCAAGATACTTTTATATAAAGCTGAGCCTGAGAGGTTGTCATGAAACTACCAACAGAATTATTATATGAGACATGTAGACCTGTCAGTAAAATTCGTTTTTTTAAATGTTAACTGTTTAATTTAGCATTCAGCTGACATAAGACCAGGAGAATTATCCTGTATCATACAAACAAAGAGTTTATCTCATTATTGACCTGTATCCTATCTTAATCTCATTTAGACACTTGAATAATTTGAAAAAAAGGCCTGTGTTTGTTTTGGAACTACAATTGCTGACAATATACACTTATAAATGGCACTGAGTGTGAACGGTTACGAAACGATTTCTGATACAGAATTTATTTATTATCGTATAATCAATCCTGATAATAAAAAGAAAAGGCAGACTGAGACACCTGAAAATATCTTGTGTGATGGTATTGATATAATATTTTGCATTTCTTTGACATTGAGATAATTTATTCTGTTTCAGCACTGGGAATGTGCTAAGTAAATATGTATCAGTATTATAGCCAAACTTACTTTCATAATTACCTACAAGAAAATGAAAGCTGTTTTGGTATTCATCTTAGCAGCATTTAGCACAAAAAGGAAAATAAAACTTATTAGTTTTTTAAGAGAGGATTTTATTTCATTGTTGCAATCCTACAAATGTTCATGATACATGTAGTAGCAGTTTCTTGTGACAGTGAAATGTGTTATGTAGAAAGTACCTGGAAAATATATGTAGATGTGGTAGGTGAAGAAAGTGTGCATATTAAAATTTAAAATAAGTGATTGCAGCAGCATAATGAGGTATATTTTGTAGTGAGGGAGTGAGCTCCACGTGGGATCCGAAGCACGGACCCCACGGGGGTGCCCGGCATGCGCCACATGCCAGGGCAGAGGTGGAGGCTAGTGTTCGGAAATCTGAAAATTCCAGCGCCGGCCGGGGATTGAACCCCGGCCCGGCTGGGGCGAATAGCCCCAACCGAGGCGCTGGAACGTTCCAGACCCCCTTACCACTAGACCACCGGGGACCCCGGCCGTTTCCTGCTCTGAACTCGGTCTGGTAGTCCTGTCACACTTCCTGTTGTCGGCTGTGTTTACATCGGACGCTGAGTGGCATAGTGTAGCCGGCAACATTAGAACGCTGTGAGGGGGAAGTGTTTACCTCCGACTAGTAGCTGTCCCCCCTACCCAGGTGAAGTAGCTTTACAGTTACCAAAGACATTTGAAATCAGCCTTTGCGACTGTATGCAGTCGACGGTTGTTAATCGTTTGTTTCAACCTGTTCCCAAATGCCTCGAGAAAACCGAAGCAACTTCTTCACTAATCGAGGCGACTGTCATATCAAAACGACCCGCAGACATTCTATAATTACAAGTCAACGCCTAGCTTACACCAGATAATTCTGTCTGTTTCATCAGTTGTTTTAACAGTGCACGAAATACCACAGCATATTATTAATCCGTTGCAAATAAATTTCTGTGTGTGCAGTTCAGGTCTGGGCCGTAGAGTTTTCGTGAAAACGTCGGGATAAAATCGTAACATGTGTTTCATATTAATATGAAATTTAGTTAACAATATCTTTATTACAGTGGTCACACTCACAATTTTGGACTTTTCAGTGGCTGGGGTACGATATAGCCTTTGAGTACGTTATCGCGTTGCGCAATTTCTTCCTTTTTTTCCGACTCTGAGGGAGCTGTCACCTTCTCTCAGCGCTGCCCTATTTAGGCTTCTGGGAGGGCTTTTCTCACGTTTTCTGTAATTTAAAGCATATTTACAAGTCCTGAGACGAACTCTTCCTATGTGTCGTAGGTTTAAACTCAATATAGATTTTCGTTTATATTCCAGCGAATATTTTTATTTTCTGTTACTCCTAGCGGCGCTCCCTAAGCTGTTCATCGCAATGACACACAAATGAGAATCCTAGCTAACAGCTTCACCAGTTTATAATTTTGCATAAAGATGATTCCTAACAATGACCCGCATATGCCAATACAGGCAATAAGTGACAACCACGTGGACTTAACCTTTGTTTGCGCACTGTCAGTCTCGTAATTAATAGTGATTCAAATCTGACGCCATTTTGTCACACAAGGAACTTCGACCACGGAGAAAGTAGACGTTTTTCACTTTAGGATATTTTCCAGGAAGTTTCCGACATTCGTAAAACAGAAACGAGTTTCGACGCTGTGGAATGCAACGAGAAGTAGCAGGTAACGAATTGTTTCGGGATTCCACCATCCAAGCTGCAAACGATCATCGAGCGGAAAGATAATGTTGCTCATAAGTATTAAAAAGCGGGAGCAAGCAGACCGGGCGAGACGAAAGTTTATAGTATTGCCTTACTCAATGCAGGGTACAAAAGGTATTTGTCGGAACGCTAAGACATTTACGGTTAGTCTGGGAACAGAAGTCTCAGATACAAATAAGGAGTGACACGCTAGCTCCAAAGACATAAGGTTCTTTATGAGAAACATAATTGACAAAAAGCAACCATTCGTGACAGTTGGTTCAGCATTGAAAAATGAATGAAGCTGAATTTATGTATTTTCGAACATTTGTGTGTACCTTCCGTTTCAAATACTAAAGCAAAAAAACATGTAAGAAAACTGGAAATACGTTAGTAAAAAAAAATCAAAATTTTATTTCGATTTTTCCTGATTTCATCTAGAGTAAAGTCGAGTTAATTATTCTAACTTCGAATTGTGCAGACTCGATTGTAACGGTCATTTGCGCTTCGAATTTTCTACTCAGGAGTAATGTCTAAAAAGTAAAAACAAATCTTTTCGTACTACTATCCACGTTGCAGTGGATGCTGGTTTGGTTGTCCTTTTTAGTATATCAGTATGATCATAGAGTCATAATCAACGTACACAACGCTGTTACGGTATAAAAGTACTTTGGTAAAAATAAAAGTCGCGTAAGAATGCGCTTTTGCCATGCATCCCAACTCCCTAAATCCGCCATCAGGCAAAAGAAAGTGAATACTCTTTCCTTTGCTTTCACCCTTCATCAATGACAATTGATAATGACTTGGCAGCAGAGACCTGTTTAGCTTGAGTGAGTGCTTAAACGGAAGGCATTGACGAATAAAAATACAAAACATATATACGTAACGTCACGTAACCATGAAGAAAAGCAGACTTGGTTTATTTTACCATATAAGTTAATTCTTTTAAAACATCGTAAGTAGAATTAACAATTTCGGTCGCTTTCAACATCTAGGAATGTTCTTCATAATAGATAAGTTTCTGATATTTACTTATAGCATTCTTGTGTCTTTTCCCCTTGCATTTGGAGTTGTCTTCTCTGACTGCAGATTTTTGAGCAGCAGTGATGTCATTATCCTACATTTATGTTGGTCTGCAGCGCTGAGGTTGATCCCTCACCTGTGGTCGAGTGAGAGATCATTCCAAAGTATGGCAGGCAGCGAAAGACTTTGCGAGGGGCCGATCGTAGGGCCTCCAGAGGAACCTTTTTGGAACGCAAATTCGTGGTGTTCACAGAAGGTGAGTTTGCTGGTGGTTCGGAACTCCAATAATAGGCGCGTAATTGGGCCCCCTTAGTAACATGGCTGCCAAGGTGTGGAAGGATGGCAGTGTGCACAAGGTGGGGGAGTCAGTCCTGATTTCTAAAGAGTGCTTCCGGATGCCATGAAGAGTACAGGGTGCACCCAACTGCAGGTGGTGGCCCCAGTCGGTGCCAATGGCTTGTGTCGCTTTGGATTGGAGGAGATTCTCTCTCCTTTTGTTTAGCGGATATGGTTAAGCGAGTTTAAGGCGGAGCTCACAATCTGCACCATCATCGACAGAACCGACTGTGGTCCTTCGGTGCAGAGCCGAGTGGAAGGTATGAATCATAGGCTCAGGCGGTTATGTGACTGTGTAGGCCTCAGATTCCTTGACTTGAGCCATAGTGTGGTGGGTTTCCGGATTCCGCTTAATAGGTCAGGAGTCCACTACACGGGTAGTGGGGGCGGATTTTTAGGTTAGAGGGTCTCAGGAAAACATAGAAATGGCGTCTGTCTAAAAGGGGGCAGGTAACACACAGTAAGGTGGTTATAGAAACGATCGGTGTTGTAAATTATCGTAGCTGTGTTGGGAAAGAACCAGAGCTCCAGGCCCTAATAGAAAGCACTGAAGCTCAAACAGTTATAGGTACGGAAACCTGGCTAAAGCCGGAAATATGTTAAGCCGAAATTTTTTCAAACGACCTAACAACGTTCAGAAGGGATAGATTAAACATAGTTGGTGCTGGAGTATTTATTGCTGTCAGAAGTAGTTTACCTTGTAGTGAAACTGAAGTAGATAGTTCCTGCGAAATAGTTTGGGTAGAGGCTGTACTTGTCAATCGGACTAAACTGGATCGTTTTACCGACCCCGACTGAGAGGATATAGTTGCTGAACAGTTCAAAGAAAACGTGAGTCTCATTTCAAATCGGTACCCCACTCCCACAATTATAGTCGGTGTTGATTTCGATCTATCCTCGATATGCTGGAAAATTTATACCTTTAAAGGCGGCGGTACGCATAAAACGTCAGCCGAAATTGTACTGAATGCTTTCTAAAAAAATTATTTTGAACAATTAGTTCGTGAGCCCACTCGAAGCATAAATGGTTACGAAAGCGTACTTGACCTCATAGCAGCAAATATTCCTGGATGAATAGGTAGTATCATGACGAATACAGGGATTAGCGACCACAAGTCAGTTGCCCGTACACTGAATAGTGTAACACCTACAACCATCAAAAAGAAACTTAAAGTACATCTGTTTAAAAAAAGCTGACAATGCTCTTAACGATTTTTAAGGAAACAGCCTCCACTCCTTCCGATCTGATCATGTAAGCGTAGAAAAGATGTGGAATGATTTCAGAGAAATAGTATCGATTGCAATTGAGAGATATATATACCACATAGATTAATAAGTGATGGTACTGATCCCCCATGGACAAAACGGGTGAAATCGCTGTTGCAGAAGTAACGAAAAAGCATGCCAAAACTAAAAGAATCCAAAATCCGCAAGACTAGCAATGTTTTGCAGAAGTTCTAAATATAGCGGTTACTACAGCGAGATGCTCTTGATAATTTCCGCTACAAAACTCTGTTTCGAAATCTGGCGAAAAACCCAAAGAGATTCTGGTCATGCATGAAGTACACCAGTGTCAAGACGCCATCAGTACCTTCACTGCGCGAAAGTAACGGTGGAGTCACTGATGACAGTGCAACTAAAGTAGAGTTAAGAAACGTGGTTTTCCGAAACTCTTTCAGCAAAGAATACGAAGTAAGCATTCCCGAAGCCCAGTCAACAGAAAGTGCCAAAATGAGAAGCATATATCCTCGGTGTAGCAAAGCAGCTTAAATCACTTATTAAAGGCAAGGTTTCCGTTCCAGATTGTATACCAGTCAAGTTCCTCTGAGTGTGCTGATACAATAGGTCCATGTTTAGTAATTATATACAACCGCTTCCCCCATGAACCATGGACCTTGCCGTTGGTGGGGAGGCTTGCGTGCCTCAGCGATACACATGGCCGTACCGTAGGTGCAACCACAACGGAGGGGTATCTGTTGAGAGGCCAGACAAACGTGTGGTTCCTGAAGAGGGGCAGCAGCCTTTTCAGTAGTTGCAGGGGCAACAGTCTGGATGATTGAATGATCTGGCCTTGCAACATTAACCAAAATGGCGTTGCTGTGCTGGTACTGCGAACGGCTGAAAGCAAGGGGAAACTACAGCCGTAATTTTTCCCGAGGACATGCAGCTTTACTGTATGATTAAATGATGATGGCATCCTCTTGGGTAAAATATTCCGGAGGTAAAATAGTCCCCCATTCGGATCTCCGGGCGGGGACTACTCAGGAGGATGTCGTTATCAGGAGAAAGAAAACTGGCGTTCTACGGATCGGAGCGTGGAATGTCAGATCCCTTAATCGGGCAGGTAGGTTAGAAAATTTAAAAAGGGAAATGGATAGGTTAAAGTTAGATATAGTGGGAATTAGTGAAGTTCGGTGGCAGGAGGAACAAGACTTCTGGTCAGGTGATTACAGGGTTATAAACACAAAATCAAATAGGGGTAATGCAGGAGTAGGTTTAATAATGAATAGGAAAATAGGAATGCGGGTAAGCTACTACAAACAGCATAGTGAACGCATTATTGTGGCCAAGATAGATACTAAGCCCACACCTACTACAGTAGTACAAGTTTATATGCCAACTAGCTCTGCAGATGACGAAGAAATTGAAGAAATTTACGATGAAATAAAAGAAATTATTCAGATAGTGAAGGGAGACGAAAATTTAATAGTAATGGGTGACTGGAATTCGAGTGTAGGAAAAGGGAGAGAAGGAAACATAGTAGGTGAATATGGATTGGGGCTAAGAAATGAAAGAGGAAGCCGCCTAGTAGAATTTTGTACAGAGCACAACTTAGTCATAGGTAACACTTGGTTTAAGAATCATGAAAGAAGGTTGTATACGTGGAAGAACCCTGGAGATACTAAAAGGTATCAGATAGATTATATAATGGTAAGACAGAGATTTAGGAACCAGGTTTTAAGTTGTAAGACATTTCCAGGGGCAGATGTGGACTCTGACCACAATCTATTGGTTATGACCTGTAGATTAAAACTGAAGAAACTGCAAAAATGTGGGAAATTAAGGAGATGGGACCTGGATAAACTGAAAGAACCAGAGGTTGTACAGAGTTTCAGGGAGAGCATAAGGGAACAATTGACAGGAATAGGGGAAAGAAATACAGTAGAAGAAGAATGGGTAGCTCTGAGGGATGAAGTAGTGAAGGCAGCAGAGGATAAAGTAGGTAAAAAGACGAGGGCTGCTAGAAATCCTTGGGTAACAGAAGAAATATTGAATTTAATTGATGAAAGGAGAAAATATAAAAATGCAGTAAATGAAGCAGGCAAAAAGGAATACAAACGTCTCAAAAATGAGATCGAGAGGAAGTGCAAAATGGCTAAACAGGGATGGCTAGAGGATAAATGTAAGGATGTAGAGGCTTATCTCACTAGGGGTAAGATAGATACTGCCTACAGGAAAATTAAAGAGACCTTTGGAGAGAAGAGAACCACGTGTATGAATATCAAGAGCTCAGATGGCAACCCAGTTCTAAGCAAAGAAGGGAAGGCAGAAAGTTGGAAGGAGTATATAGAAGGTTTATACAAGGGTGATGTACTTGAGGACAATATTATGGAAATGGAAGAGGATGTAGATGAAGACGAAATGGGTGATACGATATTGCGTGAAGAGTTTGACAGAGCACTGAAAGACCTGAGTCGGAACAAGGCCCCCGGAGTAGACAACATTCCATTAGAACTACTGACGGCCTTGGGAGAGCCAGTCATGACAAAACTCTACCAGCTGGTGAGCAATATGTATGAGACAGGCCAAATACCCTCAGACTTCAAGAAGAATATAATAATTCCAATCCCAAAGAAAGCAGGTGCTGACAGATGTGAAAATTACCGAACTATCAGTTTAATAAGTCACAGCTGCAAAATACTAACGCGAATTCTTTACAGACGAATGGAAAAACTGGTAGATGCGGACCTCGGGGAGGATCAGTTTGGATTCCGTCGAAATGTTGGAACACGTGAGGCAATACTGACCTTACGACTTATCTTAGAAGAAAGATTAAGAAAAGGCAAACCTACGTTTCTAGCATTTGTAGACTTAGAGAAAGCTTTTGACAATGTTGACTGGAATACTCTTTTTCAAATTCTAAAGGTGGCAGGGGTAAAATACAGGGAGCGAAAGGCTATTTACAATTTGTACAGAAACCAGATGGCAGTCATAAGAGTCGAGGGGCATGAAAGGGAAGCAGTGGTTGGGAAAGGAGTGAGACAGGGTTGTAGCCTCTCCCCGATGTTATTCAATCTGTATATTGAGCAAGCAGTAAAGGAAACAAAAGAAAAATTTGGAGTAGGTATTAAAATTCATGGAGACGAAGTAAAAACTTTGAGGTTCGCCGATGACATTGTAATTCTGTCAGAGACGGCAAAGGACTTGGAAGAGCAGTTGAACGGAATGGACAGTGTCTTGAAAGGAGGATATAAGATGAACATCAACAAAAGCAAAACGAGGATAATGGAATGTAGTCAAATTAAATCGGGTGATGCTGAGGGAATTAGATTAGGAAATGAGACACTTAAAGTAGTAAAGGAGTTTTGCTATTTAGGAAGTAAAATAACTGATGATGGTCGAAGTAGAGAGGATATAAAATGTAGACTGGCAATGGCAAGGAAAGCGTTTCTGAAGAAGAGAAATTTGTTAACATCGAATATAGATTTAAGTGTCAGGAAGTCATTTCTGAAAATATTTGTTTGGAGTGTAGCCATGTATGGAAGTGAAACATGGACGATAACTAGTTTGGACAAGAAGAGAATAGAAGCTTTCGAAATGTGGTGCTACAGAAGAATACTGAAGATAAGGTGGATAGATCACGTAACTAATGAGGAGGTATGGAATAGGATTGGGGAGAAGAGAAGTTTGTGGCACAACTTGACTAGAAGAAGGGATCGGTTGGTAGGACATGTTTTGAGGCATCAAGGGATCACAAATTTAGCATTGGAGGGCAGTGTGGAGGGTAAAAATCGTAGAGGGAGACCGAGAGATGAGTACACTAAGCAGATTCAGAAGGATGTAGGTTGTAGTAGGTACTGGGAGATGAAGAAGCTTGCACAGGATAGAGTAGCATGGAGAGCTGCATCAAACCAGTCTCAGGACTGAAGACCACAACAACAACAACATACAACCGCTCACAGAAAGATCCGTACCTAAAGACTGGAAAATTGCTCAGGTCACACCAATTTCTTAAAGTACTGCCTTTTGTGATGTTTAACAAAACTGTTGGCAAGCGTACTTGTTATACAAATGGGGACGGCAAAGGCTGAAGGTCGTAAAAAGAATTTCAGCGTTAAAATGGAAATAGTTGTAGGAGAGTATCAGAAGTAATAACCTAATGACATCTTTAATTTCTTGTACATTAGGTTTTTGTGTTGGAGAAGATTCTCATCAGTAATTTTAATAGTCTCATAAATGTGAATGTTAACAAGTAAATTAACTACGTTAAAGGATACGGAATTACCATCATCAGAAATGGAAAAGTTTTTAATTTTAGCTGTTAGTTAAAGGGAATTTTTGACAGTGTAGTTTTCTTCAAAAACATAATATTCTTTAAATGGTGTATATAATTTTTTGCCGATTTCGTAGAAGCGCCGTCTGTATAGTTAACACTGTGGACAGGAAGCGAAGGCGGCGTGCAGTCGGAGTCGATGCTGGGCTCCAATTGTCGTCTACGACGGGACTGCCCGGGAGGCACACTTACACTCCAGTGGCCGCACGAGTCACGGTGGATGCAGCGAAAGGTCCGCAGCAGCAGTGATACTGTTGCGGTTGTGTGCACCACCTGTTCTAGTGTCTCGTGTGCACCAAGGACCTCTGCAGACCGAGTTGCAACTTTCTTAGCTCGCTGGATTGTGCAGTTGCTAATTTACAGGGGCTGTGCCCGATGCAGCCCGCCTGGCAGTAGTGTGTTGCAGCGTGGCGTCAGCGCCTGACAGCTTCCGCAACTGGACGAATGAACTGGCGGTAAAAAAAAGTCACAACTACTTTCGTTTTCTGACAAAGGCTATAGCCAAAAATTTAGTTATAGAGTTTGATGGTCTTTTCTATGTGCCTGAGCGATCATCCTTACGGTGAGTTGCTGACTACTCTCAGAGTATTTGCTCGAGTTACCCGTTGCGTGTGTTATCGCCGCGGTCTCATTTCATCGACGTGGTGACTGTGACATGTGAATGGCTGGCCACATGAATGGACTTTCGTGGCGGGCCAAAATTGCAGGCCATTTCTGTGGGTCTCTCTAACGGATCGGGCCTGCCGATCCAAAGCCAATAGTTTGCCACTAATGTGCGGGTACTACCATGGACCTAGGACTGTGGTGCCCCTCCTCGGCCCCAGGCGATGTATTTCGGGAATCGTGACTGTCTCACAGCAAGTACATTGTACAGTGCGGCGTTTGATACAAAATTTATTTATTATAGTATATTTTGGCACTTCGAAAGTAGTTTATATATTTGAAAGAATGGACGATAAGAAAAAAAATTTGTGGCAATCGCAGGCAGTTTGTACACTATGAAGTCATGTATTTATTGAAAGAAAAAGAATCACACAATACCTGTAGATAATAGACATAACTCAGTGAGTAATAACCGACAATTACGAACATAGAAGCATAATTTTATTAGCAGTCACCTACAGTGTTGGTTGACACACCTCTTCCCCACCTTGTACATTTATTTCGAGAGGCCTACTTTTTTTCTGAGATTATTTTAAATACCATCACTGCTTTCAGGAATGTGTCTCGCAACTCCAAGAAAATGCATATTTTCGTCACCAAATAGGTTTCGCTTTATGAAAATAAAATCAGTGATCTTAATTAAACATATCTACCATTGGGCTTCCTTTCTCCATCTACAAGCAGTTCATTACACAACATTTTGATGTTAGTACTTAACATTTTTCTTCACACGTTCAGAAACACAGAGGTCATTACTTTTTTTTTTTTACAATTTAGGTCTTTCACTTGGGGGAAAGTTGTGGCAACCCTGTAATAGGTTTCAATTTTCAGTCTCATTGCAGCATTGTTATTTAAGACAAGGCATAAGAATGTAATGGGTTTGAATCATTGCATGTCAGTCATCCATGAAATGCCAAATCTTACACGTCATTAAGACACATTTTCAAAAGAGAAAAAAGGTACATTGCATAATATACGAAAAAATGGACTCGCTCGGTGAGGATGTTATACAAACTTAATTATGTATGTAGACAGTTCATACGTTCCGGGAATAGAGAATCTCGACTATTTTCACCCGTTATCGACATTGATCCTGGCAAGATACCGATCCCACGGATTAAAAGATTTTCGAGAATGTTTTCATTTTAATAGTATAAATGTGACATAGTCATGCAGGAAGCAGGCGACCAGTATTATTATTTTAATAATGAACAGCCTCTGTTGCAACGCTTACCTAGACTTTACCCAGGTTTCAGTAGGGATAACTCAACCTTCTTCAGAATAACAGTGTTTACTGTGTGTTCATAGTGGAGATCCAGTACAGCACTCGTGGCTGCCGTATCGCGGTCGCGAAGTGGGGCCGAGGCAGTGCCAGATAAGTTTTACAGTCTGGCGATAGTTTATGAATTAGTAGTATTAACTAGGCGATGTCCACTATGGACAGACAGTAGATATGTTATTGTGAAGAAGGTTTGGTTATCCCGACTGAAACACAGGTAAATTCTAGATAAACGGTGCAACTGAGACTGTTCATTATTAAAATTAATGTTTATACAGTTGGTGACAGGACCGCGAAATGTTGAAGATATTTAAGTATTACTGTTATTAGAGTAATTAGAAGTTTTGCATTGAGGCTAACTGCGTCTATTCTGCGAAATTTTGCTTCACATGCAACTTTGAACGACATATGCACATGCAGTAATCGCATATGGATATCTGATGACGGCTACATTCCGAAACACAATACTGCCATTCCTTGCGCGATATTTGACGTTTAGTATTGGGACCCAGTCAACATGAACGCAGAACTACTGATGTTGTAATTTGAAGTTCGATGTTGGATAACAATTTCCGTGTGATATAATAACAAATTGCCAGTTTTCGGATTTTTCCTTTACGTGTACTGTAAAACCTTGCTCCTTGCTAATTTTCATTAGTGTAGGTCAACAGAAAGTGCCCTCTAGGTCTGTATATTTTACACCGTGAAGGGAACACGACCTCTGTATGTGAAAAAAATTTCAACTTGATACATCTCCCCGTTCCCGAAGCAAAGGATCTGCAACAGACAGACGAAAACAAGGGTAAAATATTAAGTGGTATATTTAGCCAAAAACATGGCACACTGCACTTAAAAATACAAAAAAGAAAGGCACCGAGATTCGAACTCGCGACTTCTACTGTTCCTGCACGCTCATTATCGCTAGACTACCAAGCCCGACATTTGCTTTTTTATGCTTATGGGTACAAGAAATGTCACGACCACAATAGTCTGAGTTGTAGGTAAAGCAGCAAAACAGTGCAGCTGACAATCCCCGCGAATTTCCGCTAGCCCCTTGTAACTCAGGGCAGGCTGCTGCTTCTTGTGGTCGAACAGCCAACCCCTTACTGCATTCCACGGTTACGCCGATGGCGAAGGCTGTGGTACTGAGATGAGAAGAATTTAGTGCACGAAGGCTGAGGGCTTACACATCCACACTATGTTCGTTTAGGACTTAAGCTCACGTTCTCTAAACACTTCCATAGTGGAAAATGATGAAAGGTTTCTGTTCCAGTAGTGTGCTGCAGCGTTGGCTCTTGCTATACCGTGCCCAGTTGGCTGTGTTTTGCCTTGCAATGCATAACACACTCATCCACTCGCCACTTTTATTTATCATCATCCCAATGAACCATGAACCATGGACCTTGCCGTTGGTGGGGAGGCTTGCTTGCCTCAGTGATACAGATAGACGTACCATAGGGCAACCAAAACGGAGGAGTATCTGTTGAGAGGCCAGACAAAGGTGTGATTCCTAAAGAGGGGCAGCAGCCTTTTTAGTAGTTGCAGGGCAACATTATGGATGATTGACTGATCTGCCCTTGTAACACGAACCGAAACGGCCCTGCTGTGCTGGTACTGCGAATGGCTGAAAGCGAGGGGAAACTATGGCAGAAATTTTTCCCGAGGGCATGCACATTTACTGTATGGTTAAATGATGATGGCGTCCTCTTCGGTAAAACATTTCGGGGGTAAAATAATCCCCCATTCGGATCTCTGGGCGAGCTCTACTCAGTAGGATGTCGTTATCAGGAGAAAGAAAACTGACGTTCTACGAAACGGAGCGTGGAATTTCAAATCCCTTAATCGGGCAGGTAGGTTAGAAAATTTAAAAAGGGAAATGGATAAGTTAAAGTAAGATATAGCGGCAATTGGTGAAGTTCGGTGGCAGGAGGAACAAGACTTTTGGTCAGGTGACTACAGGGTTATAAACACAAAATCAATGAGGGGTAACCAGGAGTAGGTTAAATAATGAATAAAAAAAATAGGAGTGTGGGTAAGCTACTACAAACAGCATAGTAAACGCATTATTGTGGCCAAGATAGACACGAAGCCCACGCCTACCACAGTAGTAGAACTTTATATGCCAACTAGCTCTGCAGATGACGAAGAAATGTATGATGAAGTAAAAGAAATTATTCAGATAGTGAAAGGAGACGAAAATTTAATAGTCATTGGTGACTGCAATTCGGTGGCAGGAAAAGGGAAATAAGGAAACGTGGTAGGTGAATATGGATTGGGGGGGGGGGGGGGGGGGGAGAAATGAAAGAGGAAGCCATCTGGTAGAATTTTGCACGGATCATAACTTAGCTATGATTAACACTGGGTTCAAGAATCATGAAAGAAGGTTGTATATGTGGAAGAGACCTGGAGATACTGCAATATTTCACATTATATAATGGTAAGACAGAGATTTAGGAAACAGGTTTTAAATTGTAAGACATTTCCAGGGGCAAATGTGGACTCTGGCCACAATCTATTGGTTATGACCTGTAGAAACTGCAAAAAGGTGGGAATTTAAGGAGATGGGACCTGGATAAACTGAAAGAACCAGTGGTTGTACAGAGCTTCAAGGAGACCGTAAGGGAACAAATGACAGGAATGGGGGAAAGTAATACAGTAGAAGAAGAATGGGTAGCTTTGAGAAACGAAGTAGTGAAGGCAGCAGAGGATAAATTAGGAAAAAAGATGAGGGCTGCTAGAAATCCTTGGGTAACAGAAGAGTTATTGAACCTAACTGATGAAAGGAGAAAATATAAAAATGCAGTAAATGAAGAAGGCAAAAAGGTATACAAATGTCTCAAAAATGAGATCGACAGGATGTGCAAAATGGCTAAGCAGAGATGGGTAGAGGACAAATGTAAGGATGTAGAGGCTTGTCTCACCAGGGGTAATATAGATACTGCCTACAGGAAAATTAAAGAGAACCACTTGTATGAATATCAAGAGCTCAGATGGAAACTCAGTTCTAAGCAAAGAAGGGAAAGCTGAAAGTTGGAAGGAGTATATAGAGGATCTATACAAGGGTGATGTACTTGAGGACAATATTGTGGAAATGGAAGAGGATGTAGATGAAGATGAAATGGGAGATATGATACTGCATGAAGAGTTTGACAGAGCAGTGAAAGACCTGAGTCGAAAACCTTCCATTAGAACTACTGACAGCCTTGGGAGAGCCAGTCCTGACAAAACTCTACCATCTGGTGAGCAAGGTGTATGAGACAGGCGAAATACCCTCAGACCTCAAGAAGAGTATAATAATTCCAATCCCAAAGAGAGCAAGCGTTGACAGATGAGAAAATTACCAAACTATAAGTTTAATAAGTCACAGCTGCAAAGTACTAACGCAAATTCTTTACAGATGAATGGAAAAACTAGAAGCCAACCTCGGGGAAGATCAGTTTGGATTCCGTAGAAATATTGGAACACATGAGGCAATACTGACCCTACGACTTACCTTATAAAGTAGATTAAGGAAAGGCAAACCTACGTTTCTAACATTTGTAGACTTAGAGAAAGCTTTTGACAATGTTGACTGGAATACTTGCTTTCAAATTCTAAAGGTGGCAGGGGTAAAATACAGGGAGCGAAAGGCTATTTACAATTTGTACAGAAACAAGATGGCAGTTATAAGAGTCAAGGGACATGAAAGGGAAGCAGTGGTTGGGAAGGGAATGAGACAGGATTGTAGCCTCTCCCCGATGTTATTCAGTCTGTATATTGTGCAAGCAGTAAAAGAAAAGTTCGGAGTAGGTATTAAAATCCACGGAGAAGAAATAAAAACTTTGAGGTTCACCAGTGACGTGGTAATTCTGTCAGAGACAGCAAAGGACCTAGAAGAGCAGTTGAACGGAATGAATAGTGTCTTGAAAGGAGGATATAAGGTGAACATCAACAAAAGCAAAACAAGGATAATGGAATGTAGTCGAATTAAGTCAGGTGATACTGAGGGAATTATATTAGGAAATGAGACACTTAAAGTAGTAAATGAGTTTTGCTATTTGGGGAGCAAAATAACTGATGAGAAGTAGAGAGGATATAAAATGTAGACTGGCAAGGAAAGCGTTTCTGAAGAAGAGAAATATGTTCACATCGAGTATAGATTTATGTGTCAGGAAGTCGTTTCTGAAAGTATTTGTATGGAGTGTAGCCTGGTATGGAAGTGAAACATGGACAATAAGAGAATAGAAGCTTTCGAAATGTGGTGCTACAGAAGATTAGATGGGTAGATCATATAACTAATGAGGAGGTATTGGATACGATTCGGGAGAAGGCGAGTTTGTGGCACAACTTGAGTAGAAGAAGGGATCGGTTGGTAGGACATGTTCTCAGACATCACCAATTTAGTATTGGAGGGCAGCAGGAAAGGTAAAAACGTAGAGGAAGACCAAGAGATGAATACAGTAAACAGATTCAGAAGGATGTAGGTTGCAGTAGGTACTGGGAGATGAAGCAGCTTGCACAGGATAGAGCAGCATGGAGAGCTGCATCAAACCAGTATCAGGACTTAAGACCACAACATCCCAATGATCAAATTTGTGCTGTATTCATATTAATTTATCTCATTTTTATTACAATATACAACAAATAACTGTTTTTATGACACAAGAAATTATGTGCTGGACAGACCTATTCCTTGAAGTTGTGATTTCATTTGCCACATCATATATTTTTCTACAGTTGAGCAGAGCTATTCACTTATACTTTAGTGACATTTGTTAAGCATGTGGTTATTGATCTTCTTATGGGCTTGCAAGACACATTCACTGATGAAATTTTGTTCATCACATGAAATTAAATCCTTATACATTTGTGCACAGCTATTCACTTATGCTGTAATAACATTTGTCAAGCATGTTGTTCTTTATAACAGTTTTAAATTTATCCTAATTTTCCAGCTCTTTGATATGTTTTGGTAGTGCATTAAAAAGTTTGATGCCTTGATTACATACATGTTTCTGACTTTGGGTCCTTATTACAGCCTGTAAGTGGAGATTTTTACATTGCCGTGTATGGTAACCTGTATTGGTTTTTCATTTTGTCGCGATTTTGTTTGATCACCGACAGACATTTCAGAATGTATAATGATGGAATTGCAAAAATTTCCAATGCTTTAAAAAGGGGCCTACAACGTGTTTGATGTGGGCTCTGGGTCGTTATCTGAATAGGGTGTTTTTGTAATTTGAAAATCTCATTTAAACAACAATTTGTTTTTCCTCAAGGATACTATCCTATAGGCCTCAATTGACTGGAAATAGCCAAAATATACTAATCTGGTACAGTCATTACTACAAACTCTTGAAATTATTCCAAGTACAAAACATGCTGAATTGGGTTTTAGTGCTAAGCTCACCACATGGTCCTTCCAGTTTATTTTCTCATCAATGTGCATACCCAGGAATTTTGCTCACTGAACTCTTTCAAGTTTTTTTCCTCCATAGTGAGATGTAGGTCGTCATGTTCACTTATTCTTACATATTGCACATAATTAGTTTTTTTTTTTTGCATTCAGTGTTAGCTTGTTTGCACTGAGCCATTTTTGTGTATCTTGTAGGACATGGTCCACAATAGTGTGCAATGACTGCTTCATAAAACAAACAATTAAACTAGTATCTTCAGCAAAACAACTTGATTCTAGCTTTTCTATCTGGCACATGAATATAATTAATGTAAACGGGGAACAGCAAGGGGCCTAATAGACTTCTTTTGGTGCTGTAATTCCAACCACCTGCATCCTCTTTTCCAGATACTACTCAAGCCACTTTTTGTTCCGGTCCTCTGATACCTATAGCTTCAAGCTTTCCAAACATATGCTGTGGTCAACAGTGTCAAAGGCTTTTGACAGCTCTAGATTTATCCTGACAACACTTTTTCCCCTCTCCCAATTTACTAATTATTTATTTTGGGTTTTTTCCAGTACAGCTGTTTCGCTACTACTCCCAGCTAGAAATCCATGCTGATTACTGTTTATCAGATTCCATAATTAAGATAATGTGTCACTCTATATTTGATTAGTATCACCAAAACCTTAGAGAAAGTTTGGAGAAGTGAGACAGGTGTGCAGTTTTCTGTTTCAAGATTATCACTCTTTTTCAACAGGGGAACGAATTTAGAAATTTTCGTTTCTGTGGAAAAAACTTGCATATTTTTTGACAAAATACAGTTGATATGCTACACTGGGTTTTTTCTTTATTGTGTAGATACACGGTCTGGTCCATAATATTAATGTGACCACTGCCTGCAATCAAAATCGACATGCAGTAATCACTCACAGACAACACCACTAGCAGTGAAGGGTATACAAAGCATGTTGGGAGCCAGAGAAAATAGTGCAGTTGTCACTGTAAGGAGGAGACAAAATGTGCACTGTCATTGGCTTTTGGGGAAAGGGTGGAAGCATTTGGGAATGAGTAAGTCTGTAAACTGTTCGCATGTCAGTGTGGTTAAAGTATACTGTGCTCAGCAAAATGGTGCTATTCAGAATTGGTGCCGTGGATACTGTTGTGTAGTCATGGGCCACAGATGACAGGGGTGAGTGTCAGCTGCAGAGACGTGCATCTGTTAAACAACTGACCACCCAGATGAACCGAGAGGCTTTTCAAATGACAGATGGCCATTGGCATGCACATTGTTAAATGTCTGAAAGCAAAACACACTGCAACAACTGTCAGAATGGGGCACAACAGGGGAGGGAGTCTGTGGCATTCCCTGGGTGGTGATGATATTCTGGGAGGCACAAAGGATCAACAGATGTATCCGTCTGTCCTCGAGGGCCGTGTCCACCCGTACACACAGTTTGTTTTTATTCAGCATAGTGACATTTACCAGCAGTACAATGCAACACAGCTCGCAGTGTACATGTGTGGTTCAAACAGCAACAGGACGAGTTTATTACATGCCTCTAACCACCAAAGTCCTCGGATTTAAACCAACTGAGAATCTGTGGGAACCCCCCTGCCAGGGTGTATTGTCCGTGGATCCTCACATGAGAAACCTAGAACACCTGGACTTGGCAATGAAATAGTAATGGCTCCACACCCCTGTTAATACAGAACCTCACAGCCACGTGGGGGAGCCCAGTTTGATACGGGATTTTTGTGTCCTTGGAAAGTGGGCATTGTGTTGTTCTTGTCATCAACAAGCATGTCTCAAAAGCAGCATAAAATGAAAAGAATTGCAGTAGGCAACTGATCGAGCCTGGATGGGGTCTGCCAGTCATTAATGCCATATGATCATTTCCATGAATCTCTTCCTGCATGTCTCGCAACGGTGTGCACTGCAAAAAGAGGTTATTCGAGGTCTTGACGGGTAGTCACATTAACGTGTCTGGACAGTGTATTTTCAGAAGAAATGAAGGTAACAAACTAAATAAATCATAATTACATTATTACTTTGCAGTGAGCCACAGGAGACCAAGGTCCATTGTACCAAAATACTCATAAAACATCTTTGAACCACCACCTGAATTTTATCAGTGGAGTTCATCTCACCCTTTATGTAGGAGAAAGTAAAAAACCTCCATAGACAATTTCAGAGGAGCCTCATATCTGATAGTACACTGATAAGATATCTTTTCGGTTGCTACTTTGGACTTGTGATCACTGTATGTTTCTGAGGAAAGGCCATAATGTTCAGACTTTGGTGACCAAGGTAGACAAAAGCTTTTAAATTTTGAAATAGTATCTTTGTTTGTTTATAGCCCAACACATTTAGCATATTTGGTCACTGTTCCTCTTTGGTACGTTTCCCTTTCTAATGCTCTAGGTGGAATGAAGTGGTCATATGGACATTGATACCTGGGAGTCACTTGCTGGGTAAGTTTGGCTGACAAGTAGCAGGTCTTTTCTGTTGACACCACGGTGGGTGACTTTCATGCTGGCGATGATGAATCAATAATAAGGACAACATATCACCCACTCCCTGAGCAGAGAGAAGGTGCGACATGACTGGAAATGAACTGCATGGCAGTCAGATATGCTGACCACTCAGTGAAGTGGGTCGATAGATGCTACTCAACGTTATTTGCCTCCCTTCATCACATATTTTATAATGTGCCTTTTACATGCTCTTTCCTCAACCCTCCTCGTATGGGATTATTCTCTCCCAAATGCTTGTCTACAAGGAATGTTGTATCACACAATGTGGCCACATTAAGATCCTAACTCGTAGTTAGTCATCGAGATGAACATTGTAAGTTGCCATTGACAGTCAGTCTCAAACACAACAGGAATCACTGCAGACCCATGTCTACTAGTTTTCAACCAAATAATGTGATGGCAAGTTGCATGCAGTGGGACCGTTGCAGAAGACTATTGAGGCATAAAAATGTATATGTTGTCAGTGCAGCAAACACCACATAAACTGGACAGCAGGTGACTTGAAATGTGTGGTGGTTTAGCCTCTTTCTGAGATCATATCAAGGGCTCTGACAGCACAATAAGGTTTTTAACCTGCAATGGGCAGAGGATAAACAGAGTGTCTCAAAAGTTACAGAACACTTATGTTGTGTAACAGCATGCAAACAAATTAGACCTAAGGTATTGTAACAAAGTCTTATGCAGTTTAATCAATTTCAACATGTGGGCACAATTTCCAGTCTGTTATCAGGATCGATCCACATTGAGCACATTATATCTGCATCACCTGTGGCAAGGACAGAAATGATTTTGTTCATTAAATTTTTGATGTGGTTGACAGCTGCTTGTTAGACTCTGTCCTTGGTATGTGCTCACAGAAACAAGCCCACGTTTCTAATGCCTGTTGGCCTAGAACACCAGGGAATAGGACCACCCCTGCCATTTCAGCATACCTCGTAACACCTGGTCCGCAACATCTGCCACAGTGCACCATATTGCTGGAAAAAGACTGTGTCTCGGGAGTCAGCCAGTCATAGTAACAGCCTGAGCATATCAAGGTAAGAGGTTTTTTTTTTTTTCTGAGGATAAAATGGTCCCAGAATACCATCAACCACCAAACAACAGAACACATTCCCTGCCATGTACCTCTTCCATCACAGTATGTTGATTGGTAACATATCATTATCTTCTCACTGGATATGTATATACTCTGAATTGCCAACAAAACTGGCTTAGGCATGCGTATTCAAATACAGGGATTTGTAAACATACAGATTATGGCACTGCAGTCGGCAATGCCTATATAAGACAACATTTTTCTGGCACAGATGCTAGATTGCTTAGTGCTGCTACAATGGCAGCTTATCAAGATTTATGTGAATTTGAATGTGGTGTTATAGTTGGCATATGAGCAATGGGACAAAGCATCCCCAACGTAAGAATGAAGTGGTTATTTTCACGAGCATTCAGTGAATATCCGGAATCTAGTAAAACATAAGATCTCCGACATTGTTGCAGCCGAAGAAAGATCCTGCAAAAACAGGACCAACAACTGAAGAGAATCATTCAAAGTGACAGAAGTGCAACCCTTCTGCATATTTCAATGCTGGGCCATGGACAAGTGTCAGAGTGTGAACCATCACCGATATGAACTTTTGTAGCGGAAGGTCCACTTGTGTACCCTTGTTGACTGAATGACACAAAGCTTTATGCCTCACCTGGGTCCATCAACACCGATATTTGACTGTTGATGAGTGGAAACGCATTGCCTGGTCGGACAAGTCTCATTTCAAACTGTGTCGTGCAGTTGGACACGTACAGGCATGGAGACAACCTCTTGAATCTATGGACACTGCATGTCAGTAGGGGACAGTTGTAGCTGGTGGAGGCTCTGTAATGATTTAGGAGGCATGCAGTTGGAGTATATGGCTAGGTATGACCCTGAAAGGTGACACATACATAAGCATCCTGTCCATTGGGAATTCCGATGGACTCGGTCAATTCCAGCAGGACAATGATACAGTTGGCAGGTCCAGAATTGCTACAAAGTGGCTCCTGGAACACTCTTCTAAATTTAAACACTTCCACTGGCCACTAAACTCCCCAGATTTGAAAATTGAGCTTATCTGGTATGATTTGCAATGTGCTGCTCAGAAAAGACACTCACATAGCCCTCTATGCAGCATTCAAAGTGTCAATTCCTTCCATCACTACTTCAGACAATAGTCATGCCCATGAGGCACAATTGATTACTAAACTTAGCCAGCACTGTACAACTGATGCGTGTTATGAAGATATAACATACTTTGCTCAGAGACAATAAAAGTGTGTGGGTAAATACTTTAATCAAAACTGAACATGAATGCCCAATAATAGAGTTAAGTTCCAATATTTGCAGCTCTTGCTATGTACATGAAGTTTACTTTTAAAAACAAGAGTAGAAGGCTTAGATATATCATGCAAGATTATTTATAGTGATATCAATGTAGGTAAGATGTAAAGAGAGATAGGGGGCAGGGTTTTTTTTATTTCATTATTTTTGAAATGGAAAGTCTTCATAGTTGTGAAGGCAAGATTTGTCATTGAGCAAGTAGACTGGTGCTGTATCTGTGTTGAAAGATATTTCAGTTCCTACAAGAAAGTCAGATATCTTGCCTGGTTCTTTTCTACACTGTTTGCCACAATTCTTGCCCAGTAACTCATTCTGCAAAGTCGGATTTGTTCTGGATGTTAGGACAGAGTGCATCCCTGTGCTTCTAGAAGTTTGGACATACCTGACTTGTGATATTCTTGCTTAGTGCTTTCAGTATTGTGTTGCTTGTGAAGAAGCTTATTTTTATGTCATACAACTTGAAGAGGTTGGCATGGAATCTTCCTTGAGGAAGGTCAGCTTATTACAAAGATGGTCTTTCTGTTTGTGGGTGGTTGGTTTAATTTATGTATTACAGCGGGAATGTATTCATAACTGGAGGCAGCTGATTTTACAATTTGTGTTTCTTTTTATCTTTCACTTGTATCCATTGGATCTTTACGCATGTGATTAAACATTCTTCTGAAGAACACATTTTTATATTGATATGGATGGTAACCCTGGTAATTGTAGAATTTTATATAAAAAGTTTTGTTAATGTTTCATTCCTACAGTGACATGAAGTGAATTGAATTTTGTGGTGTAATTTATTAATTTCTTCAGCTAGATTTTCTATTTCCTTCGGTTGTTCTGTTGAAAATAACGAAATGAGAGTGTCGCAATTTTCTGTATTCTCAATGAATAAACTTATTCTAGGTCCCTACAGCTGTTGTGTGATAATCTAGTGTAAATTCCTGCAGATAAGAAAGGGATTTTGAACTCATGTCCATATAGTTTCCATAAGCTGCACTCATATGCGATACTTATAGAAATGATTCTGGTTGTTATTGAGTACAGTGGTTCTACCTGACAGCAGTTTCTAGTGATTTAATGCATTTGCTGTCCCAATAGTAATTTTTGCCACACTGTGTGTGTTTCAGGACCTGCCAAGAATAACACTGCTGCCTTCCGACAGTTCTCTCAAAACCCGGTGATGTAAGCACGGGCATTAGAATCTCACAGCGAGACCACTAACAAGGTTTTGCCCCCTGCTGAACACCAAACCCACAGACAGTCTGGTTTTCTTTTTGTGAAAGTGAAAATTGAACCATTGTGGGTGCTATGATTGTCAGTTTCCATTAACATGACACAAGCAGAGTGGCAGGTATTATAAAAAACGGTGCCATATCTTGGCGAACTTCTTTGATTTGTTAAGCACTGCCTTAAAAACAGCAGAATGCCAAAGTTATGAGGTGATGTGAGATATTATGCTTGACATCATTACAGCCCACTATAAACTAGAGATTGCTTCTGCCAAGTAATCAAAATGTGGTCCATAAAGAAACTTTGTTATTCCAGTAGGCAGCGGGTCATTGATGTTTAGTATGCTTGAGAGCTGTTCTTTGTTCACACAGTGTTACTCATGAAAAATGACATCTTAGGCATGTATTGACCTAACCAATGACAACTGGCTTTGGCGAAACTTATTACTAGTCAATACCTGTTATGTGTTCAGTTAATGAATTTACACATTTGTCTATCTGGCATAGCAGTTCACAATATTTTTCCCTTTCTTCTGTGGTGGTTTGTTCTCTCACACCCCTAGTCAAGAGGACCAACTGTCATGGTCTTAAATAGTCCTTGATTGGCATACATAATCCTTCCTAGTGTCTCTAGATCTTTCAAAGGAACATAAACATCGCACTTCATTTTTCTGTCTCTTCTCAGCCTTGAGAACCCAGTTCCGTGCACCACCAAGATTATATAGCCACTGGCCTAATGGGAGTGATTCTCACACATTCTAATTTCTCATTTCATCGCCTTTTAGTTTTTTCTTTGCTTTCTACTAAATCACAAGTTCTAGAAAACTTGTCTATTAAGCACTACTTTATAAAATTAAGTAAAACGTATGCTCCCAACATAAAGGAACTTGCAGACCACACAGAAGACCTGAAAATTTAGTTTGATTTTGGAGCAGAACAACTGGTGTTGGCAGTAAAAAATTTTATAATTTTGGTGTGGAGCAACCTTACTTACCTTCTATTGTTGTGACAGAAATACTAATAAACATTTAACATGTATTTGGTCCAAAGAAGTTTATTTCTACAGTGTCTGCTAGGATGCCATTGTTTATCAGTGAACAATGTAAACCACAAAAAAGTAAATGAGAATAATAGGGTTTAGGAGCATACTTGTCACAACCATTGTAGTGGAAGTGCTTCTGCTATGACTAACATTGTGTGAATGTTTCTAACTGGATGACAGTAAGACCATGGTCAGTACTGGAACCTGAAAGTACCTTATCTTGCGCCTGCCCTTCTGCAGTAATATAAAAATGAAACAGACTGTCTTCCAGTGTAGAATTTTAACATTTTAAAGTAGTTCCTACAACATGTTTCAGTATTCAGGTTGCAAAAGAAATTTTTGGAGCATCTGTCAACGTTTTCAATTGTATAACTGTGTCAAAATGTACGTACGTCTTGTTCAGCAGTATTCAGTTTGTAAATATTTCAAGAGAGATGCTCTTTTTAATTTATTAAATGCCACATCAGTAAAGTGGCAATCTATGGGATCAAATTGAGGCAGTTTTAATATTGGACCTGGTATGGCCTACAGATGCACCATTGGTTATTTATACTAAACACAAGCCTTAGAACAAAATGAATAGCACTGAATGTAAACAAAATTTGAAAGAGGTAAGTGCTGGCACAGATTGCATTGACTTGTTTATCGAGTTTTGTATTGTTATCAGAGCTAGTAAAGTTATTGCCAATAACAATGAACATGAAGGAGTTATAAGTCTGTCTTGTATCAATTGGCCAAAATTGAAAACTAATCGGTTAATGTGAGAACAAGGGGACATAAGTGACAACATAATCTGGATCTTGGTGAAACAAACTCAAATGAATACAGATATTATTTAGTTACATTTACTAGCTGTTCTAGTTCCCCTCAACAATGTACAACTGCCTTTGGCTATGAGATTTAGCTTTATTGCAGCAAGAGAGAATGGATGCAAGGTATTTCAGTGTGTACTACAAGTATTTTGATGAATTTTCATTTCCAACAAGTAGTACATTCTGGCTGTAGGCATACAATTTTAAATGTATTGGGCCTAATTATTGTTTCTATTGTAAACATGACTAGCATTAGTGGTCATGTAAAAACAGTAGCACATATTATGTAGCTCTATTTGCTGAAGAGCTACTCAGGTCAGAATATTACAACCTATTTGTAGCCCACCTTATTGGTGAAATTACTGTAGCTGTGAAGTTGTCATTTGGAACAGAAGCGCACAATAAAGTATTTTGAGACCAGCAGAAGTGCTTTTTACCAATGTATGTAGGTAGTTCTAACAATTTTTCGTCCAGTGAGTCTTCCACCTAGCTTATGGTTTAACACTATGTAGCAGTGAGATAACAGGTGACCATCGGCATGATTAAATGTTTCTTAAACTAACTGTTTCTGTAAGTTGATAAAATTAACCCATAAGTAATAAAAATAGTCATGTATATAGTTGCACACTGAAGTCCCAAATTATATTTATAATGCAGTGTTTCTTAATGTTGTAATGTGCCTACGAAACATTTATGGCTGAAATTTACTGTAAAAGATAGATGAATTTAAAAAAAATGCTAATGGTCTTCTTAATTTTGTTGGTTTCATTGTTCCCATCACCTATTACGTATGTGAGAAATATTAGCAGTGAGGCTGTTTTGTTTTTTCGTATGGCATCGAGTAATTACTTCATAGCAAATCCCAGAGGTTAAAAATGTTGTACTGCATGAAAGGCATGGTAATTCTACAGAGCTGCAGTTGCACTACCTTTGAGCTGTGTACATTTTTTAAAATACAAGCAGGTATCAGTTTTATGCTGTAAATGTCTTGGTAAGCTTTCCAGTGGAACAACCAGAAATCTGTATGCAAATTAACACCATGCAAGCAGTGTAGGTAATGGTGACAGCTCTTTTAATGCACCCTGTATATGAAAACAAACTACATACACACAATTTTCGAGTGTTTAGGAGAGGAAAAGAAGCTTTTTTTATGTGACTGCCTCTAAATTTCTTTTTTTATAGGGGGAGACGATGATGGTATATGAAGCACTGGTTACCAGTTCAGCTGAATGCATTGTCACTATTTCAGCAAGCATATTCCAGTTGTGCCGTAATGTAGACAGGCGATATTTTCTGAATTGCCCCTATACCAATAGTCACACCATATCTTGAGCATTACTAACATCTGTGACCCCACAAATTCTTTGTAAATGTAGATTTCTGTACACAATGTATGCAATTTTTTTTAGGAGCACCTGCTGGCCAGAGAGTAACAACCTCAGGATAAAAGCAAGTAGCTGTACAGGACAGAAGGGTTGGAGCTTGACTAAGGTAACTCAGAAAGTACCTTTGTCCTTGATTCACATTACCTGTCATGACTAGAGAGAGATAAACAAAACAAAGATAGTTCAACTGTTAATTACCCCCCTTGCCACACACACAGCTTAAACATAGTTTCCATCATAAGCAAAAATTTACATTAAAAGGTGACAGGCACTTCCCTTGAAGTCCTAAGTATGAGGTGCATCCTGAAAGTAATTGCCAAATCATTCTACTGCCACTGCAGCACTTGTGTTGTAGGTTCACACATTTCTCTGGTTCATTGTCTTGACACTGCAGCTCAATTTTGTGGTATTTATATTTGTTAGTGATCAGTCAAAATCTTTAGGACAACCTCTGAGCCCAGTGACTGTGAAGTGTGCTCTGTTATGTTTAGTTCCAACACACAGAACATTAAGCCACCTGAAATTCATCAACTTGTAGACATTTACGGTGAGAAAGTGGATGAGACAGTTGAAGAAACACTCATGACGAGGCATGTGTTGGACAGCCTTCTGTTGTCACTGATGGTATGGGTGAGAAAACACATGGTTCACAATAAGAATGTATTTCAAAAACTGTTTTGCATGACTCAGTCATAAATTGCTTAAATTTTTGTGAATTGCGTTTGAAAAATGCTTTCAAAATTATGTACCTTGGCAGAGTTTTGACATTTCAGCACTGAATACAGTGATAAGGAAGATGAGTTCTTAAATAGAATCGTGACTGGTGATGAAACTTGGGGTCTTCATGACACTCCAAAATAAAATCAACAATCTATGGAGTGAAGGAACTGACAGTCCGACAATCCTCCACCACCCCCAAAAAAGAAATCATAATGAAGTTGCAAGTGCAAAAAGTCAGGTGAAATGGATTCTGCGACCAACAAGGCATTCTGCTTGTTGAGTTCCTTCTCAGAGCTGAAACCATGAAAGCGGTATGATACTGCAAAACACCGAGAGAACTCCATCACACTATTCAAAACAAAAGATGCAAAACTCTCAATCGAATCATTATGATGCTTCATTTCTGCTGGTGGCACTGAAATCCTTACTAAACAATTCACTTGGGAACAGTGAGACCACCTGCCAATCAGTGCTGATCTCACATCTTCGGACTACCACTTTTACTTCATCATCAGTCAGGATGAAGGTGCTTGAACACCTATGATGATGTAAGCAAGTGTGATCAGTATTGGAGGTCTTAACTGGTATTATCTTTCTATGAAAAGGGCATAGAAAAGTTGGATTACTGGTATGACAAATGTCTGAACAGTGGTGGCTGTTACGGTCTGAAGAAATGTTTTCATGAGTCCTTTCCCACAATGGTACTTACTTTTCTGGCATGCCTTGTATATTTTAATGCCTTTTGGCATACCAGTGTGGGTATAAAAGCTGACGGAGAACACCCCACATCCTCTTCTTTACAGCAGTCACATAGTGGGGATACTCAAGCCAATATGAACCACCTATTTTCTATCAGCAGCCATGTTTGACCAGCATGTTGTTGAATCTTGTGGATCATACACAGGGTTATTCAGCTGCCCCTGCCATAAAGTTTTATGGAACCTGCAACATCTTCAAGAACCACACCCATGATTTTAATCTTCTCTCCTCCCTACATGCTCACTGTTAGTCCTGCAAAAACAATGAACAGAACCTTTTTGTATCAAAATTAACTACATTACATTTTGTACTTTGTTGGACACCACACATTCTGTGGCATTCAAGAAAAAAGGCATTTGAATGCCTGTCTTGTACTTTTTGTTAAATAATTCAAAAACTATGGCTTCTAGTAAAAATGTATCCCCTCCCCTCCCAAAAAGAAATGACTACATTAAATTTCCCACAAAAAGATCCTGTTCATTTTTTTATGTAGGACTAGTAATTTGCATGTAGTGGGTGAGAGAAATGAAAATCTTGCCCATGACATTTGTAGGCATTGCAAGTTGCATAAAACCCATGGGTAGGTGTAGTTTAATCATCGTGTACAGGTTTATCATGCCAAAAGAAGTAATATAAGATTTCTCTGGCTTCATAAACAGCTCAAGAAACATTTTACACTACATTAATGTATAGTGTTTGCACTTTTCTTAATCAGAAAATCATTTCTCATTGCTTTCCTGACCACAGAAAATTCCTACACACAGCCAACTGTTTTTGTTGTTGTGGTCTTCAGTCCAAAGACTGGTTTGATGCAGCTCTCTATGCAAGCCTACATCTATTTGAACCTGCTTACTGTATTTCCCCTTCAACAGTTTTTCCTCCTCTCACTCAAATCCCACCAACACCAAATTGATGATTCCTCGATGCATCAGGGTATGTCTTATCAACCAGTTCCTTCTTTTACTCATGTTGTGCTGAAAATTTCTTTCAATACTATGTCCCTGGTAATTTGATTTGCAACTGCATAATTATTCCATTAGCCACCTCTAGGTGCAGTGCAGAGGGTGTCGAGTGCCAGTAGTAGTCATCTATCCACTTATTGACTACCTCTGTAACTTAGTGTTCACTGCTGCTGCCTATCATGGCGAGGACGCAGGTTTAGATTCCCTGTACTGCCAGGGATTTTTCTGGGTGAGAGGATTGGGAAAGTGTACATTCACCCTTGTGATGCCAACTGAGGAACTCGAGGACAAGAAAACTGACACAGGCAGGATAGTGGTGTGCTGGACGTCATTGGTAAACGATGACACGGTGGTCGGCCAGTACCGATGGACAGAGTTTACCTTATGTTTTATCCACGAAATCATCAAAATTTCTTCCTAGAAACACATTTCAAAAGATACCATCCTTTTCTAGCTTCAACTGCTTGTTGTTCACATCTCGTTTCGGAGCAAGGCTACACTTCACGCAGATACCTCCAGAAAAGACTCCGTAACATTTACATCCACTCCTAACATATTCCTCTTTCTCAGATATACAGTCCAGCCTGCATTTTATATCCTCTCTGTGTCAGCCAAAATCAATTATTTTGTTACCCAAATAACAAAACACTTCTATTATCTTCAGTGTCTCATTTCCTAATCTGCGAGGTTTGTCCGAAAAATACATATAAAAGTTGCATAATAACTTTATTTTACAATTATTCAGGTATTACAATATGGTCTCCTTCAAAGTGCTCACCCTGAGACGTGATACACTTCTGCCAACGCCATTTCCACTGTTGATAACATTGCTGAAAGTCTTCAGTTGTGATGTTGTCTAGTTGCCATGTCGTTTCCACATCTCCCAATGCCACACCATTACGCATTTTTGGGAACATGAAGAACTCACACGGGATTAAATCCCGTGGTGATTGAGCTTCGGGCCAAAAACACAACGAGCGACATGTGTGCGGGCGCATTCTTGTGATGAAGGGTCAAACTCTTGCCACAAGAGCTCCGAGACGTGTCAGAACTTCAACGTAAAAATTTCCGTTCGCTCTCTTGCTGGGAGGGACAAATTCCTTGTGAACAATGCTCCAAGAATCAACACTGTCATCACATTGGACCTTGATTTTCGCGACTCTTTTGTTCTCGGTTCTCCTGCTAGTTTCCATTCCTTGCTTTGAGCTCCACATCGAATTTCTAATACCAGGACACGTCTTCAGTGATGACTCGGTTGAGAAAGTCACCTCATTCCTCTGCTTCCAACCAATCCCTACAGCACTCAACCCTCTTTGCTTTCTGTTCTGGTGTCAAGAGCTTCGGTACAATTTCTTCATTTCAAGTTTTTGTGAACAATTGTTTTGAGGGTTGACAGCTTGTCAGCAATCATTCTGTCAATCCACGGTCTTTAAGAACACAATCTGCTGCACACTCCCACCTTCACGCAGAGTGCTCTGACTCGAACTGAGCATTGATTTGATGATTACAGCAGTAGTCTCACCTGATGGTGACTGCAACCTGTAACATAAAGACATTATTCAACCTTTATACGTATTTTCCGGACAAACCTCGTATAATGGACAATGAAAAACTTCCCATTCTAGTTAGTTAGTTATATTAGTTGTTCCATGGATCATGAACACGATTCTTTCGTAATGATGTGGAACGTGTCACCTGCCATATTCTCCAGATCTGACTGGGTCAGACTTTTTCCTTGTCCCAAACCGAAAAAAAATACCTCAAAGGATGATGATGATGCAGTGGCTGATGCTTTGTTGCAATTGAAATCAAAGATCTTTTCTTTGAATGGTTTGCAGAAGTTATCTGAGCATGCCTCCAAGTGTATTGGTGTACACAGGTATTATATATACAAATAAATTTATATAATGAAATTTCTTTCACTCTTTATTTGTTAGGGTAGAAGCTTTTTCACCCCTCCTCGTACAGCTTTCAAATGCAAACTCGCTGATCATCCCTCGTTATTCATTCCGCATCTCCTGATTCAACTTGACTACATTCCATTATTCTTGTCTTATGTTCATCTTAGAACTGCTCTTTAACACACTACCCATTCCACTGTCTGCCTCCTTAGCTGTGCCATTCGACTAACTGCCAGCAATTTTTCCTCGGGGGGGGGGGGGGGACTGTGACTGGTACAAAATGCAGTCAGTCTTGTGAGGAGCTGCTTGACCGAGTAGTAGTGGTTTCACAGTAAAAAAAATCCTAGGACAGAGGTGTGCTGACCAGCTGCCCCTCCATGTTGCATCACATCACACCACACCACTGGCAGGGGGCAATATGTCGGTTGGTGGAATTTTAGCATTTTTAAAACAACCAACGGAAATTCCAGGTAGGAATGTCAAAAATTTCTGATTTTTATCCCTTCCATTCCATTCAATTTATCTTCCAAGACCCTTCCTGCCTCTGATATCAAGAGCTTTATTTCTTCTCTCTTCCTGTGTATTATAAGAGTCCCGTTACTCACTCCAAACAACAAGAAAATATTGAAACGATGTAACACTTGTTTGTCAGAACTGTCTGAAGTGTAATGTTGGGATATGACACTGTAGGATAGAGTTCCAATGACATTTGTTGCATAACCTAGAAAACAGTATCAACAATCATTGACATGATTTGAAGTATTTTGTGGCTCAGCTCACCATCCAAATATATTTAGAAGTACAATTCATGTGGGCTCTAGGTCATATAGTTTCAGTTAATATCTTGACTTGCTGATGAAACAACATTGTAGCTTTTGATAAGCCCAATTCTCCAAATATAATCAACAGCTAAACCACATTTCTAAAGCTTTGGCAACTGGCTAAAAAAGAGTCACTGATTTCAAAGTTGCAGAAGTATAAAAGCAAATTACAGTTCATGATATACACTGAGTTCACATTACTCAGTCCAACAGATAAAACTGCACTTGGTTCCATGTGACATCAAGTCCAAGACAACTACTCTCATTCAGTAACCTCACTAAAACTATTGAGAAAGTTAACAACGATAGCACAACTCAACTCACGGGTGCAAAGCATCAAAGGTACATTTTTACAATATTAACTTCAGGAACTGTTCTAGTGGTTATGAAAAATTATAACAGTTTCTATTTGACACAGAAGTGCTATGAGGCATTTTCATAACCAAATAATTTGAAACACATGAAATTTATAATCTCAAACATCAAAGAAACAGAAAGAAATTTCAAACAAAATATTAATCCAAAAGGCTTCCATTTTTGAACAGCAGATTTGCAATTATTGAAAAAAACATAGCTGAAAATTTAATGGAATCAGATACTTTGTTGGCCAGAATATTTATCATAATCTACTATTGAACAGAAGTCTCTGTGAGACAGATTCATTAAAATCTTCAACTGTGTTGTCTGTAAACATGCTCTGAAGGATCATTTCAGGCTTATCTACATTGTGAGTGTATAGCAGCATGATAAGTTGCCTGTCAATTTGTCATACACCACAGTGACATCATTCAAACAGAGAACCACTACTGTGAGACAAACCATCTTCCAGTGGTAGCCTGGAGTCGACAACCTGTTTAGAGCATAAGAGTTGTGGCTCATAGGCACTCACAAGAAAATGCAAAAGAGCTGTGCACTGCCCATTTAGAAGGCAGCTGTATTAGTACAGACCAGACACCAAGTTTTTCTGAACTAAATCGGGATATTTTTTAAAAAACCAAGACTAAACACACACAGGCTACAATTCAATGTTTTTTTTTTACCTTATTGAGATTTTTGCTCACTTTTCAATCTCCTTCATAGAATCTTCTCTTCTTCCTCAATAAAACTGGAGACATGTAAATCACTAAACCATCTTCATTATTATTATTATTTCAGCTTCTAATGTTGCTGCTGGGAAAAGGTTCCTCTCAGCTCACCAAGTGTTCACCATCATCTGAAACAAAACGAAAAAGTTTTAAGAAGTTGTCATAGTTTTCATAACAATGAAAAAAAATTCCTTCCACTAATCTGATTTCAGCTTGAAAAGTTCTTCTCTTCATCCTTGAGAAAGTTCTTTAACTGCACACATTCTTCAAACATAAAATCCCCATCTACAAGAAATAACTTCTAGATATTCTGAAACTGAGCTCTGTTTCACTGTCAGTGAAAATGGTTTGAAAGTCCTGTAGACACTTTCTTCAAAGTCAAATCATTTTTCAACATAGTTTAGACTGTGCTGCAAGTAAACTGCCATTTTGTTGTGGTTTGCCTACTTTGTTGTCCTCAGTGTCTACATACTGGCTGAAAACATAGGGGTTGGATGTGCAGTACTGTCTACTGTAAATGATGTAGCCGACAGATGCACAGTCTTCTACTTTCACATCCTCCCAATAATACACAGTTATGTATGGCCAGTGCACAACTTCCCATTTATAAGTCCACATCGGAGTTAAAGTTACATAAAAATGACTGATTTTGCCCTATAATAAAAGATACTAACTAGGAATACTCAATATAAATTAGAAAATCAATTACACAGACAAAATTCAACCTGAGGGGGCTGCCTTTCTCTTTTATGAAAATGCAGATTACAATTCACATATGTTAATGGTAATTAGTTGAAAGTGAAGAAACAAATTTGAAGGAGGCATATTGCAAAACAAGGGGGAAGTAAAAATTAAAAAATTATCCCAGCTTCCTTCGTCACAATTTCTCTTTCGAATGTTTTGATAAGATCATCATGACGACTAAGGCTGCCACAGGGGAAGGAAACTGCACAACCCTATTCAATTTTTTCAGCAGAGAATTACAAAGCACTGTCACGATTGACCTCTGATGCACTACTCGAAAACAATGGTTATTTAGTCAAGTATGGCCACTTAGCGCTGTTAATAAAAGGAGGAGTTTAAGTCAGTAACTCATACAAGACTGCCCCTCATTAGAAATTGGTAATGAGCAATTTGAAGTGAAGACCACATCATTTTATATAATGTTGTCCATTTTTATGTAACCAGGAATTTTATCTATCCCTACAAAGTACAGTTGGGAGTTGGGTTTCCAACCAGATATCTGGGATATCAGGCAACTATGGTCAAGACAGAATCCAAGTCTCCACATTATCAATGTGGCCTCAGATAGCACTAGCATCCCTCCCCCAAAGCATTGGTCTGTGGAGTTGGGTATGGGAAAACACAGAATGGGTACTCAGTCAGCAGAGTAGGATTCCATTCACTGATGCATCCAGGAGTAACCTGACATCTGATGATTGTCAAAGAAAGGTGTGAAAGCAGCAGGAAACTATGAGACTTCAGAAAGAAAGTTACCTGTTACTATGGCAGACTGAGTAACTTTTACTGTATGCTGCAATACAATTCAAAGTGATGCAGATACTACTTTTCACTACAGTCACTAAAACCTGTAAACAACAATTGTAACATCCCACAAACTGTTCAGTTTCTTGAAAATATAAACGTGTGCCTCAGTCATGGAACAATTTGAGGATTGCTGTGTGAATTTCCTCTTTGATGGAAAATCTCTTTCCTGTCAAATATCCACTGAGCTTGCTAGAAAGACTGAATGGTCTTCATCAAATTGTTGGCACTGTTTCACTACGACTGGATGCTACATTGCATTGCACCATACACTGCAAGAATTCCATGGCAAATTTGTGTGCAATTTGTATGTTTGGCTAACAAGAAACTTACTGTTCCTTGTACCTCAACTTTGGAGAGCCATTTCACTCCCACAATGTGATGAACCTGTTGTCCGTACTGCAGCAGAATTGTCTCTCAGGAAATTGGTAACATGCCCACTCTTCTGAAAGGGTGCCGTGCCTGTTGCGTAACTTAATTTCAGAAGTCCCTATACCTCAAGTATGTCTCTTGAATGAATCAATAACCATCCAAGACCATTTCTTCAGCAATTCCTTTGGATCAGTGCTCATTGTGTAGAAGCAGAAGAAGATACATTCATGTGTGTGAGTCATGAGGCAACGGTTCAAATCTGTGTTCTGTAACTAGTGCAACATTATTTAATAATTCTCCTGATACTGTGTTACTATCACATTTTTACTGTTAAATGTTTGTTTGCTGATGGGGTGGTAGGGTCAACCAATAACCCTCTGGAAATTTATACAGTGAGATAATCACAAGCCTATTTGGGGCCCACCCAAACAGAACCCTGCTTGCCCCAGTACAGCATATTCCATAGCAGTTACTCAGTAATGATTGTTTCACTCCCCTCAACCCTTATTGACAAATGGTGCATTTTCAAAATTATTTTTCTCCTACAATGTTCACAGTTCAGCCAATAAGATCAAAATCCCATGCACTATGACGTACAATGTTCCATTACTGTGTCATTGGATGGTAGGCAAAAGTATGTCCAGAGCTTAGAGTAGCAATCGACTGTTCGTGTTAACAAGTCCCCAGCTCATGAAATCCATGTTTGACAAATGTGCACCCAGTCAATGAGACTGATCTCATCAGGATGGTCAACATTTGTCATGACCCAAAAATCAAAAGTAGCGTGTTTTCTGGAAGATGAGGAAGGCAATTGTAAACTGAGAGCTTTTATCATCTGCTTTTCTGGGGTTCCCATTGCACAGAATTAGTTCATGCTGACTATTTACTGAACTTTGTTGCTGCCTTAATCCTCAACAAAATTTTATATGAGGAGCTTACACACAAAAGCAAACATGTCAGGAATTTAAAATAAATGAGACACAGAATGGAACAAAACAAACAGGATAAGCAGAACCTAGATAATCAAACATTTGCCAAGATACAAGCCTAGGAAAATACATCTGTGTCCACATACACATTTTGTGTGAAGGATAACTAATCCATTACATCCAGTTGAGTGATTTCCATTCCAGTCACACTGTTTCTCTAATGCAGAGCAACTGTTTGTGCTTCCGTGCTCCCTCATAATATGTTGCATAGCACTACTTTTTATTATTATTAAAAGGGCACAGTTACTTATGCACTGACTCCACTTTTGATAGAATAGGAAAACTTCTAAGAAAAAGGCCAACAATTGTAACAAAAGAGGAATACAATGAGATCTACAATCAGTGACTCAGCTAAGAAACCTTGCTCGCCGATGTACATCTTGCAGGTCCTTAGATAGGGATTTCACATTAAATATGTGAAATAAAATGCATTTCCATACACAAGTACAAAGCTATGGGAAACACTCATACTGATGTTGAGACAAATGCATTCTAGAAGTCCCAACTAGATGTAAAAGAGCAGATGAACCACTACAAAACCCTTTCCTTGGACAAAAGCCCAAGTACTTTTCAGCCATCCAGTCTAAGATAATAGGAAAAAAGATGTTGATGGTTTACAGTAAACTATTTTTTAAGAAGCCTGCCGAAATCACTAGTACTTAAGTTGGAACACAACCATCACCGATGATATTTCCATGTTGCTTGTGACTGTTAAGAAAATTATTCTTTTTTGCATGTAACACTTACGTCAAAGAATACTTCTAAAGATAGTTAATGCCACAGTTACGTCATTTTATTCTGGCATGGTGATCTGAAACATTTTAAATAATTGTGAAGTAATAATAAACCTGAAATTTGAATAAAATATTGAAAACGAATATTAGTACTATAGTGGCCACTTTACAGTTTTTTCTATGGTATCACATACTACACTATAAAAATGTGTGAAATGATATGGTATAACAAGCATTATACAATAAGAGGTAAGTTATTTTGAAAGAAAGAAGAGCGATTTTCAAAACCAAAAATCTTCATGGTTCATGTAATGAATATTTAAATGCTGTTTTTAAAGGAATATTTTCATTCTTGATTTGATTTACAGATATGAACTGCCTTTTGGCCTAAAAGTAAAAGTAAAAGGCATTCACACTGCAGTATGCTATTTTCCTTCTTATGTATGCCCAAAGTAAGTTTCATGTTGACTGTGATAAATTGCATTTAGTAGATATGTTCATTTTTGGATATCACCTTCTCATAATTTGCTTGGGCCTTTGCCCCGCTTCAACACGGAATTGACCCTGTTACTATAGAGTTGGCAATGTTAGTGTCACAGAGTGTTGTTGCCAGATGCCCTTCTTGTCACCATCATGTACCCCCCAGGACAGAAGTAATGTACCCTAGCTGTCTGCGTCTAGTGTAAGCCATGAAATAGTGCCAATGTTTTTCAGATGTCTGTAAGTTGTGTAACTGAGGTGGTACATGGGGACCAGCCCAGTATTTACCATGTGGGATGTGGAAAACTGCCTAAAAACCACATTCAGGCATGCCGTCCCTCGTTGTTAACCTGCTGGGCTGATTCAGTCCGGGGCCGGCGCGCCTACCCAAGTCCAGGAAGCAGCACATCAGTGCTCGTGGGTAACCTGTTGTTTCCTTCTCAGAAATTCATCTATGGAATAGCACTTGTCAACTTTCATTATCAGCCAGCACCTTGTTAATTAAAGGGAGGTTGTCAAATATTTTTATGGCTGCATGATATGCTTCTTTCTGTGCTACAACAAGATTAAGTCCCACTGTTTTCCTCCTAGTATTGTATTTATGAATGCTAGTATTATTTTCAAATTGTGCTGATCCTTCAAAACAAACTTTGTAAGAGTGTATGTGTTGTGAGGCTACCTAATTTCTTTATCTATGTGAAGTTTGAGGATAGGCACTGTGCGTGTGTGTAGGGGGATGGGGAGGGGGAGGGGTCAGAGGCCCCCATTCTAAATATGACATCAATGAAAGAAGGAAGTTAAATTTTCTAGTGATGTCATTGCCACTTATGGCAATCAAATTTAGAGCAAATGTTGCTGCACTCAGTTTTATAATTCTTGTTCTCATCACTATGTACCCCCAAGTATTTTTAACAATCAGTCTTCACATATTTCTTTTCCGTAATGCTTCATTATTAGTGATGATTTGTCTTTCCTTGTACAAAACTGAATAAGATGCCTTTTCTTTGTAAATGATGTGATAGACCATTTATTGAGAACCAATGAATGACACTTTCGAATATTTCATTTATTGCTCCATCTGATATCGAGGTCGGTTATCGTGCTTTTGAGGTGAATTAAGAGAACTATTTTGCCTTTATCAGTAAAGTTTCAGGCAATTACCCTTCATCAAATTCATGTTGAGACCTAGAGAAGACAATTCTGGTCTATAAAGTGTGTCACAATTCAGAAATGTTAACTGTGTTCTTTAATGCTTCAACAGATTGTTATCCATAATAAAGGCCTGCAAGTAAGTGCATTTGCCTTGCAACCATTCCAGAAAATGGGAATGGTGTGTCCTTTTTAGTCACAATGCCTTGTTGCTCCAGTGATATACAATTAACTGCCACAAGAGGAGGGGATCTCAGACTAGATTACATTAATTATTTATTCCACAGACCCACAAAAGAGGGTATCCTCCTGGGTGTGGAACATGTCCAACAGTATTGGAATAGTACCTCAGAATCAAACGAAACAGGAGGTCCTGCCTGAGACCCAGGTATAGCTGCTTTCATTAAATGAAACTATATGGTTCCAGAGAGGAATCCCCATTTCATTCAAAACTGAGGTGCTATTCCATGACAGTTTGACATCCTCTGTGGTGCTCTTTGTGTTTTGGGGAAATAAGTGGACTGAGTTGTGAACAGGATTTTGGACTGAGGAGGGAGGCATGCTGGGGCAAACAGTGCAGAGCCACTGTGCCAGGGTGGTGTAGTGGTTCGTGCATCTGCCCAGTGAGCAGAGGATCTGAGTTCAAATTTTCATTCATCTCTTCAGTCTACATGTATACTGCATAGTTGGTTGAGACTTGTAAAGGTCCATGGAACCATAAAGTTTCTTTTCTTTTTGATGATCATTCATATCAATGTTATTTTCAGTTTCAAGTGACAACTGAAAGAACAAACTAATAGTCTTATCTCCCTTAATAATACACTTTTTGGCGACAGAGAGAATACAGGCAAATGATTTAATAGTGATGCATCATCATCTAATCCAATTTAGTTAGTAGGATACATGTTCTATGGATCATAATGATGAGGAATGAGTCATTTTACATTCATTTGCAAATTAATTTATGCATATGGTTACATTATGAACATTTCTAATGTTGAGAATATCATGATTTTGCCACGTATAAAAAAATATGAGGCGTACATAAAGACCACAAACACTTTCAATTATTTATTGCACAAGAACCAAACAGTGTGCAGCTATCATACATGTGTCATTTCAAAGAGACACTGAAAGTTTTTTTTTAATGTATACCACCACAGTGTAGTTTCGTAACTTGAGGATAGTCACCAAAAGTCACAAACGTGGTGTGTTGGCGTCCAACAAAAACTAGTGTGGTAAGGAGCCACCAACAAGGAAGGCCATTTACCACTGGCACAACAAATTTGTTATGATGGGTTGCTTGTGCCCGGGAAAGAGAAGCAGACGTCCCAGTGTGAGTGAAGTGAATGAGGAGTGCATACGAGAGTCATCTATAAGGAGTCCGAGAAAATCTGTGCGTCGTGCATCCCATGATCTCAAAATAGCTCCAATGACATAGTGAAAAGTCCTGCTACAGAAGGTGTCAATGAAATCATTCAAACTGGAGCTAGTGCAGGAACTCAATGATGATGACAAAGAGAAGCATTCAGAGTTGCAAAAACTGAATGGGGATGGTAATGGCTTTGATTACATAATATTTAGCAGGGAAGCCACTTTTCACACTAATGGGAAAGTGAACAGGCATAATTGTCATATCTGGGGGTACAAAGCATCCACACGAATGCATTGAATTTGAGCATGAGTCCCCAAAAGTAAATGTTTTTTGTGCCTTGTCGTACCAAAAACAGTACAGGCAATTCTTCTTCACTGAGAGCACTGTTACTGGATATTCCTACTTGGATGTGTTGCAGCAATGGCTGATACCTCAAATGCAACTGGACCCTTCATTCATTTTTCAGCAGGATGGAGCTCCAACCCATTTTCATCGTGAAGTTTGTGGGTGTCTGAACACAGAGCTGCTGCATCGATGGATCGGCCTTGCTACAGAAGAGGACAGGTGTTTCACTAAATGGTTCCCCAATCACCACATCTCACTCCATGTGACTTTTTTCTGTGGGGACGCATTAAAGATCTGGTGTATGTACTGCCTCTACCACATGATGAAGCAGTGCCCCGTTTGTTTGGAAGTTTTTTTACAGTTTCGCTTCAAATTGCAATATGTATGATATCTGTACAATGTTTAGTTCTTGTGCAGTAATTACTTGAAAGTGTTCCTGGACTTTATATAGGGTGTACATAAAGTATGATAGGAGTGGCAGGCTTGTTAACATGGTGCTGGAACATACAATGGTAGCTAACGAAAAGCTCTGTTTGATGTGTTGCAGACACTACTGGCTATAACAACTCCCAAATTTAGGTATTTAAATATTATTCTAATGTTATCGTAAGATAAGGCATAGTATTCATTATACTATTGTTAAAAACAGCATTGTTTATTAAACATGTTTATCTTCTATATGAACCGTAAAAATTGTATACATTTCATTTAAATTTGTTGCCAATTTGTTTCAGCTATTGCCACATGATGTACAGTCACTTCAACTTAAAAAATATACGAAAAAGGAGACATAAACATTTTTTTCAAGGCACTTTCTTGATCCTAAATTACCACAGCATTACATTTAAATGTTTAGCAGCCAATACCATTTTTCACAGCACCTGATAATTCTTGTAACTGTACCCAAGATGTAGTCTGGAATGTCTGAAACACCATTATCATTAGTTACCTTTATAATTCAGTCAATATATGTATTATTTTTTACTTTTAAACACATTTGGCAAAATAAAATGGATTTTTTCTTTAGCAACAGTCCTTCTCACACAGGCAAGCAAAGCCACAAACATTTCATCCTGGTTACTGTAAATGCACTCCAAGAACTAGCACCTCTACTTTGAGCAGTACTGTACTCTGTTTCACCCATAGCAGTTCACTATACCAGACTGCAGACAGAATGTTCACCACATCTTGTACTTTTTCTGTAAAATGTATGTGTTTCTGACCCTGCACAATTTGTCAGATACTCCAAGCAGTACACACTTTTAGTATTAATCAATTCCCAGGGTAGCTTGCTTGGAATCATTTCAGTTGAGACACTCATTCCATGTTCCATGTGATCTTCACTGTCTTGGGGTGATTTCCATGCTTCAATGTAGCAAGCTGTACAATGATAACTGTAACTGAATGCAGAAAATTAAGAATTGGAAATATAACAATAATAGACACAGTGTAATCCAATGAGCAATTGTACGTTCACTCACTCATTTATATATCAGCTTTGTATTCAATTGGAGGCTTTTTCCCCCATCATTTGTAATGAATAACCATGTCTCTGAGCTGGCAATTATAATACCAACACTTCTAGGGATACGAGTTGTGACATTTCACACCTTCCAAAAGCACATGAAAATATTCTGAATTCAAATTTTGAAGATGGAACATTTTGGTGCTACATAGGCACTGTAATACACAGATGGAACACGATTCAACAGCAGAAACATATTACAAAATTAGATACTGTTATAAAGAGAAGATCCCTGATTTTGTTGTAGCAACTCAATATCATTCCTGTGTTTAGTCACTTCTCTGCCAATTCAGTTACAGTTACCTTGACAGAGAGAACACTTAAAATAGCAGTATGTCTGTGCTAGTAGTAAGTGGCATGCATTCTAATCTCTTACAAAGGTTGAATTGCAATCACACAATTCAATTTCTGAGGTTTAGAAGCAGTTTATGTTGGGATCACTATAAAACCACGTATATGCTACTTGGGCCCTTGAGATGTGCCAATGACTCGGATGGCTTGCTGTCAGATGCATTTTGATCTTTTTGGGTGTCCAAGGGCTGTGGTCCAGATGATCACACACATTGTCTGCGAATTTTAGATGCTAAAGTGAAGAAAAGTTTTCAGTCACAGCTATTGATTTGCGTTAACACAGGGATTTAACTTTGAGTATTGCACCATAAACCTGTTTTGATAGTAAAACATGCAAAAACTAAGCTCATTCTTCACCCAGAGAGGTGCTGGTGAGTCTCCACAACACTGGTGGCCTTTACCTAAGAGGGTTCCATTTAAATAGGTCTCATTTCTTTTGCTGCCTTTGTACACTGTGTGTACCTAGAAGTGAGTTTCTATACTTGTTCAAGTTCATGCTGTATTGCATCCTAATAAGATGGAAGGAGGAGGTCGGAATTGAAAAAAGTGCTGTAATTGTAGCTCTGCATCACAAAGGCTATTCTAGCAAGGCAATAGTAACAAATTTTGGCCTAACCAAGCCTACAGTAGTGTATACATTGCTCTGGTGCCAGCTCAAGTGTTTGACAATCTGGAAGACCCTGAGTAACACGGTAAAGCAAAGATTAGTTCCTATGTGTACAGAGTAAATGTGAAGAATCCTCCTGCACCTATAATTAATAATAAAGTAAACAATATGTGAGAAGCTCCAACCTTTGTCTCAGCAGAGCAATGCCATTTGTGTGACCATGACTTACATGGATGGATAGAGAGAAGTTGAATTGATTGCAATGGTCCAAGGATTAATCGAGTTTTAAATTTGTAAGCCTTCACTGAATGTTTACTCATTGACATCGTGGAGAACGTATGAAGTCAGTACTGATCAACAATTCAGTTCAATCTGCCAAGAGGCATATTAGTTGTGGGTTGATCTGCAGCAAGACAATGATCTCAGACAGACTTCTAAATTGTGCCAATAGTAAGTCAATAGAGGAAAGAAATTTGGGAAACTGAAGAATATGGTCTGGTGAAGTCAGCCACCTCACTTAAATCCCATCGAATACTTACGGGATGAACTTGAGGAAGGGAGATTAAACACTAATGTCCCATTGAAAACAAGGTTATTAGAGACGGAGCACAAGCTTGGATTAGGGAAGGATGGGGAGGGAAGTCTACTCTGCCTTTTCACAAGAACCATCACGGCATTGGCCTGAAGTGATTTAGGGACATCACAGAAAACCTAAATCAAGATGGCTGGACATGGGTTTGAACCGTTGTCCTCCCGAATGCAAGTCCAGTGTGCTAACCACTGCTCCACCTCACCCACTGGGATGAACATGGCAGAGAGATCAGAGAACTGGCATCATCTAATGTTGAAAATCTATGGATTACAGATGCATGGGACTGTAATCTCTGCAAAAATATCATCTCCATAATGCCAACAGTCTGCGCAGCTGTTCTTAGCACGAAGGGTACTTAATGACAGAGAGAGAGAAAATATTTGTATTGTTAGCCTATTTAGTTTGAAGAGTGTAGTTGTCTATTAAAATAAAGTGCACAGCTTTTTTCATAGGTGATCGAATAATTTTGACCTGTAGTATATACTTAGTAACAACAATAAACAGATATTGAGATCCTTGTCAAGGAAGGTGATTTATTTACTAAACTAGAAAGGTTACAATGAAATGCACACCATTTACTCTGCTGAAAGAAGAAACTGCAACATCCTCAAGGAAATGGTCATTTTTGTCATACGATGTGACATCGCTGTAATTCAGGTCAAATGGAACATGTGTCACAGTGAAGGGTGTCCTGTCACATCACTACAATGCATACCACTCTCTGATGGCAATGCAGGTGTATATTCTGACACATAAAGGTGCCAAATGCCATCCTGTGATACATTGCCCCATAGCATCTTGGGCTGTTTGTTGGCACAATCTTTCATTAACTCACGATATATAGCGAAGTTTTGCTAAAGTTAAAAAGTGATTTTTACTGCTGAGTGTATATTTTTTGTTTTTTTCAAAGTACGACAACAATTACTGCAAAATGGCCGATACACAGCTCAGTGGAGACAACATGGCGTGTAGAGACATTGTCAATAATAGATCAACTCTATGCATTGTTTGAATAACATTACATACAAGCTAAACATTGTAGAGACGAGTTTAAAAAAAAAAAAATCTTATTACTATTGATACGGTCATGACTCACAGAATGGATAACATAAACAGTTTGCCTACTGCAAGTTCCATATCCAATGAAGCAGCATAGAATTAAATTACACTTGCTCAAACAAGTGAAACAGTAAATGAAATACAGAACCTAAATAATCTAGCCGTAGGAACCGACAGCAACATAGAGTTGCAAGATATGGAAAGTGGATCACAAGCAGTAAATTCTCACGATTTACCGGGAGCAAATAATGTTCAAACAGTAAATTTCTCACAATTTATCAGTGCAGTCATGCAACAATTTCAGCAGATGAATACAAGTTTACAGAACAATGAGAAACTGTTTACGGAAAAATTTCAGGAAATAAAGAAAAAACTTGACAGTAATGACGCTAAATTAACCAAAATTGGTACTGACTTGAACAAAAGGATCACTCAAATGGCCACCTAGTTTTCAAAACTAACAGTTTTAGCAAAACATAATGAAATCAATGTCAAACCTTTAAGTAGCACATGATGACAAAAGTAGGAAAGTGCGTTACCCCTCATGATGACATCACGAGGCGTGTCACACAAGTAGAGGCAGATTTAGAAACCATGGCCAAGACAATCAAATCAGAGACAGACAGATGTTTTTCTAAAATGAATGAAAATAAACAAACTAATTAATTTCACACCACTTTGGCGAATTGTGCTTGGATGGGGATGAATAGGTGATTATCTGGACAACACAACACCCAGTCCCTGAGTGGAGAAAATCTCTTATCCAGCTGGGGATCAAATGCAGGCCCTTAAGATCGACAGTATGTCACACTCACCACTCAGCTAACGTGGGTGGACAATGATTTAATAGAAACAAGCAGACTGCAAACTGACTTATTCAACAACCTTGGACACTGGAGCCAATAATCAGTCTGTATTTATATGTCCAAAAGTATGTGATCCGTTTGTTTTGTTTACACAATCAATGAGAAACATCAGCTTAAAAAAGTAAAATTGCATCATAGTGTTGTCAGAATTTATTCTCAGTAACTATTCCTTTTCTTTGCTCCCCTTTCATTTTGCAGTCCGTCTATTCCCCCCCCCCCCCCCCCCCCTCCCACACACACACACATCTCCACCATCTTCCCCCTCCCCATATATGCCTATCATGTACAATGCAGTTAGCTTTCAGCTCATATTGACTCCAAATGACCTTTTTTTTCCAGTAAATTGTGTCTTGCTGATTACCGCATCTTCCATCGTTAAGCTCTCAGGTTTTCAAATCTCATCCAGCGCAGGCACCAAGGATCAGTCTTTCCTTCTCATCCTGTCTGGTAAGTCTCCTCTGACCTATGGTTTTGGGCAACTTTTCCATAACTCTCTCCCTTTCTTAAGTCTTGCCAGTCTTCTTTCTTTCCCTTCAAATCTTCTGCTAGAAGGAAGAGCCATTGGCTCTGAAAGCTTCCACATTTCTATATCCTTTGCATATAGTTTCTGCTGCCACCAGTGTGGTGAGTAGATCATCTTATTTATCCAATTATACTGCAGCCATCTTCATGATAGTGCTGGCAACATGGCTGTGGATGAGGTCGTGTTTGGTATGAGAGTCAGCTACCATCTGACATCGGTTTATGAGTACTCAACAAAAAGCTTGTGAGAATTCAATTCCATACAGCTGGAACCAAAAGAAAATTGGTAGTTCATACCAGCACAAGACCATAAATGAAAAAGTTGTTATTAATAATCGGTGTCCCTGACACTCTGATTACAAGTATGTTAAGTAAGTTTCAATATACCATTTCACACTTAGCACTTATTCTGCTTTTAACACTATTTTACTCAACTCCAGTTGCTTGTGACAAATGGACTGATGCATCAAACAGGCTACAGCACATTTTATTACATGATACATTATTCTCTTTTTCGCAGTTTTGGGAAAATGGTGTACACTGACACTTAAGTAAAATGCTAATCCGTGTGCATGCATAGAACTTTATTGCAGGTTTCCTAATACAAACTACTCTATCAATAATGTATTGGACTGAGTGTAATGGAGCAGCTTGTCTTTTATTGTTAGCCAAAATTAGCAGCAATGGCTTTGTGTACATGGTAGCTCCAAACTGTGACAAGCTTTGAGAGCACTTGCCTGCTAAAGGCAAAGGATCTGAGTTTGAGTCTCAGTTTTAATCTGCCAGGAAGTTTCACATCAGCACACATTCCACTGCAGAGTGAAAATTTCATTCTGTAAACATCCCCCACGCTGTGACAAGCCATGTCTTTGCTATATCCTTTCTTCCAGCATTGCAGGACAGCTTCTCTGAAGTTTGGATGGTAGGAGATGAGGTACTGGAGGAAGTAAAGCTGTGAGGATGGGTCATGAGTCATGCTTAGGTGGCTCAGTTGGTAGAGCACTTTCCCACAGAAGGCAAAGGTACTGAGATAGAGTCTCAGTACAGCACATAGTTTTAAATCTGTGTACACTTTACTGCAGAGAGAAAATTTCATTCTGGAAGCTTTGAGAGGTTGTGTGTTTGGGTGGGAAGGAGTGTTTTACGACTGTGGAACATGTATTGTGATTAGTTGGTTTATGAGCACAGAATAGAACTACTGAAACTAATAAGTTATTGGAGGTAATTTGTCACACTTTTTGTGGATTTTAGAAGCAGAGTGTTAACGACTTTGCAATACAAATATTCCGAATGAATCTCTGAGATTGTATTTACAAGATGACTTGAAGTTCCCTTGATACCATTCAGTAGCAGCAGACCACTTCTGTGGCTGGCCAAATATTTGACAAGTCTCCTTACACATCAGTGTAGCAACTGTGAGGAGAGAAACCTCAAATTGCCAAATTTTTCTATATGTGCTTAATTTTACTGGCTGTGCTCTGGATCTTCCAAGCTCTGACTGGGAAAAATGCTCCTCAGAGAGCACAACTCCCCTTCCCTGGGCTATGTTTTACTCGGGAAACCATTGCTTCCATTTCTGCTATACCCCTTGGAAAAAGTCATGCCTCACTATTCGTATCTCTCTCCCGTGTCAGTGAGGCAGCTTCCTTTTAGCTCTCTGTCACTCTGAAAAACATCAAGATGAACCACTGTCCAAAGGTCTTACATCCCTAAACAAAATTTTTGTAAGAGTTATGTGTTTGGTGGCATTTAAAAGGCCTAGCTGGGAGTTCACCTGTAAGACAGCAATCTCTGGCACACATCCCAAAGCCAGATTTTCTGCATTTGGCAGTCAATTGCATCTTTCACAAACATTACTTCTCACTCCAACACGTAAAATATTTGTGTGAGTGAACAATGCAGAATGTCTTGACTCTTGTCCATCTGCACGGTGGTGCCATTAGGGATCACAAAGACACTTACTGGGCCAGGCTGCCACAGTGAAAGTTTCCCCTCACCGCCGCTTTCCAGACGAGCTCAGCCAGATCCCCTTATTCCCAGCTATTGTACAAATCTGTTTTAAATTACTCTCTAAACTGACTATCACTCAGACATTTAATATCAATACCGTGCTTCATTCGTAATTAATTGCACGGCTCAAGGTGGACCTCTACTATGAACTCACAAGAACTTGTGTATGTTGTATGACAGTGTTGAAAAGTTGTCCTGTAACGATTATAATAGCTTCATAGTTAGGTCTACATCATTTTATGGCCACAGAAAGAAAGTTCCTGTTTCAATTGAAATTTTAGCTTGGAATGTGAAATATTTTAAAATGTTGTGTAAATGCCCCATTCCATCACACGAGTCAGTTTAGGTGGTTGTTGGTCACAGTTTGGAAGAGTCCATTCAGGATAGCAGACAGCTGGTCATACGTCGTACCATGCACGAATAGAGTGTAAGGAGATTTGCTAGCTGATTCTCAAGGGAATGAAATATATGGTGGGAACCTGGTATCAGGATGACATACAAATGTACTAGCATATGGTTTAAGTTAAGTGATTAATAGCATACTGTTATTGGAAGCAAACACAAAATTTTGACCACGATATTCTTACTCCTCACATCAAGCTATGATGAAGTGGGCAAAGTTCTGTTGAAAGATGTAGCCAATTTTCACAAAGCCTGTAAATGTTGGTAAGTGAAGTATTCATTTGTTAGCGAGCAATGTAGTCAAATACATTGGGACTGTAATAAAAAACTATGGTTGTGGGATTAGACACGTCTGTTATCCAGCTTGGCAGCAAAATTCTGAGCCCTGTAAGAAACCACGTGTGATTTTAACCGACGCACATCTCGATGAAACATTGTGAGTGAAGCTCTTTGTACTGTGCTGTGTGGGCAAGGTTCAATAAGGGTGCACGCAGTCCTTGTAAGGCCAACTGAGAAGTAGCATCGCCGTTGCCAAAAACTGGCAAGGTCCGGGACAGAGGTGTGCTGACCACGTGCCCCTCCAATTAATTTGGTTAGCTGAGGATGACACAGTTGTCAGTCATCACTGTTGAGACGTCCGATGCCTCTTTGCATAGATCTTTTTTTGGGGGGGTTCTAGTCATGGCTGAAAAGTACTGATTGTTATTTAAATTTTTTTTTTATGGAAGAGTAAAATATATGATTATTAAGCTGTTGTTATAAAAGTGTGCTTGTAGCCCATCATATGTACAAAGACTCTCTAAAAGAAGGAGGCTAAAAGACTGACAGTATGCACAGGTTCCTAATATATCTAAACTTCAGCTAATGCTCAGTATTGCTGTATTATTCAGCTTTTCCATAAATTCACAATGGGGCACTGACTGGCTTGTAAATAAAGTTCAAAATTTCATAACGACAAAAATAAATATAGATCAACCCAGAGCACAATCTTTTTTAAATCTTGTCTTGACAAGAAACAAGTAAAGTTGAGTTACACACTGGTTCCAGATGTGGACAACAGCTAGTTATGTCTTTAGATTTTTCTGTTTTCTTCATAGATTAATTCTTAAATTCCATGAGTTTTCTTGTATTTAAGAGGTGTAGTCTCACATTTTTGTAACTTTAAAGTGGAAATTCAAGTAGTGTGTAGCACAGTCGTCATTTCTCTTGAACGACTAACTACACTACTAGGTTAGGCATGTGGAGGCTGGCTGTCCGGCCACGCCCACTCGTCTGTGAGTCACTCCTCCGACGGCATCTGAGCGAGCTCACTGGAGGAGGGGTTCACAAGTGTTGGACACATTAGGGAAATATTGTTCAGAGCCAGAAAGATAGCCAATATGCACTCAGTAGGTCTGTCAGGGAGCCTCATCCGAGATGGGGCATCTTTGCCTGTGGCTATCGAGCTTGCAGGGTGCAGTCATCTCCGAGAAGTGGCATCAGTTCTGACAGTGCCTTTTGCGAGGGTTCCGAGGTCATCCTCAGTTCATTCAGATGACTGGTGGAGGCTGCTGGCCTCTCATATCGAGTGCAAGAACAGCTCACGATTTGCAGCACAGTTTCCAGAGTTGACTGGGGTCCCAAGGTCTGGAGCCGAGTGGACAATCTCGGCCAGAGGCTTTGTTGAGTTTGACAGTATTGGGTGGATAATTGTAGGACTCTCCTAGACAGGTCAGGGTACACTACACAAAGGAAGCAGCTACTCAGTTCGGTAAGTACTTGCGGGGTGCACATGGTGGTTTTTAGGCTACATGGTAGTCTGAGATACTCTGATGAACACAAAGCAGTTGACATACAGATAACAAAATCAGACAGCATTCAGAGTGAAGACACTTTGACAAATTTTATCAGTTAACTGTTGTAGTTTTTGCAACAAAATTCCCAAACTTATTTATTTATGGCTTATTTACCCTGACTAGATTAGATGCTTCAGGCGCTAACTTACACATGACCAGGAACAATATTACACAGAAAACAAAATAATAATAACACTAACATTAATAATGTATTATAATAATACATTAAGACACAACAATATCAATGCTAATAATTTGGATTATTAATGAAAAGTACACCCCCCCCCCCCCCCCCCCACCCCAAGAAACATGGACCTTGCCATTGGTGTGGAGGCTTGCGTGCCTCAGCGATACAGATAGCCGTACTGTAGGAGCAACCACAACGGAGGGGTATCTGTTGAGAGGCCCGACAAACGTGTGGTTCCTGAAGAGGGGCAGCAGCCTTTTCAGTAGTTGCAGGAGCAACAGTCTGGATGATTGAATGATCTGGTCTTGAAACACTAATCAAAATGGCCCTGCTGTGCTGGTACTGCAAACAGTTGAAAGCAAGGGGAAACTACAGCCATAATTTTTCCTGAGGGCATGCAGCTTTACTGTATGGTTAAATGATGGTGTCTTCTTGGGTAAAATAGTCCCCCATTATAATCTCCAGGAGGGGCCTACTCGAGGATGTCGTTATCAGGAGAAAGAAAACTGGCATTCTACGGATCGCAGCGTGTAATGTCAGATCCCTTAATCGGGCAGATATGTAAGAAAATTTAAAAAGAGAAATGGATAGGCTAAAGTTAGATATAGTGGGAATTAGTAAAGTTCGGTGGCAAAAGGAACAAGACTTTTGGTGAGTTGAATACAGGGTTATAAACACAAAATCAAATAGGGGTAATGCAGGAGTAGGTTTAATAATGAATAGGAAAATAGGAATGCGGGTAAGCTACTACAAACAGCATAGTGAACGCTACTACAGTAGTACAAGTTTATATGCCAAGTAGCTCTGCACATGATGAAGAAATTGATAAAATGTATGATGAGGTAAAAGAAATTATTCAGGTAGTGAAGGGAGACGAAAATTTAATAGTAATGGGTGAATGGAATTCGGTAGGGAGGAAAGGAAACATTGTAAGACATTTCCAGGGGCAGATGTGGACTCTGACCACAATCTATTGGTTAGGACCTGTAGATTAAAACTGAAGAAACTGCAAAAAGGTGGGAATTTAAGGAGATGGGACCTGGATAAACTGAAAGAACCAGAGGTGGTACAGAGTTTCAGGGAGAGCATAAGGGAACCAATGGGGGAAGGAAATACAGTAGAAGAAGAATGGGTAGCATTGAGGGATGAAACAGTAAAGGCAGCAGAAGATCAAATATGTAAAAAGGAGAGGTCTAGTAGAAACCGTTGGGTAACAGAAGAAATATTGAATTTAATTGATGAAAGGAAAAAACATAAAAATGCAGGCAAAAAGGAATACAAACGTCTCAAAAATGTGATTTTCAGGAAGTGCAAGATGGCTAGAGGACAAATGTAAGGCTGTAGGGGCTGATCTCACTAGGGGTAAGATAGATACTGCCTACAGGAAAATTTGAGAGACCTTTGAAGAAAAGAGAACCACTTGTATGAACATCAAGAGCTCAGATGGAAACCCAGTTCTAAGCAGAAAGGTGGAAGGAGTATATAGAGGGTCTATACAAGGCCAATGTACTTGAGGACAATATTATGGAAATGGAAGAGAATGTAGATGAAAATGAAGTGGGAGATATGATACTGTGTGAAGAGTTTGACAGAGCACTGAAAGACCTGAGTCGAACCAAAGCCCCAGGAGTAGACAACATTACATTAGAACTACTGACGGCCTTGGCTGAGCCAGTCCTGACAGAACTCTACCATCTGGTGAGCAAGGTGTATGAGACAGGCGAAATACCCTCAGACCTCAAGAAGAGTATAATAATTCCAATCCCAAAGAGAGCAAGCGTTGACAGATGAGAAAATTACCAAACTATCAGTTTAATAAGTCACTGCTGCTAAATACTAATGTGAATTCTTTACAGACAAATGGAAAAACTAGTTGAAGCCGACCTTGGGGAAGGTCAGTTTGGATTCCGTAGAAATATTGGAACACGTGAGGCAATACTGACAGTCTGTGGAGATTTCAATTTGAATTTTCAGTTGTCCACTATCTGTAACTCATATGCAAATAATTTATTAAATTCATTTGGTCTTTATATTACAACCACTGAAATAACAAGGCTTCATTATAAAGGTACTGGTACATGTATTGACAATATATTTGTATCAAATGAGTTAGTGCATCTGAAGTCAGACGTAATTAAGACCTGGGTATCTGGCCACTGACTCAGTGCACATGGCAGGAAAGAGTGTATGTGTGGTCAATTATGATAATCTAAATATGTTTAAGTCTAATATTGATAAAAGTTATTGGTTGCAAGTTTATCGAGAACATGCAATAGGTAGAAAGGTGGAAGAACTCATATCTACTCTTTCTGTATATGCTAAGATGTCGTTTCCCATTAACGTACCAAATAATAAAAAGGCACTAAGAGTAAATAAGGTCAAGGGTGAAAAGGTGTTGGAGATCAAGAGGGAGTGTGATCAATATTATGCCTGTACAAAAGTACAGGTTCTCAAGTATTTAAAGACATGCTCACAGTGAAAAAGGAAAGATTAAGACAGGCCTTAAAGGAAGCTAGGTGTATGAAAAAATGAAGATATAATACTAACATCAGAAAATAATATCATTAACAGTCAATGCAACAGGAAAATGACTTCACAGGCTGAAGGCAGCAATCTGAATGCTGCACAGTTAAATACATCCTTCACTGAGAAGGTGATTGGCACTTACAATATAGTCACTGACCATAAATACTGCCTGAGAAACACCACAAAACCTGGAAGTACATTTAGCTTTAAATTTGTCAAGGTACAGGATGTTACCTATATACTGAGGAAAATGAAGAACAGTTTTACTGATGACGTTTATGGTTTAAGTTCAGCCATGTTAAATGTGATTCAGTTCAGCTGCCAGAATTGATAACACATGTAGTAAATACATGTATTTTGGAGGCTCAGTTCCCCAGGGCAGTAAAGTCACTCGAAAACACAAAAAAGGCAGCCTCCAAAGTTGTGATAATTTTAGGCCTGTTTCAATTGTGCCAGTCTTGTCTAAAGTGATAGAAGCTATATTAAATAGTAAAATACTTTGAAGGAAACTATATCTTCAGTGATAGACAATTTGGCTTCAGATCAGGGTTAGGAACTGTTAAATCTGCCTTATCACTTTTAACACAGTGTGTGAAGCAACTAGAAAGCAAGCTCATGGTTCATAATAAACTCTGTGATTTATGAAAAGCTTTTGACACTGTGTCTCATGAAATCTTATTGAACAAAGTGCAATTCTATGGCTTTACACGAAGTGCTCGGGAATTGATAAAATCCTATCTAAGTAATAGAGTGCAGAAGGTGGTTTTTAATGGTACAGAATCAGATTACTTACTTGTGGGCATGTTCTGTACTTGGCCCAATTCTATTTATTATTTATATAAATGACTTATCATGTAACATAGTTGGGCCATCAGCTAGGAGTTACTTATTTGCAGATGATCTTGCAGTCTGTATAACTGCAGAAACAGCACAGAAGGTCAAATATTAAGCAGACCAGTGCACTGTCAAAGTTGAAAACTGGTGTAAAGCTAATTCCCTTTGTGTCAAAAAAAAAAAAAAAATCAAGACCTGTATGTATCGTGGAATAATAACACTGAACTTGAGCAGAGCTCAAATGCTGTTGATTTCCTAGGAATCTCAATTGATTCAAAAAGGTGGGAAGCAGCATTAGCAAAGGAATATTTTCTCCAAGGAAGCTGTGTCTTTGTCTAAATGTGCCAGTACTTAAAGCAAAAGAAACCACAGTCACATTTACTGTGGGGACATCAAAGCAAGGCAGCTAATGTCTTCAAACTACAAAATAAGGCAATAAGACTGATATGTAGCTTGGCACCCAGAGCTCACTGTAGACCAAGCTTTAAAAAATTACAGATTATGACCCTGCTGTCAATATTTATACCATAGTGTGTAATGCATACCAAGGAAATCTATCCGAAGTATCAACAGTATGACATGCGGCATAATTATAACACAAGAAACAAGCAAGACCTAGTTTCTTTCTGATGTAACTATAAAAAAACACAAAAGTGCTCTTTATACAAGCCCATAAAATTTTTTAATGCCATACCCCAACATATCACAGATCTTCCAATAAAAAAAAAGTAAAAGAATTTCTTCTTGAACTCAACATTTATGAAACGGATGAATTTTGAAGGGTGGCAAAGAATATGGTATGACCACACTTTGTGATCAGTTTTTACATGCTTCTATATATGAGTACGTCTGTAATTGGCTAAATTTACTATGCAATATCAATTTGTACCAGAAGTTTCTCTGTTTTGTAATGCCTCTGAGGTCTCTACAACAATAAAAATCAATCAATTGTAGACTTCCTTGAGAGTTTCATTTGCTTTCTCTTAGAGGAGTTCTCTTGTTTTCTCACTGACTATAATATTGCTGTCATCAGTGAAAAGAATTTTTTCACCATGAGTAACACTACTGGGAAAGTCATTGATGTACATCAGGAATACTATTGGTCCTCATTTGATACCTTGCGGAAACCCCATATTAATGTATTTTTCGCCGGCCGTGGTGGCCGAGCAGTTCAGTCCAGAACCGCACGACTGCTACGGTCGCAGGTTGAAATCCTGCCTCGGGCATGGATGTGTGTAATGTGCTTACATTTGTTCGGGTAAGTGTTTTACTAAATGTTAAGCTCTATTTGAAGTATGTGTTATCACTATTCTTTGTACCCTATCTGCTAGGTATGATCAAAACCAGTCCTTAGCTACCACTCTTTCTCCTAATGCTTCTAATTGATTTAATTGAATCTTGTGGTCGACTGCATCAAAGGGCTTAGAAAGATCATAAAGGAACCCTCTGACAGACTCTTCTTTATCAAGAGCATCAAATACAACTTTTGTGCATTCTACGACAGCTGACTCGGTATTTTTGCCACATCACAAACAAAACTGTGATTCACTTAAAAGATTGTATTTATTCAGGTAATTCATTAATCTGTTTTTCATAATTGCTTCTATTATTTTTGAGAATGGTGACAGCTTGTAATTTTCTGCATTACCTTTCTTAAACAAAGGCACAACTCTTGCCTGTTTTAACTGCTGTGGAAATGTCCCTGGTGTACAGGATTCATTTATTATGTGTGTTAAGGGACCTTGTACAACCTCTATGCATTGTTTTAGTACACACATTGATACTTCATATAAGCCTACTGGCTTTTTAGTTTTTCAACAGTTTTACTGGCTTCATTATCTGTGATTTGAAGTAACATCATTGTATTTAGTGCAACATTTTTTACAGGGGTTATATTTGTTTTGGGGAATTCTTGCCGTAACTTCCCTAAAATACTTGAAAAATGCTCATTTACATACTTTGATAAGTGTTGTGGCTTATTTATTACCTTATCCTCCTCCCTTAGGAATATGTTATTCTGTCTGTCTTTCTTTGCCTCTCCCTGTTCCCGTTCCCGTTTTTATAACATCCCAGACTGCTTTGCTTTTATTCCCTGCATTATATATTACTGTGTCATTAAACGATTTTGTTGCAGCTATCAGCACCTTCCTATGGATCATTGTGACTCTTTTCCATGGAAGTGAGGTATTTAATTGTTTGGGAGGACTTCTTAGTACCTGCTGTTATCCATCTACTTTTGTGTGACGTTGATACAGACATGCATACTTTTGGAAATGCCTTTTCAAAGTTCAATTTAAATAATGTGGATTCTTATTCACATTGGTTTCCCTATACACTTCATACCAGCGTTTTTTTGTTTTTGTTTTTTGCTAGTTCCTTTGAAAAATCTTTTATTTTCATTTCCAATGGATGTCATTTGTAGGCTTGTAGTTTATGGGATGATTTCATGTCTCATATTACTGTTGTTGTTTGACAGAGATGGTCTGATAATCCGAGATCTTTTACAGCTACATCACATTTTTCCCTGCCCATATTTGTGGCAACATGGTCAATTACTGATGAAGTCATTGTAGCAACCCTTGTTGCACTATTGACCAATAGGGAGAGGCCAAAACTTTGAAGTATATTTATGAAGGTGCTGCTGGATTCATTTATGATATTCATGTTGATTTTAATGTCCCCACACAGAATTGTGCTGAGCTTTGTACTTGAGACTTTATATAGAAATTCTGTTAATTTATTGAAAAACAGTGTCCACACTATCTCTGGGAGATCCATACAAACACAAAATTATTAATATCTTGGTGATATCAAGCCCTGTTAATTCAAACTGCTGGAGACACTCTTTAGGCAGGGGAACCTGTTGTCTGGATTTATCCTAAAAAAGACCTACTTCTCATACTGATGACAACAGGTATTTGACCATGTGTGGCCCGAGATCCACCCCCTACACTTTCACGAATCAGCTGTACCAATCTTCCTTTGCCAGTCCTGTTTAGGTATAGGTCACACCCAGTGAAACCCCATCTGTCGATAGTCCCGACGGGCACGTGAGCAAAGTTGGCTTCCCTCAGAGCAATCCCTAACCCCAAATTGATTCGCCTCACATCTCCATCAAGGTGTGGCCAATCGTGACACCGGAACAGCTCAACAAAGTGTACTGCCACAAGTCAGGGAAGCTATCTTGCCCAGGTCACCACCTATGTCATGTGCCCTATCCCTGTGCAAACTGTTTCCTGCCCCACCCCACTATCACTACATGGTCTTCTTTTGTAAAGACCTTAAGTCCTCTATCACATGACTTAGCCCTGCATTTGGCTGGAACATACTGGTGGCCTGGTATGTTGCCCCTAAACATTCCTGTAACTCGGGGCCTACAACTCACCCATGCCTAATACCTAGCAGCAGCACTTTCTTCTTCCTAACATTTTGTATATTTCTAAGCTTCTTGGCCTCAGTTGAAGTGTGCTGCACATTTCTTGCTCCGTGTTCTACCAGAGGCTCTGGCAGTGGTAGACACACAGTTTTATCATCAACCCCAAAAACATCAGATCATGTTCTCTTTCTTCCTACCCTCCTACAAGCTGCCAGTTCACAACCTCCCTATCTCTCTTGATCCTTATCAGTTCCTTCCTTGCTTCCTTCAACTGTGCCCCAAGGGCACAGATTTTCCTTTCCTGTACTCCAACCAAAATGTTCCTACTGCATACTCTGCAGTTCCAGGAGAGAGCTTCTTCTGTTCTCCCAAGATTCTCCCTCCCCCAGTGAAAATATTTCCTACAAGGTTAGCAACAAATCCCTCTACTCACAATGCTATAACAGCTTCCACATTTCCCACTCATGATCAGTTTCAAAAGAATAATTAAGTTTTAAATTTGTCCAGGACACGAGATTGGCTATATGTATGCAAAAATGACATGGAGGTCTTACATGCCATTGTTGTTGTTTTTGTACTGATTTAGAGATACAATTACAGGAGAGTGAATTAGTAATTACTTTGCTTTTAGAGAATTTACTTTAGTGTTTGGTCAGGTTTTAAATTTATGCCTAGATCGCCTCTAACTAGTGAACAATATGAAATGTGTTAGTTAAATACAATTTAAAAAACTTTTAATTATACTTTTATTGTAACAATAGGCACTGATGAAACTAGTAGCTGCCTTTCTTAAACGAATTTTCCGCTATCAAGAAAATTTTAATACAATTTTTTGTGTTTTGGAATGCAAAATTTCGCATTATGTCACAATTATCGTGACTTCAGATTACACAAATTTTTTTTTCTTTTTTCAAGAATAATCTCTATGGGGACGCAAATATTCAGTTTTGTGACAAGAATGGACACTACAGCAAATATACAAAACAAAGGAAATTTAAATTTGACACTATTTCCTCTCAAATAAGTTCTTTTAGTGGACGAAGAAAACACCTGTGATCTCACTCGCTGGACATCTTGTCTTCCTGTTTGTTTACTTACTGGGCGTGAAGGGTAAGCTTTTGGCTTAAAAAAGGTAGCTGGAGATTCCACACAGCACACCAGGTATGAGATTAATTATGTAATATGCACTATACTGAAATGCCTTGTGAGACGTCTATAAATTCAAATATACTCAATGTTACTTTCCTGTTTCAATACACAATGCCTGCATTCTGATTTAGTGTTTACTTATTTGCTTACAGGACCTGTCATTGGGTGTGAGGGATAAGCTTTTGGCATACCATGGCAGCAAGAGCATCCAAACAGCACACCATATATGCAACTGATTGTGTGTAAGCACAATACTGAAATGCCTTGTGAGTCATCCCTATATTCATATGCCCAATGTTGCTTTCCTCTTCCGATACACAATGCCTTACAGGACTGTCAGTAAATGAGTGTGTTGGAGGCCAGCTCTGTCCATCGCTGTGGCTGTCGGTTAGAGAAACCAACAGCTATGCAGGGGCCCCAGGTGCAATTCCTGGCCAATTTGAGAATTTATCCTCTCAGAGGTTGGGTGTTGTGTTGTGCTTATCACCATTTTACCATTTCTTTAGAGGCAAAAAAAAAAAGCAGTATCAACTGATGTAGACTTGCAGTAGGCAGCCGATTGCTCCTGCATACGATCTCCCGGCCAGAAATGCCATACTGTCATTTCATTTCACGCTAGGTATGAAACTGATTCTCTGATATGCACATTATTGAATTGTGAGTCATCTCTTAATTTGTATATGCTCAGTCGGTTTAATATTAATTTGCAGGGCTCTAGAGTAAGCAGTGTGTAGTTGTGTGCACTATGGTGAGTTGTCGTGTCACCTAGCATGGCAATACAACATGCGACTGCAACAGTGCCAACAGCACTGGGTAGTGTTGTCTACTTCACTGCATGAGAAATAGAGCTGTCACAATGGCCAGTCTGACCTCAGTACTACATGATTGCATGTTGGCCAGTGGATACTTGAAGCAAATCCAGTAATACTCACATATGAAGATTCGTTTATCTTTAACATCACAGAATCATGTTTCTATATCTGCTCCATCCCCATTCCCCAGTGGAAGGGGGTCACAATTATTTTGTGCACATGAGGCTGCTAGTAATTGGATCCTTTCTACTTTTCAAAATTGCATTAACTTTCCCGTGCTCATCCATCCCTGTCCTCAATCCTTTCCCTTGCTTACATTGGCCTGGCTATCTTTTTTTTTTGTTGATATCCCTTACAGTATTGTTCCTCTTGCTTTACAATTCCCTTTTTGGAAATTTTGGTCCCTCTTTGGGGATTGAACTACTCTAAATTTTGTCTCCATGGTGTGAGCCAGCTGTGGAACAACACCATACATGAAGTCTTTGGCATGTGGGCTTACCACCTCTTCCATTTTTTACCGGAAGCCATTGCCCTTTTTGTGCTGTACAGCTAGCACAGTAGTCATTTCGTGTGCTTGGGGTGTTATGTACTCTTTTGATGGAGTCCTCTGAAAACAGGGATGACAGTTCTGATACACGAGCTGCTACCTCCCTGTGTATGCCTAGGAGTAGTGGCTTGTCATTCTGAAGCATTGGAACTCCCAGCAACAGCCCCTATGGCATTGGCCCTTGGTGTGGCTGAGTAGTGCACAAGGGGAGAGCCCCTGATTGGTTTTGGTGCTATTAGGGTCTACACTTTGTATCAGACTTAAAAAACCGGCCGTCTTTGGCTGACCTTTAGTCAGGAACGACTTTTCATGGTACCCCTTTTCAACTTACAACTATCCCCTCATGGGAGGAGGGTCAGACTCGCTTGCTTGGGGTCAAATCTTTTTCCCATTACCTGGTCTGCATCAAGACTGACAAGGACACCTTCCCACCATGAACCCATTATTTTGGTAGAAACTATCAAAGACAAGTTTGGCAAACCATTACTCCTCACTAGCCTTTGAATATGCTTCAGGGTGTCTTTTTCATAGAGACCTCATCTTCCAAACTGGTGAAGCATGGGCCAGTCTGGAGTGGCAAGGCATTCATTTTGTTCATCATATTCAGAAAGGCACTAAGGACAACCACACTGATAATGACCACTTTATTCTGGTCTTTGAAGGGGATACCCCCAAGACAAGGTCAAGGTTATGGCTTATCACTGTGCACTGTGATGTATGTCCTGCCACTGCTAAAATGTTTTTGGTGTTTATGATTTGTACACATGTATTAATCCTGTATGCAATGAATGAGGATGCCCACGTGTGCCTTTCTTCTACTGACCACATGTATTCATTGTCACAACTGTCGCTGGTTTGTAAGAAGGAAAGAATATATTGGGGTTTACGATCAGCTTCGCCTTGTGTCTACAAAAATCTACTATTGACTCTGTTACATCTTCCCCCACCTTATCCCAGTGATGCCTCACTCTTCTCTCCCTCTCCCCTCAACTTACATCTTCCTCCCCTCCAACTGTTGCTCCTTTCATCCACCAGAGAAGTGCCTCTTCTCTGGTGTCTGCTGCCATTAGGGCCTCCTCTCAGTCCAAGAGTCTGCTGGTACACATTGGCCATGGAACCGTCAGCTCTAGCATCCCCAAGGTTGCCTGGTCTCTCTTTATAGAACTAGCAGAAGCCTCTCTCCCCCCTTACCTCTCTGGCATCTAGCGTGTGTCCTCCTCTACTTATGAAAGAGAAGAAGGAACATAAGTCCTGGGATGAGGACACTCCATTGCTGAGGAGGATGGCATTCCATAGGGTTCAGTGAAGTATCCTTTTCCTCATCACTATTAAAGGACTTGTGACCTCCGTCAAACTGTTGGTCACCCCTGCTCTGCATGTGGATCACTTCTGTGTCTGAGTTATTTTACACTTGGTGGCTTTTGTGAAGTGATAGTTCCAGGGTGCCATGTGGTATGCTTCTGCATGGACCTTCTCACACAGTTTTCAGTTTTCTCCTCTTAAATTGTGGGTGGTGCATTTCTGTCACCATATTGTGTACGATACCTACTGGAGCTCTATCTCGAGACCCAATTTCTGATTGTGGTCCACCACTTCCATTTCTTGGGTCGTCTTATGACATTTACTTGTGTGTGTGTGTGGGGGGGGGGGGGGGAGGGGGGGGCATGGTAGCCAAATTTAGGGCTCAGTTGCTCCTTCCATACTGATCCTCTTGGAGCAGGTCCACCATTGTGGTATCTGTCTGATCATCAGTACCTTTTGCACTAACCGTATTGTTTCCTGGTTGAAGCTGGGATTGTCCCCCACTCACTGCCCTTCTGGTTCAACAGTCTAAGCTTCTTGTTTCCTATGCCATCACCATCTTCTCTTTCCCCACACATCCCTTATATTTTATACTTTAGCAGCAGGAAATTGCTCACTCTTCAGGTGAGTTTAACAGTTGGGCTCCAGCTTGCAGTCCTTTGCCATGATTTTTATCTTCCCTCTTTGTCCTGTTCCCCATTCCCTCCAAAAACCTCCTCCTCCTTGGTTAGTTCCTTGATCCCAGATTCAGAGGGGTCTGTGTTTCATTGTTTGTTCTGCCAGCTCTTATGGGAGTTTCAGGCTGCTGTTGTGTTTTAATGGAATGGCTCTAGGCTCTAAATCTGCTAATTTCAAGGAATGTGCCTTCTGCTGGCAAGTAACACCATCTCTTACCTGCCCCATGTAGCATGTGTACTGCATAGCTAATGGCCATTTACCAGGTTCTTTAGTATGTTTAACAGTCCTCTCCCACCCACGTTATGTGCAGACTCGATAACTGCCCTTGAGGCTATCAGACAGTGGTTTTCCCTCCCTCTTCTTGGTCTATGACATCTAAGACCACCTTACCAATCTTGACCATGCTGGTTGTTCAGTTGACTTTCTTTGGGTTCCCACTCATGTGGGTATCCCAGGTAATCAATTGCTGATCCTGTGGCTGGAGGGTGTGCCCCTTTTGTGTGACCTCTCTGGTGCTGGGTTTGCAGCCTCATGTCCAATTCCTTTTTGCTCAGCCTTGAGCTGACTCTTGGAGGCCAACCCCCTGCCTAATAAACTTATTGCGATAAGGGGACTCTTGCCACATGGCCCACTGGGGATCTACAATCCTCTGCGAACTTCGTATTGGTCATACAAGGTTGAATCTAAGCCTCTTACTCCATAATGATCTGTAACCCCCACATTTTATGAGACTCCCCTACCATTTGGCCTTTTGCACTAAACACACTCTTCCATTCTCCATTATCACAGATGGTAGCATACATCCTTACATAGTTACATCTGTCCTTGGTTTTCATCATAAAAGTGGTTTGTTCCATGGATTTAAGTACCTGAATTGTCTTCCACAATTGGAGGCCATCAGTTTGGAAGGCCTGCATCATTGCTTTCATGCTGGTCAGGTTTTCCTCTCCATTTTGTGCTGTTTCATCACCACCCCCTCTTCTTGTGTCATCCCCCATTGTGTCGCAATCATGGTATGAAGTGGGAACTGGGGTGGGTTAGCAGTGATTCCAGCACCATGTCACACATAGCACCATTGGGGTGTCTTATGATCTCCCCCTTCCTCCCTCCAGTTCTTTAATCTTCCTGCCACCCCAGTGTTCCATCTCCATTTGCCTGTTTTGCTTCGCCATCAAATAGATTGTGCTGTTGGTTTGCTGCTCCCACAGTCTCTGCCACTTTGGATCTTGGGACAAATGATGTCACTGTTTCGTTCCTCTCCTCATTCAGACAATCAATCAATCAATCAATCAATATCTGCAGCCAGCAGGCAAGCAGTGAGACTTGGTACCTGCTCTCTTAGCATCTGTGTCAGGGTGTTACTAGCATTAGTGACAAGTTTGGAAACAAGTAATAATTTCAAATAAAAACAGCCACTTTTGTGCCCTGGTAAATTAGAACTATAAAATTATATGCTTAAATTTAGGAAATAATGGCCCGCTAAAAACAGAAAATTCTGGAATATGAGTTATTTGGTTACAGATAACTTTTCAAAAAGGGGAATTTTTTTAAAAAAAGTAAAATTATACTGCAAATTGGAACCTGAAAGGCTTTCAGTTGGGTTATATTGCTAATTCATAATTACTCATTCCTAATTCCAACTGCATGTGTTTGTACTGATACTGAAATTATTATTTATTCACCAAATTTTTTTTTTGGTAAATGAGTTACATTATCAGGAAAATTGATTGTGAACAATCAGATGTTAGTGTATTCTTTGCTAGAATATGAAAATATTTAATCTGTTTAACAGTTGCACTAGTGTTACCCATCTAGCTAGATCAAAAATAAATATATATTACAAGTTGACGATTGCAACTCACTCTGTTGTCACGTTGGGACAGTTGTCAAATGTGTGGCCATCACCAGCAGTGCGCTGAGCCTCAGTCACAGTCATCACTGCCCAGCACGGCTTGGGAGGGGGCTGACCCAGTGATGCCAGCATTCTAGGCTGCTGGCACAAGCCGCAGCAGTTTCTGGTGGTCCCATGTGTCAGCAGAACTGCCGCACCAGAGGCCAGTGAAGAAGGAAGGAATATCGACATCTGACATTCTGTCAACAGTGAGGCCGTCAGAGACAGAGCATAAGCTCTGACTGTTTCAAGGATGGGGGAGAAAATTGGCCTTGGCCTTTCAAAGGAACCATCCCAGAATTTGCCTTGATTGATCTAGGGAAATAATGGAAAACCTAAAACTGGATGGCAGGACACGGAATAAAGCCATCATGTTCCTGAATGTGAGATCAACACACTAGCTAATGTGGTGTAAACCTTCATCCGGAAGTGTTCACAGTTTCTTCTGTATCAGGAACTGCCATGAGTATGCAGCTTGAGGAATTTGTTTTCTTTGCTCAAAACAGTCTCCTCTGTACTGCAAGTTTTCTCTTGTGACTCCTTTGTGGGCTATTGAAAGAGACGCCACTACTGGCATGAACAGCACCTACACTAGCCTTCAGTGAAGTTACCATTTTGTTGGCCAGCTAAACTTCAGTAACTCAAATACCAGAAACAATTTCTGCCAGTACCTCTGTGTCACAGGAACAAACTGGCTTCAGAATTTTCCTCTCCAACATTCATAAGTAGTACATCTGGTAATTCAGAAATTTCAAATGGTTTTTCTTCTATACTCTCTACTTCATAAACATTATGTATATGCTTGCACGTATTTAACTTAATGCTATAACCAATACATGCATAGTAATATCTATTAATTCTTACTTTACAGTCAGTGCACACTAATTTGGAGTTACAGTGGATAATATTTTCTTCCACAAGGTAAACTTCAAGTGATTTTGTGGCTGGTACTTTCCAACCTCAGCCTACCTTTCTAGTTGAGTCCTTATTCATCAAAATACTGGATTCGTGCTTATGGTGGATGTTTTCATTTTACTTGTTAGTTTTGCTTTCACAATGACAATGAGCCTGTCAAACAGATTTGCTGTTACAAGCAACGTGAATGCAAGTACACCTTTATCCAAATGTTTCACCTGCTTTGCATTACCATGTAGAGTAAGTGGTGGTAATATGCACCCCCCCCCCCCCCTTAATATCTTAATAATATTTAGCTGAACTCTAGTGGTGTATTAACATACCATTATTGGTTAATACTTAGATGCAACCTACTAAGTATTGGCAACAGTTTCAAATAGATTAAAAGTATGGTATTATTGCATTTTTAAGCTGTCTACACTAGTTTACAAGGTATATGTGACTGTAATGTGGACCCCAGGGTCCATATTATAAGCAGACCGTAAAATGTTTTTATTTCTGTTTTCAGATGCCTAGGACTAATCTGGCACCTAAATGAACCCGTAAAAGGCAGGTGTGGGATAAAAACAAAATGCGAGAGGCAGTGTCTGCTGTTGTAGTAAAACTCATGGGAGTTAAAAAAGCAAACATTGCGCTGTCCCAAAAACAACTCTGTGCCAGTATGTGTATGAGGCTAATACCTGACAGATGTTGAAACTAAAAAGTTTGGAAGAAAACCAGCTGCCCTAGAAAGAGAACTAGTGGTTTACATACACTATATGGAGGCCAAATTCTATGCTTTTACTAGTATGGATGTTAGAAAAATGGCCTACCAACTTGCAGTTGTGAATGGAAGGGCTTGTCTTGGCCATTTTCTGCGACGTCATCAAGATAAGCTTTCGATTAGAAAGCCAACTGGAACATCATATGCTCGAGCAAAACGCTTTTCGCATGAGAGAGTTAACTCATTCTACGACTTGCTATAAGCTGAATTCTGGAAACATAAATATCCAGAAGATCGTGTATGGAACGTTGAGGAAACAGGCCTTAGTGTAGTTCAGACTGATACTGCAAGCAGAGGTAAACGCCAAATTTGTTCTCTGACTGCTGCTGAGTGTGGGTCTCTAGTAATGGTCATCTGTTTGCTGAGTGCAGGAGGTTCTTATGTTGCCCTGATGTTCGTATTCCCGAGAATGGATGAGGGGAAAGACCATTGTTTCAACTGATTTGCTGTACAAAAAAGAGTTAGAAGTCATTATTAAAGAAAAGAGAGGAAAAGAACTTTGCCAAAGACCCCCTAGTGAGATAAGCTTCTACATCCTTACATTTGTCCTCTAGCCATCCATGTCTGCTTAGCCATTTTGCGCTTCCTGTCGATCTCATTTTTGAGACGTCTGTGTACCTTGTTGGCTGCTTCATTTATTGCATTTTTATATTTTCTCCTTTCATCAATTAAATTCAATATCTCTTCTGTTATCCAAGGATTTCTAATAGCCCTCGTCTTTTTACCTATTTGATCCTCTGCTGCCTTCACTACTTCATCCTTCTACTGTATTTCCTTCCCTTGCCAAAGAAACACACTATATCATAGGATCCAACAAGTTTGCTTTCATGGAGCATCCACTGCCAAATATTCTCGCTGTAGTGAGTCTTAAGTGCACCCATAAATGTACGATCTAGCAGTTGCAGGACTAGAACAATTAGCCTCAATAACTTCGTCATTCTTGGGCGGCAGTTCATAGTTACAATTCGCTGAAACCTGCCAGCTTGATCACCCAACCTGTTGGCGTCGTCTTTTTTACCTGTTCAGCTCCAGATACAATAACCTCTTTACTGACGGCCTCTCAATTCCGATGTCAGTTTTGTCTTCCGGCAGGAAATCTGCATCGGTGAATACGGACTGGTCCGTGGGCCATACTCCAGTAGCTTTCAAACCTTTAATAGCAAATAGCATTGTTGCACTTTTGATGAAAAAAGCGTGAAATTTGAAAGACCACCGCGGCCTGCACATCCCTCGGTCCATACGCGGAGTCGTTGGAGGGGAGAGGCGACAGGTATATATACCACACCGCCCGCCGGCATAGGACGTCAGTCAACAGGAGTAATCTGATGGTGATGGCACGCTACGCCGTGACTGGAACACGATAGTGGGAAAAGGAAGAGAAGGAAACGTAGTAGGTGAATATGGATTGGGGTTAAGAAATGAAAGAGGAAGCTGCCTGGTAGAATTTTGCACACAGCACAACTTAATCGTAGCTAACACTTGGTTTCAGAATCATGAAAGGAGGTTGTATACATGGAAGAACCCTGGAGATACTAAAAGGTATCAGATAGATTATATAATGGTAAGGCAGAGATTAAGGAACCAGGTTTTAAATTGTAAGACATTTCCAGGGGCAAATGTGGACTCTGACCACAATCTATTGGTTATGTCCTGTAGATTAAAACTGCAAACAGGTGGGAATTTAAGGAGATGGGACCTCGATAAAGAGAAAGAACAAGAGGTTGTACAGAGTTTCAGTGAGAGCATAAAGGAACAATTGACAGTAATGGGGGAAAGAAATACAGTAGAAGAAGAATGGGTAGCTTTCAGAGATGAAATAGTGAAGGCAGCAGAGGATCAAGTAGGTAAAAAGACGAGGGCTAGTAGAAATCCTTGGGTAACAGAAAAGATATTGAATCTAACTGATGAAAGGAGAAAATATGAAAATACAGTAAGTGAAGCAGGCAAAAAGGAATACAAACGTCTCAAAAATGAAATCGACAGGAAGTGCAAAATGGCTAAGCAGGGATGGATAGAGGACAAATGTAAGGATGTAGAGTCTTGTCTCACCAGGGGCACCCAAAATCAGTTGCCTGTTACCTGTCTAGCGGCGTAGATCGGCGTGCAGTGGTGTACAATACGTCGTTTCTGTTCGTGAGATCCTTGTTGCCAGCATCAGTCACTGACATACTTCGGTATCTGGATAACAGCGTCGCATTGCAAGAAAATTGCAGAAGACGAAGAGGAGCTATTTGCGGAGTACATTTCCCCACCATGTTCTAGTTTTGGGTGGAGATTTTAATTTGCCAGATACACCAGGTGACCAAGAAGTCAGTATAAATTTGAAAACTGAATAAATCACGGAATAATGTAGATAGGGAGGTACAAATTGACACACATGCTTGGAATGACATGGGATTTGATTAGAACAAAAAAAAAAAAAATACAAAAGCTCAAAAAATGTCCAACAGGTGGCGCTTCATCAGATCAGAATAGCATGACAAAGCAAAAATGATGTTCTTTACAGGAAATGCTCAATATGTCCACCATCATTCCTCAACAGTAATTGTAATCGAGGAATAATGTTGTGAAAAGCACTGTAAAGCATGTCCGGAGTATGTGGTGAGGCATTGGCGTTGGATGTTGTCTTTCAGCATCCCTAGAGATGTCGCTCGATCACGATACACTTGCGACTTCAGGTAACCCCAAAGCCAATAATAGCACGGACTGAGGTCTGGGGACCTAGGAGGCCAAGCGTGACGAAAGTGGCGGCTGAGCACACGATCATCACCAAACGACGCGCATAAGAGATCTGTCAGACATTTTGTGAATTTGTTTTTTCTAATAAATCCCCATGTCATTCCAAGCATGTGTCTCAATTTTTACCTCTCTATCTACATTATTCCATGGTTTATCACTTTTTCCAATTTATACTGACTTTTTGATCACCCGTTTGACTGGGAGACTCAAACGTTTATAACGGGTGGCAGGGACAAAGAATCCAGTGAAATTTTTTTAAAGTGCTTTATCTGAAAAACTACCTTGAGCAGTTAAACAGAGAACCGACTCGTGGCGATAACATATTGGACATTCTGGCGACAAACAGACCCGAAACAGTTAACGCAGAACACGGAATCAGCGATCATAAAGCGGTTACTGCATCACTGATTTCAGCCATAAGTAGAAATATTAAAGAAGGTAGGAAGATTTTTCTGTTTAGCAAAAGTGACAAAAAGCAGATTACAGAGTACCTGACGGCTCAACACAAAAGTTTTGTCTCAAGTACAGATAGTGTTGAGGATCAGTGGACAAAGTTCAAAACCATCGTACAATATGCGTTAGATGAGTACGTGCCAAGCAAGATCGTAAGAAATGGAAAAGAGCCACCGTGGTACAACAACCGAGTTTGAAAACTGCTGCGGAAGCAAAGGGAACTTCACAGCAAACATGAACATAGCCAAAGCCTTGCAGACAAACAAAAATTACGCGAAGCGAAATGTAATGTGAGGAGGGCTATGCGAGAGGCATTCAATGAATTCGAAAGTAAAGCTCTATGTACTGATTGGCAGAAAACCCTAAGAAATTTTGGTCTTATGTCAAAGCAGTAGGTGGAGCAAAACGAAATGTTCAGACACTATGTGACCAAAATGGTACTGAAACAGACTGAAGGCCGAACTACTAAATGGCTAATTCACAGAGGAAGACTGCACTGTGCTTCCTTCTCTAGATTGTCGCACAGTTGACAAAATGGTAGATATCGAAGTAGACGACACAGGGATAGAGAAACAATTAAAATCGCTCAAATGAGGAAAGGCCGCTGGACCTTATGGGATACCAGTTCGATTTTACACAGAGTACGCGAAGGAACTTGCCCCCCTTCTTGAAGCGGTGTAGCGTTCCAAACGATTGGAAAATGGCACAGGTCATCCACGTTTTCAAGAAGGGACTTCAAACAAATGTGCAGAACTATAGACCTATATCTCTAACGTCAATCAGTTGTAGAATATTGGAACACGTATTATGTTCGAGTATAATGACTTTTCTGGAGGCTAGAAATCTACTCTGTAGGAATCAGCACGGGTTTCGGAAAAGACGATCGTGTGATACCCAGCTCTCGCTATTCGTCCATGAGACTCAGAAGGGCATAGACACGGGTTCACAGGTAGATGCCGTGTTTCTTGACTTCCGCAAGGCTTTCGATACAGTTCCCCACAATCGTTTAATGAACAAAGTAAGAGCATACGGACTATCAGGCCAATTGTGTGATTGGATTGAAGAGTTCCTACATGACAGAACGCAGCATGTCATTCTCAATGGAGAGAAGTCTTCCGAAGTAAGAGTGATTTCAGGTGTGCCGCAGGGGAGTGTCATAGGACCGTTGCTATTCACAATATACATAAATGACCTTGTGGATATCATCGGAAGATCACTGAGGCTTTTTGCGGATGACGCTGTAGTATATCCAGAGGTTGTAACAATGGAAAATTGTACTGAAATGCAGGAGGATCTGCAACGAATTGACGCATGGTGCAGGGAATGGCAATTGAATCTCAATGTGGACAAGTGTAATGTGCTGCGAATACATAGAAAGATAGATCCCTTATCATTTAGCTACAATATAGCAGGTCAGCAACTGGGAGAACGCATTAGGAGTGATTTAAAATGGAATGATCATATGAAGTTGATCGTCGGTAAAGCAGATGCCAGACTGAAATTCATTGGAAGAATCCCAAGGAAATGCAATCCGACAACAAAGGAAGTAGGTTACAGTACCCTTGTTCGCCCACTGCTTCAATACTGCTCAGCAGTGTGGGATCCGCACCAGATAGGGTTGATAGAAGAGATAGAGAAGCTCCAACGGAGAGCCGCGCGCTTCGTTACAGGACGATTTAGTAATCGCGAAAGCGTTACAGAGATGACAGATAAACTCGAAGACTCTGCACGGAGACGCTCAGTAGCTCTGTATGGGCTTCTCTTGAAGTTTCTAGAACATACCTTCACCGAGGAGTCAAGCAATATATTGCTCCCTCCTACGTAGGTCTCGCGAAGAGACATGAGGATAAATCAGAGAGATTAGAGGTCACACAGAGGCATACCGACAATCCTTCTTTCCACGAGCAATACGAGACTGGAATAGAAGGGACAACTGATAGAGATACTCAAGGTACCCTCCGCCACACACCGTCAGGTAGCTTGCAGAGAATGGATGTAGATGTAGATGTAACGAGCGTTCGATCGTCTGTTATGTTACAGCGTGCGTTAAGGTGACACGAAAAGAACTGTTACCCGTTCCAAGCAAAGGGCTCCAATTTATGCAAACGTCTGTCACGCCTAAGGAAGGAACGCAAAAATAAACCGCGTGGTTTACAGGGATCGCCACGAAGGAAAACTAGTAATTTTGGGAGGAAACCCGTCGTCGTAGACAATTTCATAAAATCGATCCTTCCACAAACGATGGAGGGCTTTTACATCAATCTAAAAATAGTGCCGACATTACGGAAACTACAAATTGCCGTGAAACAAAAAAATCCAGTTTTACTCGTAACAGGCTCGCCAAAAGGAATATTTAACTTTTCTAAAATTCCATACTCTTTATGTAAGAAAGATTCTCTAATCTGTTTTTACACAAAACAAATAATCGTTGATGCTACCAAAACACATGTATCCTTTTTGACAGCTGACAATAGAGCAAATAGCCAATGGATATAACATTGTCCACATACTTTTCACGTACGTTTACGAAGGCAGTGACAAAAAATGTAGTGCAAATCGGACTAGTACAACACAAGAAATTGTAAATTTCTTGTTACTTTTTAAACATTCAACGTGTTGCAAGACCTGTTAAGTTTCAACGCAATCCTTCAAAGGAAACTTCTATCCTTTAGTAGAAACACAAAGTGAGAATAATTCTTAAATTCTACAGTTTCATTGCGCTTTATGGGGTAGAAGTAGAGGAACGTACATTCACATGAACAGGCATTCGGTTCCATGTTTGTAGTAAAATCCCGTCTTACGTTCATATGTTAATATTATTTACTCTATAGCGTTATGTTTCGGAAGAAGCTATCGTCTTTTGTATTCTTTACGGTACTAAAACACTTGTCTAAAAATTAACGCTGCCGGGCCGTGTATGCAGACGGCGTCGCTGCCGATTTAAAGCGCGCGCCGCGGCAGGGCGGTACTGCGTCGTGAGACAGCCTGTGGAGGCGCCCCGTGACGTGGCTGGGTAGCCAGAGTGGGGACAGACTGTAAACGGGCACAGTGAGGATCCATAAGAAACGCATTGTCGTTGATACAATCTGTCATATTTCAGTGTCAGTTAATAACGTATCTACCATTAAAGCTTTCAGTCGGTCAGATTCAATGTATGGCCATTCGAAAGTCACAGTCGGTAGAGCGAAATGATGAGGTAGCTGGTAATGTGATTCTTGTTTGCGCCTCAGTGGATCCGAATATTTTTATTACTAGTCTTCGCTTTTTCTGTTAGGATCTGATACTTTTATTGCACCGAAAAGAAAGTATATTCTCTAATATTCGATGTTACATATGTACGTTCCATCTGAGGATGGAGTTTGTTCGAATGGTTTAATCTACAAGACAGATTGCACTACATGCAGTAAGATATAACAAGAAAGTGTAAAACAATTCTTTTTTATTTCACATGTTGTGAAGATTCTGCTGCTGAATAGGAACAAATATAAAGTAAGACTTTGAATCGCGCTATTTGTTACGGAGCTTCTCTTTCTGCCTTATAACATGTCCGTGGACACTACACGCAGAACAACGTGACTCTCACGTGGACAAGAGAGGAAAGGCGCGTTTTAATAGCGCTAGCTTAAGAATTTTACGCCCATGCATTTTGTAAAGTGGGTGATAGAGAGAAACGTGTGACGAGGGCCTCCCGACCGCTCGCCTGGTGCTGGTCTTTCGACTTGACGCCACTTCGGTGACATGCGCGTAGTTGGAGATGAAATGATGACGATTAGGACAACACGACACCCAGTCCCTGAGCAGAGAAAAACTCCAACCCAGCCAGGAATCGAACCCGTCTGTCACGCTGACCACTCAGCTACCGGGGCGGACAACCGGGTGATGTGTGACCCAGATGCTGCCGCTGCGGTCGCGTGTACCACGTTGACACGCACATGCTGTATGCACAAGTCAGAGCGTTCGGCAGCACTTTCAACTTGGCACGCTCAAGACTGATGTTCACAACACCGTCCGTGTAGTGACGGCATTACACTTTCCTAAAACAGTGCACGGAGATCGGCGCAAATACTGTTGAGTGGTACTTAAGATAGGGAAATAAATTAGTGAAGTGAAGTAGAAATTTAAAATTAATGAGAAACTTCGTTTAGCTTAGAAGAGTTACACTCTGGCAAACAACGGGCAGAGCAGAAGAGGCAATGACCGCGAAGTCAGCACATTCAGGAGAAGCTATCGTCCTCCCCCACGTAAGCAGAAGCTGTCGATTCAGCCGTCAGGGCATCGCCCGTCCGGCTCACGTGTTTCTCAATTGTCACACGTGATCAAAGGCTCTCGGCTACATTCCGAGAGCCAATGACCGACGTTAAGAAGATTCTTCGCGAAGCTTTTCGACGTGACAGAAGAGGCAACGACAGCGATGTTGTTCACCTCCAGTGAAGTGAAGTGAAGTGAATAAGTACGCGAGACGCAGTGGGCCCGACAGGAGTAGCTTTCAGTTCAGTTCCGGTACAGTCGGTGCTCAAGACCGTCATGCAGGAAGATACTACATCGTACACAGAAGCACCGAGTCCGCCGCTGTAATGGAATAGCAAGCAGCCTCGGCGCCAGAAGACAGAAGGTATTTGAGGCCAGATTTTTATGTACCTGAGTGACTCGTGAGGACGGGAAGGAGACAGCGCACATCAGCAGTCACATCCGAGTCGTCACCGTCCGATTCACGACTTCTTCCTCAATAATTAAACGGACCACCTCGCGATGCGCGTCTCCAGTCAACTGGGCGAAACGGCGACACGAGATACACACCGCCGTGCGTAATCAGACGCCGCCGCTCACGCAAGCAGAAGGCTTCGCAAACGACACAGTTGCCAGTATCCCAGCCAGAAACCCTTGTACAAAACTTTCAATAAAAGTTATCTTATGTAAAACTGCTGTTTCATTCTACCTCATACCTGAGCCAAGGATGAACCCACCCTGCAAAAATGTTGTTAAGAGAGAAAAAGTAATTTATTTAGTGTTTTTCACCCTGACATAATGCTTTAGAATCAAATGCCCTTTGCAGTAGTGCTCATCCTGACAGATGATCATCACAAACAGAGAAAACCCAGTTACAGTACGGAGTAGAGAGGAGCGGAGAGTATTCGTTGTGAAGGGGTGCCGTCGAGAATAGATACGATGTGTCAGGGGACGAAAAGCAGTTCGCTACAAAATTAACGAAGAATGCCAACAAGTTAGGAATTACTACAATAATAGTGATTGCGATATTTCTCTCGGCAGTTTAAACCGAGTAGGTGAGCGAGTAAGGTAACCAGGAAAATAACAATAGCTACAGTTGTATGCTATAGCATACAATGTAAAGAATTTCAGGCAAATAGTTTCAGATCAAGTAATACTACAGTTAACGGTAACAGTCGAAGACACTAGCAGGAAGATAATTACGGAATTACAGTTACAAGAACAATAGGTAAAGGGACAGAAACAGAGATAGTTGGAGAGTAGATGCAATTTCAAGATAGCATTCAGAGAAGGAGAGATGTTGCAAAAGATTAGTATTAAATTAAGGTGAGAGGTGCTAGGTTTTCGCTTTGGCTCGCATAGTTTCTCTTGATGCTGTTCAGTTCTGACACGTTTCTAAACGCATTCTTTTCAGGGGGGGGGGGGGGGGCGGTCTTAATTATGCTGCCGCCCAGAGTACATACACTCTGAAGGCCGAAATGGGGTGTGGCGTTGTTTTAAATCCTTAGATGGTCCTTTGTACACTCCTGGAAATGGAAAAAAAAAACACATTGACACCGGTGTGTCAGACCCACCATAATTACTCCGGACACAGCGAGAGGGTTGTACAAGCAATGATGACACGCACGGCACAGTGGACACACCAGGAACCGCGGTGTTGGCCATCGAATGGCGCTAGCTGCGCAGCATTTGTGCACCGCCGCCTTCAGTGTCAGTCAGTTTGCCGTGGGATACGGAGCTCCATCGCAGTCTTTAACACTGGTAGCATGCCGCGACAGCGTGGACGTGAACCGTATGTGCAGTTGACGGACTTTGAGCGAGGGCGTATAGTGGGCATGCGGGAGGCCGGGTGGACGTACCGCCGAATTGCTCAACACGTGGGGCGTGAGGTCTCCACAGTACATCGATGTTGTCGCCAGTGGTCGGCGGAAGGTGCACGTGCCCGTCGACCTTGGACCGGACCGCAGCGACGCACAGATGCACGCCAAGACCGTAGGGGACCGCACCGCCACTTCCCAGCAAATTAGGGACACTGTTGCTCCTGGGGTATCGGCGAGGACCATTCGCAACCGTCTCCATGGAGCTGGGCTACGGCCCCGCACACCGTTAGGCCGTCTTCCGCTCACGCCCCAACATCGTGCAGCCCGCCTCCAGTGGTGTCGCGACAGGCGTGAATGGAGGGACGAATGGAGACGTGTCGTCTTCAGCGATGAGAGTCGCTTCTGCCTTGGTGCCAATGATGGTCGTATGCGTGTTTGGCGCCGTGCAGGTGAGCGCCACAATTAGGTCTGCATACGACCGAGGCACACAGGGCCAACACCCGGCATCATGGTGTGGGGAGCGATCTCCTACACTCGTCTTACACCTCTGGTGATCGTCGAGGGGACACTGAATAGTGCATGGTACATCCAAACCGTCATCGAACCCATCGTTCTACCATTCCTAGACCGGCAAGGGAACTTGCTGTTCCAACAGGACAATGCACGTCCGCATGTATCCCGTGCCACCCAACGTGCTCTAGAAGGTGTAAATCAACTACCCTGGCCAGCTGGATCTGTCCCCCATTGAGCATGTTTGAGACTGGATTAAGCGTCGTCTCACGCAGTCTGCACGTCCAGCACGAACGCTGGTCGAACTGAGGCGCCAGGTGGAAATGGCATGGCAAGCCGTTCCACAGGACTACATCCAGCATCTCTACGATCGTCTCCATGGGAGAATAGCAGCCTGCATTGCTGCGAAAGGTGGATATACACTGTACTAGTGCCGACATTGTGCATGCTCTGTTGCCTGTGGTTCTGTCAGTGTGATCATGTGATGTATCTGACCCCAGGAATGTGTCAATAAAGTTTCCCCTTCCTGGGACAATGAATTCACGGTGTTCTTATTTCAATTTCCAGGAGTGTAAGATCTTGTCTTATTGTAAGCCCTGCCCTTGCTAACTATTTTTTCTCGTGGCTGAAGATCTGCGACCTTTTTCGGTGTGAGACAAATTTGACAATTATTGGATGAGATTTCGAAGCACCTTATAATCCACGTACCGTCCAGTGTCTACCTTACCTATGTCAATGCCTAATATTTCTCGTGCAACCTGTATAATGAGGTCTTCCGGCTCATCTTCGCCGCCGGCTATTTTTCCTTTTTATGTAGACTGTAGCGAGGAGAAAGGAAACGGAAGGAACTATTAAGGTAAGCTGCACTGAGACCTTGCGCGGAATCAGCGGCAATGAGAAAAAATGTATGCAACCCTGGAACTCGAACCCGGGGTCCGCTGCTACATGATTCATTGCTCGTAGAGGCGAATCAGTTATATGAAAGCGTGCTGTCCGTTTATTCAAACATGTCACAAAGAACAGACATCGCGTATCCCTAATATTTCGCCTTTACTGCCCTCTCTGAAATTCGTCACACACAAATTATTCTCGGGACCGAGAGCTGTATAAAGCTCTGAAATGTTTAGCGATTCGTGAAACGTGTAACGAAAAGACATGTTAAACGCCACTGATGGGGAAGCGTTTACCGAGGGCGACAAAAATGTTGTTTCTACTCAAGTCGGATTTCAGTGTGGCTGTGAAGTTATCTGGTAACGCACAACAGGTCTAGGTGAAAAGAAGGTAATTGTTGGATGTTATTAACGGCCTCCCGATTCCGTCGAGACAGAGTTATTCAAAGAAAGTCTACGCTCAGTAGTGCGGAAGTACCCAAATCGTGCAGTATTAGTTCCGAGCATAGACAAGGACACCGATGGATTCATTACAAGGTTTCCACATAAGTAGCCTTGCAGAGTACTGCTGAACATGTTTTTTCGAAAACTGTCTTGAGCACCTAGTTCGAGAGAGCACATACAATGGAAATACACACATAAAAAAAAATTGCGTGACCCCGGTTACCAGAACTCGGGAAGATAAACGTTGGCTGTGGATATCGTATCAGATACACAGTCCCTTTGACTTTTTAAAGATGCCACTAAGCCCGACCACAGATGTGAGCAACCGTGTATGAGCAGCGCCTATTAGACAGACGGGGTCCGACAGCCGATCCGTTCCAGTCATTCCACCACGAAGGAGGTACACGGCTCGTGTTGTCTGTAGTTCAACCGTGCCTACACCGTCAATACAGCGGTCCGCATTGTTCGTTTGTGCCAGGAAGGGCTCTCAACAAGTGAATTGTCAAGGCGAGTCGGAGTAAACGAAAGCGATGTCGATGACATGTCTCGCTCAGGATGCCCGGGGGCGACTACGGCAATCGATGACCGCTGCTTGCGGATTATGGCTCGGAGGTACCCCGACAGCAAAGCCAACATGTTGAATAATGCCTTTCGTGCAGCCACAGGACGTCGTGTTAAGACTCAAACAGTGCACAGTAACCTGCACGATGCACGTCTTCACTCCCGACGTCCGTGGCGAGGTCCATCTTCGCAACTACGACACAGTGCAGCGCGGTACCGATGGGCCCAACAACATGCCGGATGGACCTCTCAGCATTGGCATCACGTTCTCTGCACCGATGAGTCTCATATATACCTTCAACCAGACAATCGTCGGAGACGTGCTTGGAGGCAACCCGGTCAGGCTGAAAGCTTTAAATACACTGTCCAGCGAGTGCAGCAACATAGAGGTTCCCTGCTGTTTTGGGGTGGCATTATGTGGGGCCGATGTACTCTCTCGTGGTCATGGAAGGCGCCGCAACGGCTGTACAATACGTGAATGCCATCCTCCGACCGATTTTTTAATTTCGTTTTTAGTGCAACGAGATCGGCAGTATACAGTATATGGCCGAGGCATTCGTCTTCATGGACGACAATTCGCGGCCCCATCGTGCACATCTTGTGGCTGACTTCCTTCAGGATAACGACATCGCCCGACTAGTGTGGCCAGCATATTCTCCAGACATGTGCCGGCCGGAGTGGCAGAGCGGTTCTAGGCGCTACAGTCTGGAGCCGGGCGACAGCTACGGTCTCAGGTTCGAATGCTGCCATGGGCATGGATGTGTGTGATGTCCTTAGGCTAGTTAGGTTTAATTAGTTCTAGGCGACTCATGACCTCGTAAGTCAATTTGCATAGTGCTCAGAGCCATTTGAACCATTTTTCTCCAGACATGTACCCTATCGAACATACCTGGGACAGACTGAAGAGGGCTGTTTATGGCCGACGTGACCCTCCAACCACACTGAGTGATCTACGCCGAATCACCGTTAGGAATGGGACAATCTGCCTTGATGAACTTGTGGATCGTATTCCACGACGAATACAGGCGTGCATTAATTCTAGAGGACGTGGTAGTGGGTATTACAGGTTCCGGTGTGTACACCAATCTGGGCAACCGACTCTGAAGGTCTCGCTATACGGTGGTACAACATGCCATGTGCCATTTTTATGAGCAATAATAAGGGCGGAAACGATGTTTATATCGATCTCTGTACAAAAAATTGGAATAGTTTCCGGAACCAACCGAAGTGATGCTAAACTTTTTTTGATGTAAGTATTTTAGAGCATGTAGCTACAAAGATGCCTGGACTCACCGAGGGTGTCACTACAGAGACAGGCGTTAGTGATAATGACGTTGCCGTAGCGACGATGGTTACTTAAGTTATTAAATCAATCAAGAAAGCTAGGAGAGTAGTTGAGCAGAAAAGCGGTTGTTAGAATTTCAAACAGTGAATGGACATTATTTAGTTCCAGTATGATGGGTGTAGAGTAATTATAAGCCAAGTTTGAACAGATCCTAAATCGTGCTGTGGAAAAGTATGTGCCTAGTAAGCGAATGAAGGATGGAGAAGATACATTGCGGAAAATGATGATGAAGCAGAGACTGTTGCACACTCAGTTCAACAGAGAGCACGCTAACAACAATTCAAGGTTAGTAGAGATTCGTGCGTCTGTGGAAAGATCGAAGCTCGAGCATAAAGCTGCCACCGTCATACCTCAACAAATTATCTTGAAGAGATCGCGAGACTATTCTGGTCCTGCGTAAAACCGCTGAGTGGGGGGCGAAGCTTCAGCCTGGTGTGCTAGTAGAAAACAACAAAAGGAATGCTCAAGTTTTAAATTTCATGTTTAAGGAATATTTCACGCAGCAGAATCGTAGAAACATGCAGTCATTACACTCTCGTGTCGACACCACGGTAATGGACATTCCTAGCCTAGAGAAGCAGCTGGAACATTTGGTAGCAAATAAGTCGCCAGGTCCTGACCGAATACCGATTCGGTTTCACAAACAGTACTCTACGGCATTGGCCCCTTACTTAGATTGCATTTATCGTGAATCTCTCGCATAACGCAAAGTCCCAAGTGACTGGAAAAAAGTGACTCCTACGTACACTAATGGCCATTAAGATTGCTATACTACGAAGATGACCTGCTACACGCGCGAAATATAACCGACAGGAAGAAGATGCTGTGATATGCAAATAATTAGCTTTCCAGAGCATTCACACAAAATTGGCGACACCTACAACGTGCTGGCATGAGGAAAGTTTTCAACCGATTTCTCATACACAAACAGCAGTTGACCGGCGTTGTCTGGTGAAACGTTGTTGTCATGCCTCGTGTAAGGAGGAGAAATGCGTGCCATCACGTTTCCGACTTTGATAAATGTCGGATTCTAGCCTATCGCGATTGCGGTTTATCGGAGCGCGACACTGCTGCTTGGTCGAGATCCAATGACTGTTAGCAGAATATGGAATCGGTGGGTTCAGGAGCGTAATACGGAATGCCGTGCAGGATCCCAGCGACCTCGTATCACTAGCAGTCTAGGTGACAGACATCTTATCCGCATGGCTGTAACGGACCGTGCAGCCACGTCTCGATCCCTGAGTCAACAGGTGGGGACGTTTCCAAGACAACAACCATCTGCACGAACAGTTTGACGACGTTTGCAGCAGCATGGACTATGAGCTCTGTTACTCTTGACGCTGCATCACAGACAAGAGCGCCTGCGATGGTGTACTCAACGACGAACCTGGCTGCACGAATGGCAAAACGTCATTTTTTCGGATGAATGCAGGTTCTGTTTACAGCATCACGAAAGCGTGTATTCGTCATCGCCATACTGCTGTATCACCCCGCGTGATGGTATGGGGAGCAATTGGTTACAGGTCTCGGTCACCTCTTGTCCGCATTGGCGGCGCTTTGAATAGTGGACGTTACATTGCAGATGTGCTACGACGGAAAAAATCGCAACACCACAAGCAGTTGTGAGAGATAAACGAAAGTTGGTAGGCGTGTTTCTACAATTGAAAAATAGTGTCGATTTAAATTTCGCGCCAGTCGCATAAGAATGGCGTTAGTAGGGGGGGGGGGGGGGGGGGCACTGTGAGGGTGCAGATCAGGTCTGCTGTAAATACAGGCCGTGGCGGTTGTGAGCGTTAGTTACCTTCTAGATTGTACGTGGTGGTTTGATCTTAGCCAAGAATGCCTTTGAGGAGACAGATACGCCATTACGATCATCTTAACGAGTTTGAACGAGGTCGTGTAATAGGGACACGAGAAGCTGGATGTTCCTCCAGCGATTTCGCAGGAGACTTGGCAGAAATGTAGCACTGTATACTGGCAGCGGTGACCGCGAGAATGTACGGTTGCAAAAAGCTCGGGCTCCGACCGGTCACGTGGCGCTATCAAGAGGGAAGGCAGTCGTGTCTGGCGTACGTCTCTGGCACATAACATTTCTTCTGCAGTAGCAATTCGAACAGCAGTCGACGACATAACGAAATAAAAATCGATTACTTCAGGGACAGCCCCGAGCCAAGGCGCCCAGTAGCATGCATTTCACTGACCCCCAAACCACCGGCATTTGCGACACAAAACTGACATCGTACACCATTACAACACAATGCGTGCCCGTTTCAATGTTTGCATTCAACATTCTGATCGTTACATCTGTTATTAACTTACCAGCATGTCACTTTTGCAACGGCTTATTTCGCGCTTACGTTGCCCTGTGATGCTGCAATGTTAATTACTTAAATATCCTACATAGACAGACGTATTCCCGAAATTTCATTACTCTACATGATTTTTTGTTCGTTTGTTGCTGTGATTTTTTTTTATCGCCAGTTCATTTGTCCAGTCGCGGAAGCCGTCAGGCTCTGATGCCACCCTGCAACATACCTCTGCCAGGCAGGCTGCATAGAGCATAGCCCCTGTAAATCAGTAACTGCACAGTCCAGCGAGCTAAGAAAGTTGCAGCTCGGTCCGCAGAGGTCCTTCGTGTACACGAGACACTAGAACAGGTGGTGCTCGCATCCGCGACAGGGTCACTGCTGCATTCACCGTGACACGTGCGGCCACTGGAGTGTGAGTGTGCCTCCCGGGCAGTCCCGTCGTAGCCGACAATTGGTGCCCACCGCTACGAACCCAGCATCGCCTCCGACTGCACACCGCCTTCGCTTCCTGTCCACAGTGTTAACTATACAGACGGCGCTTCTACGAAATCGGCAAAAAATCTCGTACACCATTTAAAGAGTATTATGTCTTTGCAGAAAACTACACTGTCAAAAATTCCCTTTAACTAACAGCTAAAATTAAAAACTTTTCCATTTCTGATGATGGTAATTCCGTATCCTTTAACGTAGTTAATTTACTTGCAAACATTCACATTTATGAGACTATTAAAATTACTGATGAGAATCTTCTCCAACACAAAAACCTAATGTACAAGAAATTAAAGATGTCATTAGGTTATTACTTCAGATACTCTCCTACAACTATTTCCAGTTTAACGCTGAAATTTTTTTTACGACCTTAAGCCTTTGCCGTGCCCATTTGTATAACAAGTACGCTTGCCAACAGTTTTGTTAAACATCACAAAAGGCAGTACTTTAAGAAATTGGTGTGACCTGAGCAATTTTCCAGTCTTTAGGTACGGATCTTTCTGTGAGCGGTTGTATATAATTACTAAACATGGAGCTATTGTATCAGCACACTCAGAGGAACTTGACTGGTATACAATCTGGAACGGAAACCTTGCCTTTAATAAGTGATTTAAGCTGCTTTGCTACACCGAGGATATATGCTTCTCATTTTGGCACTTTCTGTTGACTGGGCTTCGGGAATGCTTACTTCGTATTCTTTGCTGAAGGAGTTTCGGAAAACCACGTTTCTTAACTCTACTTTAGTGGCACTGTCATCAGTGACTCCACCGTTACTTTCGCGCAGTGATAATTTACAACACCGATCGTTTCTACAACCACCTTACTGTGTGTTACCTGCCCCCTTTTAGACAGACGCCATTTCTATGTTTTCCTGAGACCCTCTAACCTACAAATCCGCCCCCGCTACCCGTGTAGCCGCTTCCTGACCTATTAAGCGGAATCCAGAAACCCACTACCCTATGGCACAAGTCAAGGACTCTGAGGCCTACACAGTAAGATAACCACCCGAGCCTATGGTTCATACCTTTCACTCGGCTCTGCACCGAAGGATCACAGTCAGTTCTGTCGATGATGGTGCAGATTGTGAGCTCCGCCTTAAACTCGCTTAACCATATCCGCTAAACAAAACCAGAGAGAATCTCCTCCAATCCAAAGCGACACACGCCATTGGAACCGACTGGGGCCACCACCTGCTATTGGCTGCGCCCTTTACTCTTCATGGCATCCGGAACACTCTTTACAAATCAGGAATGACTCCCTCACCTTGTGCACACTGCCGTCCTTCCCCTCCTTGGCAGCCATGTTATTAAGGGGGCCCAATTACTCGCCTATTATTGGAGTTCCGAACTACCAGCAAATTCACCTTCTGTGAACGCCCAGAATTTGCGTTCCAAGAAGGTTCCTCTGGAGGCCCTACGATCGGCCCCTCGCAAAGTCTTTCGCTGCCTGCCATACTTTGGAATGATCTCTCACTCGACCACAGGTGAGGGATCAACCTAAGCGCTGCAGACCAACATAAATGTAGGATAATGACATCACTGCTGCTCAAAAATCTGCAGTCAAAGAAGACAACTCCAAATGCAAGGGGAAAAGACACAAGAATGCTATAAGTAAATATCAGAAACTTATCTATTATAAAGAACATTCCTAGATGTTGAAAGCGACCGAAATTGTTAATTCTACTTACGATGTTTTAAAAGAATTAACTTATATGGTAAAATAAACCAAGTCTGCTTTTCTTCATGGTTACGTGACGTTACGTATATATCTGTTTTGTATTTTTATTCGTCCATGCCTTTCGTTTAAGCACTCACTCAAGCTAAACAGGTCTCTGCTGCCAAGTCATTATCACTTGTCATCGATGAAGGGTGAAAAACAAAGGAAAGGGTATTCACTTTCTTTTGCCTGATGGCGGATTTAAGGAGTGGGTATGCATAGCAAAAGCGCATTCTTACGCAAATTTGGTAAAAATAAACGTACGTTTTTACCGTAACAGCGTTGCGTACGTGGATTAGGACTCTAGAATCATATTGATATACTACGAAGGACAACCAAATCAGCATCCGCTGAAAAGTGGATAGTAGCACGAGGAGATTTATTTTTACTTTGCAGACTCTAGAAAATTCGAAGCCCAAGGGCCAGTTACAATCGAGTCCGCACAATTCGAAGGATGTAAGAAAAAGTTAGAATTAATTATTCTATTTAACTCGCCTTTATTCCAGATGGAATCAGGAAAAATCGAAATAAAATTGCGACTTTTTTTCTATTGTATCCCCAGTTTTCTTACATGTTATTTCCTTTTGTATTTGAAACGGAAGGCACGCACAAATCTTCAAAAATACATAAATTCAGCTTCATTCATTTTTCAATATTGAACAAACTGTTACGAATGGATGCATTTTGTGAACTAAATTTCTTATAAACCACCTTATGTCTTTGGATTTAGCGTGTCACTTCTTATTTGTATCTGAGACTTCGGTTCCCAGACTAACCGTTAATTATTTAGCGTTCCATTAAGCTATAACCTCATACAAATACCCTTGCTACCCTGCATTGAGTAAGCCAATTCCATAAGCTTTCAGCAAGAGGCGGGAACTCGCCTCGCCGGTCTGCTTGCTCCCGCCTTTTAACAATTATCAGCAACATTATCTTTCTGCTCGATGATCGTTTGCAGCATGGATAGTAAAATCCCGAAACAATTCGTCACCTACTACTTCTCGAAGCATTCCACAGCGTCGAAACTCGTTTCTGTTTTACGAAAGTCGAAAACTTCCTGGAAGGTATTCTGACGTGAAAACGTCTAGTTTCTCCTTGGTCGGAGTTTCTTATATGACAAAATGGCGTCAGATTTGAATCACTATTAATTACGAGACCGACAGTGCGCAAACAAAGGTTAAGTCACGTGGTTGTCGCTTATTGCCTGTGTTGGCATATGCGGGTCATTGTTAGGAATCATCTTTGTGTAAAGTTGTAAGCTAGGATTCTCATTCGTGTGTCATTGCGATGAACAGCTTAGGGAGCGCCGCTAGGAGTAATAGAAAATAAAAGTATTTGCCGGAATATAAACGAAAATCTATATTGAGTTTAAACCTACGACACACAGGAAGAGTTCGTCTCAGGACTTGTAAATATGCTCTAAATTACAGAAAACGCGAGAAAAGCCTAAAAAGGGCAGCGCTGAGAGAAGGCGACAGCTCCCTCAGAGTCGGAAAAAAAAGGAAGAAATTACGCAACGCGATAAAGTACTCAAAGGCTATATCGTACCCCAGCCACTGAAAAGTCCAAAATTGTGAGTGTGACCACTGTGATAAAGATATTGATAACTAAATTTCATATTAATATGAAACACATGTTACGATTTTATCCCGACGTTTTCACGAAAAATCTACGGCGCAGACCTGAACTGCACACACAGAAATTTATTTGCAAAGGATTAATAATATGCTGTGGTATTTCGTGCACTGTTAAAACAACTGATGAAACAGACAGAATTATCTGGTGTAAGCTAGGCGTTGACTTGTAATTACAGAATGTCTGCGGGTCGCTCTGTTATGACAGTCGACTCGATTAGTGAAGAAGTTGCTTCGGTTTTCTCGAGGCATTTGGGAACAGGTTGAAACAAACGATTAACAACCGTCGACTGCATACAGTCGCAAAGGCTGATTTCAAATGTCTTTGGTAACTGTAAAGCTACTTCACCTGGGTAGGGGGGACAGCTACTAGTCGGAGGTAAACACTTCCCCCTCACAGCGTTCTAATGTTGCCGGCTACACTATGCCACTCAGCGTCCGATGTAAACACAGCCGACAACAGGAAGTGTGACAGGACTACCAGACCGAGTTCAGAGCAGGAAACGGCCGGGGTCCCCGGTGGTCTAGTGGTAAGGGGGTCTGGAACGTTCCAGCGCCTCGGTTGGGGCTATTCGCCCCAGCCGGGCCGGGGTTCAATCCCCGGCCGGCGCTGGAATTTTCAGATTTCCGAACACTAGCCTCCACCTCTGCCCTGGCATGTGGCGCATGCCGGGCACCCCCGTGGGGTCCGTGCTTCGGATCCCACGTGGAGCTCACTCCCTCACTACAAAATATACCTCATTATGCTGCTGCAATCACTTATTTTAAATTTTAATACGCACACTTTCTTCACCAGACCACATCTGCATATATTTTCCAGGTACTTTCTACATATTATATCTCACTGTCAAAAGAAACAGCATAGTATCATGAACATTTGTAGGATTACAACAATGAAATAATATCCTTACTAAAAAAAACTAATACGTTTTATTTTCGTTTTTGTTCTAAATGCTGCTAAGATAACTACAAGAAATTGGAAGCTGTTTTGGTATTTAATAATCAGTAATTAGAAAAATAAATTTGGCTATAATACTGATACATATATTACATATTTACTTAGTACATTCTCAGTGCAGGAACAGGATAAATTGTTTCAATGTCAAAAGAAATGCAAAATATTATATCAAATTTTTTTTAATTATTCAAGAGTCAAAATGAGATTATGATATGACACAGGTCACTAATGAGGTACTCTCTTTCTTTGTATGAAAGAGGATAATTATCCTGGTTTTATGTGAACTAAATGTTAAATTAAACAGATAACATTTAACATTTAAAAAACGAATTTCTTGACGATTTTACTGACAGGTCTACATGTTTCATATTATATTTCTGACGGTAGTTAGCTGACATCCTCTCAGGCTCAGCTTTATATGAAAGTATCTTGCAGGTCAGAAAATAAATTTTATTACTACCTCTACAGATTCAGTTGGTCTATTGTTGTTGTACTATTGTTGCATTGCGAGAGAGAGACTGCTACTATAGCTGTTTTCTTTTGCTATTAAATTCCGTGCCATATCTCCATTCTAAATGCTAAAAGGCGTGGATAAACTTTTAGCAATACTATTTCCTTTTCACCACATCGCTGCTAGGTGTCGCTACTGGTCCCTCACACAGTCAGTTGTCTGTAGCGCAGGGCTTCGCTACCAGAGGGCTCTAGGGGAGCTGGCGACGACTCACTCTGCCGGAATTTGCTGCTCCACTCCTGAACGAGTACGCCAGCTGAAATACCCGCTAAATCCTTACACTAAACGAGAAGCGTAATAGCACCAATACCAAATAAGGCAACTCGTGGTCAGTGCGAATATTTTCAAACCACCACTATGATAACTCCTAGCTGAAAATACTGATACAAACTATTTGCAGAGGAATGGAGCACCTTACAGAAGCTGATTGAGAGGAAAATCAATTTGGAGGGTACAGCACCCATATTTATAACATCTTTCGATACAGAAAAAACTTTTGACGATGTTGACCAGAATATACAGTTTGAATTTAAGATGCAACCAGGAATAAAATATAGCGAGCGAAGCATTACTTAGAACTCCACCAGAAACGAGACAGCAGCTGTACGAGTTGAAGGACATGAAAGAAAGGAAATACGTGACAAGTGAGTGAGACAGGATTCTAGTCCATTCCCTGATGTTATTCATTCTTTATACAGGGTGTTTCACAAATCATGCTTCACACTACTCAGGGCTGTTCAGGGGACGTAACTGATGAAGTTTTACATAGGAATCTACTTCTGAAAATGTCAGCCAGCGACGCTACAGAGCGTCAAAGTTACAGATACCGGTGCCTACAAAAATAGAGGGATCCCACGAAGATGTTACAACCTTTCTAAGATGATGCAGATGGAAAAATGCATAAATTTGAGATTATGTCCTTGTACCGGAAAATTATAACAGAGAACCTTTCTGTTACCTCAGTATGTACCGTTATCGTTGTTGCTAAGATGTAGGACAGGAAACTTTCAGGTGTGGTGGTACGGAACGAGAGAAGAAAACAATGTGCAGTACACATAGGCTGTTACATGCATACATCAGGAACCATGAGCACTTGTTCATCTTCGCTAGCGTTCTTTGTAGGAACTATATCGCTTCTGTCCGATATTTTGAGAATGATACAATTATTTTTTCCTAAAACCTAGCAGCTGAATAGTGCTTGAAACGATATAAATGGTACTTATGATTTATGGTATGGAGACAGAAACGGTAGTTCACTTTAATGATAACAATATACAGCCAAATTTTGTAATGTTTCTGCAAAATGCCATAACACCCAAATCCTGAAATATAATCGGATATTTCGAATGTGGTACGACACCAGTTGTACAGTTTACTGGACAGATACAGAGTTTTCCGAAATTCTAGCACTTTTAGAGGGAACTAAGCGACAATATTTTTAATTTGAACCCCCGTACGGAAACGTATACTTTCCGTGCTACAGCCGTTTGAATACATGTTTGCTACGTGGGTAGGCAACAGGGTAGCCATCGTGGGATGGCGGAAGGGGTGGGGGAAGATGCTTACGTCGGATGTCATTCACCGTCAGCCCTGCCACTCTGACAAGGTTCGTGCGTCACTCAAGTGTCTCTCAGTATTAGAGAAATATTGCGGAGTGCACTTTTGCCGAATACACCGATATGATCCTACTGTATGGCGAAGTTCGTCGCCTTTATCAAGCTCGTTCTCAGCAGCGTCCAACTTCACGGCATACGCTTTTCGCCACAATTGCGCAACGACTTTGAGATAATGGTGCGTTCACCGTCAGCACGGGTGACTGCAGTGCTACAAAGAGACGCAGCGCACCTAAGTTTCAAAAGGCCGTATTGTAAAGAAGAGTGTTTCTGAAAACTTATCAAGTTTCCTTTCAATGAGTGGAATTGTGGAACTATCGATGTACTGGGTCACAGCTAATGACTTACTTGTAGAAGTGGTCGCGTTACTAACATGTTTTCCGACGGCTGTAGCGAGGAAACGGTGCGTTACAGGAGATGGGTTCCAATTCAGAATACGAGTATTGTGTACTCATTCCCCATCTACACTAGGAGTTTGTAACGGAAATTTCGGAACATCGTGCATGTTTCCGGTATATTTTACAGTTGTTGTTCCACCATAATAGAAATTTCGAATACATTTCATAATTTCTGACAGCTCATCAGGCGCGACTACCGTGTCCGCAGTATAAAACCCAGGGGGCCTCTTGCGTACGGGGGCTCTGACGCCCACGAGAACAACTGTAGGTAGAGAGCGCAACACAGCTTCTTTGATGGACATTTCACTCTAATGCTGCCAGATGTGTCTATTTTTAGAGGTATCTTGAACCGCCTCGCACCAGCTTTAAGCTCAAAGCCGAATGTCCCAAATTCTGGCCACTGCTAACATTCTGAAATACACTATCGGATCAAAAGTATCCAGACACCTGGTAGTGGACTTCAATATGCGGTATGACCACCTTTTGCCATTACGAGGGGTTAACCTCTGCTGGGAACGCTTTCAGTGTAGACGATATTTTATGCATCACACATGTTGAGAGTTTCATCTGTGTGTACGTACGTGACAATACACTGGCCAACAAGATCTCCACCTCTCTCCCCAATTTTGGAGCTATATGGGATTATCCTTGCAACCAGGTCGAGATTTTGACGATGTAACAAATCAATTGAACTGAATATGGTACGACATCCGTCAGGAGGACATCCACCAACTTTATCAATAAAGATCAAGTCGAATAGCTGCTTCCTTAAGGGCCAGGGGTGGCCCAACGCGTTATGACTTTCTCCTGAATGAGTCACCCAATTTAACAGCAATTGTTATCATTTGTTTGCTTTTACACGTACATCACATCTAACGATTTCCTTCACACTGGGATAATTTATTGGTGGTACTGCTTAGGGTGTAAATATGCAGGGTGTATCCAAAAGGATCAACCGATTTTTTTTTTAAAAGTAACTATTATGTTATTCGACATATGTGCGTGAATAGCGTACTGCTGGAAAGAGCAAACCCTACGGCTTTACATGATTACCGCTTGGCAGCAGCACTGTCCGACCATTTCAGTCCTAGTAAAAATGGTGTCGCGGCGACAGGAAGCGTTTTGTGTTCTGCATTTTGCGCAGTGTGGGCAGTAATAAGTGTTCGACGTGACTTTCGTACAAGGTACGATGATGATCCTCCTACAGCACAGAGCATTAGATGATGGCATCAACGATTAAGAGAAAGAGAAGGTTTGCGGAAAGGCGAATCGCCGGGCCGTCCCCGAATGCCTGACACAGACGTCAAACGCATCCGCCACAGTTTCACGAGGGGTCCGCAGAAATCCGTTCGCCGTGCAGCTCGAGAGCTCAGCACGTCCCCGATGTCCGTCTGGCGTCTCTGCGTCGATGTTTATGCATCAAACAATATTAAATTCAGCTAATGCGAGCTGTTCGTGAGGGCGATACATCGTGTGAAGTTCCATAATTTCACTCTTGTCAAGGTGGAGGATGGCCGTTTTCTCCCACAGTTAGTGTTTAGTGACGAGGCAACACTCCATTTACACAGAGAGGTGAACTGTCAATGTGACAATATGAAGTACGGGACAACCACATGAAGGTGTACAACATAAAATAGACTCTCCTAAATTTAATGTATTTTGTACAGTTTAGAGGGAAAATGTGTATGATTCATATTTCTTTGCCGGAAACACTGTTACAGTAAGCATATATCTCGATATGCCTGAAAACTTTCTCTTCCCACAGTTTGATTCGAACGACTTCATTTTCCAATGCGATGGGGCACCGCGACAGTGGCATCTGGAAGTGTGGGAATTTCTAAATCAAACGATTGCTGAACGATGGATCGTTCACACTGGACTAAGTCACTCACCCTTAGACTACTAGACTCCAAGGTCACCGCACCCGACTATATGTGATTATATATGTATGGTTTTGTAAGAGACTCTTTATGTACCTACATTACCAACAACAATAAATGAACTGAGACATCGCATAACAGCACCTGTGGAAACTGTAACTCCAGACATGCTTGCTGCAGTGTTGGTACAATTTGAACACCGCATTGACATGTTCCGTGCATCTCAACGATGCATATTGAACACCAATGAAAAGGATGAAAATAACTTTTTTAGTTTTCGTACATCAAAGGACAAAATTCATTGTATTCATTGTATATGTTTCTTAGTTCCAGAAATATAGACGGCCCAGGTCGGATGATTGTCTTTGATACACCACGTATAGATAATGCACTTCAAAACCTCCCAATAATTAGGCCACTACCAAGATGGGAGACAACAAGTAGTCACACATGCGTCTTTGCATGTGTTGGATAAAAAGTGGTAGCACAATGCCATAATATGACGGATGTGAGTCATTCGGTACGCACACTTTCTGTTGCTGACAGATGGTGGGCTGAAGTAGTAAAGTCAGCAGCACAAGTCGTGTTTGAGTCAGTTGCAGTGTGTACTCTCTCAGAGTTGGAGAGGCTAGCTCGAGTGCCTTAATAGTATGTTTTGGAAACACGAAAAACGTGCTTGGGTGCAGACCGGAAGGGCACGTGGTCGGAGCGCGCAACAATCTTTCCCTCCAGTGCTGCATTCTACCAACTTACACGACGCCAAACGACGAGCCCTGTGCAGGAGCACCGCATACGTGGCAGCGGGACATACTGGGACATCCACCGTATTCATCCGGTAGAGTCCCCCCAATTATGGCCTGATCACCCAAATGAACGAAGTATTTCGTGGCACGTCTTACAGCAAATGATAAGACACCATATGGCGGTCCTAGCGAGACATCATCACAGATGGATGCACAGACAGTGTATGACATCTTTCATGTGGGTGTGGAAAGTGATCGAGACGCGAGACGGAAATGTGATAAAGTGAATTTTAGTCAATGAAGACTGACATGAATTATAGCCAAACTGCCACTACTTTTCATTCACCTCCATGTATATTACCATACCCGTTTATTTTTACTCATAAAAATTTGTCAGTAATCTTGTATGAAATGTTTTCACAATTTTGGTTTGTTTTCTAGATGTATAGCAATTCGGTAAGAAAAATGGAAGAGTTTGATTTTTACTTACAATACTGCTCTGGCTGCACATTTTTCTGGGATCGGAACTGATGCCCTTAGCGTGAATGTACTTTGGCTTGCACCACAGCACATTTACTTGACGCAAAATACGACGAAATACTCTGCCAATACAGTTCGATTACCGTCTCGTAACTGTTGGACCTGGTGGTCTACCGGCACAGCGCGTGCCTGCAAATCGAGAATCTCGGGATCGAATCCCAGATGAACAAATAAATTTTTCTGTCTGCTTTTAATACAGCCTTCACCTCTCAATGATATGAGGAGTCGGTAGAAACAACATGTGGTGCGGATTCCACGTTAAACTGCCGATTCCCTTTCCCCGGTTGGACAACTGGAGTACGTTAATGATAAGCATGTCTTCAAAGTGCCGTCCAATTGAAAGACTTAAACGAGGGCACTGAAATAAGCGAAATTTATTATTATTATTATTACACTGTCCAGTCGCAGTAATCTGACCACGTGTTAAAATACCGAATAAACACCTTCTGCATCACGAGACGTACAGGAATAGAGTCAATGATGTAACGACAGTCATAAGAAGCCATTCCTACCCCAGTACTTGTCATGCTGCGATAGAATTCTATCGATTGAGGATCCGTGGCACAAACTACTCGATCGAGGTGACCTTTCAGATTCTCGATTGGGTTTAAAGGCGGAAAATTTGGTGGTGAGGGCAGTACGGTAAATTCATCCTAGAGCTTTCAGAACCACGCACATACACTGCGAGCTATGTTACACGTGCATCTAGGGGTGGATTTGGTCCCCAAGGATAGGTGCGTACTAGGGTTGATCCATTGTGCCTTTCAGAACAACGAGATCACCCAGGGAGTGCCACGAAAACATTGCCCACACCATAACACTCCCTCAGGGTTGCAGGGCGTTTGCTTTCAATCTGTCCGATGGAGCACAAAATGTGATGAATATGGAGAGGCCACCTGTAGCACTCAGTGGACTTTCAGTTGTGGTACCGGCGTGCAAATGCAAGCTTTCAACGCCAATGAAGAGCAGTCAGCGTGGGTGCAGGGACCAGGTGCCCACTGCGGAAGCCCATAAGTTGTTGAGGAAACATTGGTGGCAGCCCTCGGTTCGCCTGGGCTGTCAGCTGCACAAAAGTTGCACGTCTTCTCGCCAGCACACACATCTGCAGCTATCGTTCACCTGTGTCGCCTACTGCCCGTAGTCCAACACACTTGCCTTGGAGCCGGATTAGAATACCGAGATTTTGCCATTCACGGTTTACTTTACATACAGTGGCATGTGAAAAGATTACAGATTTTGCCGTTTCGGAAATGCTTCCACCCTTGGGAAGAAAGCCAACGATTATGCCCTGTTGGACGTCACATAAATCGCCCCTTTTACGCATTATGACAACGACTTCACTGTTTCCAGCCTCCTCCCCCCGCCCCCATTCATCACCTACTAATGCTATCTCCTGGAGTCTATGGGTTATTACACGTTGACCTCGAAAATAGGAGTTGGTCATATTAATATGACTGGATCTATTATTATTATTATTGAAACTTCCTGGCAGATTGAAAATGGGTGCCGCACCGAGACTCGAACTCGGGACCCTTGCCTTTCGCTGGCAAGTGCTCTACCAACTGAGCCACCCCAGCACGACTCACGCCCTGTCCTCACAGCTTTACCAGTGCCTCGTCTCCTACCTTGCAAACTTTACAGAAGCTCTCCTGCGAACCAATTATTGTTATTATTTCGTTGTTGTTCAGTTGCCTACAGTAATTTACTTGCTACAGTAACATTTTCTTTGCCTTTGCTGGAGTTGTCTTTCAAGTTTGCAGGGTCCGGCGCTACTGGACTGCGATATTACTGTTATTTCAAAATGTGCCGTTTGTTACTCTTAAAACTAACAAGGAGAGCCCCCAGCGGTGGGATCGACTTTTTGAATCCAAATAAGCCGTAGTGCAACTTAAGATCCCTGCATCCAGGTGGCCCTCGGTTTGAAAGTAACTGACGGAAAAGATTTCAAAATTTTGCGTGATGCTACATAGCGTGAAGGAAGTCGTATTCCACAGTCTGGTTACGTGTCATAATGGTTACGATAGAAGCTTAACCATGCCTCGTCAGGTGCAGTAATTTTTTTTTAAATCTTTATAGAAATGACTTTGATGTTTATTTGTACTCTATTTATTGGTTTAAATGTAATTTATTTCGTTCTATTCTTTTGTCACATCGTTTTAGTCACCGTATGAACTTTTCCATTTGTTTAATTTTTCTTCCAATCGGAATTTTTGTGAATGTGTAATTTATTATACCTATCTGTTTGACTATTGAATTACTTCAAAACTCCGATAAATGAATTAAAAAACAAAAGACGAAATAATCTATTTATATTGACTGTGCATTAATGTGAAAAACGTTTTTCTTTGGGAGACGTGCCTTTTTTTGCATGGTAATCGATATACAAATATTTAAAACATAACATAAAATCTTTGTGCACTATGGAAATTATAGTGTAGATGAGGACATAAATGAGAGAATGTTTTCTAAGTAAAATAAAATTCAAGCAAAGTGAGAAATCGATATAATGTACACAATAACGTAGACGAAAATACAGGGTAATAAAAACAGGAGGCATTAAATCGGAATTGATACATGAAGATAATTAAAAGTTTACAAACAAATATTTCCAGTGGAGAAGGGATGCTAAAAAGAAAAACTAGACCAAATGAAGAAGTTCATATCACTATTGAATCACGTGACCCAGGAGTGAAACTAAAAAAATAAATATATATATTTACATCAGTTGAAGGAATATGATTATCAATGTCACTTCGATAAAGACCTAAAATAGATTTATTTCTCTGGTGAGATTCGAACCCACAACCTCATGCATGTGAAGCTAGTATCCTTTCAATTATCGTCATAACCAACTTATGTCATTCGGCTTTCTTCATACTATCGAGTCTCACACAAAATTCCGAATTTCTTTTCTCGTCACTTCCTCGCTAACGTCGACTCACCAGGATGAATGGCTGCAGTGTGCGATACTTGGGTGCTTAACCTACATAACCGTATAGATGGTTCCAAAAAGTCGATCCTACCGCTGGAGATATCTCCTTGTAAGGCATGACGAAAGAGGGCCGCCGTTTCATTATATACCCTGATATGGTGGTGGATACACATTTAGTAGTGTAGCAATACTAACACAATCAGTCTGAAACCTGCACGATCTAAGCAACAAGGAACGACTTCATACTTAGTCCAAAGGAAAATCTCCAGAATTACTAGAAAACTTATGGCCAATGCATCGAGTCCCCTGCAGTCATTTAGTCCGCGGCGACTGCTGAGAACCTTCAGAGCAGTCGACTACTTCGATGTTACACGTTCGGTGTCCTACTCTATGGAGCTGAGTCATGGACTCTATTAGGCATTTGAAATGCGATCGTATCGAAAAATATTAAGGATACCATCGACAGAGGGGTAAAATACAGGGAGCGAAAGGATATTTACAATTTGTACAGAAACCAGATGGCAATTATTAGAGTCGAGGGGCATGAAAGGGAAGCAGTGGTTGGAAAAGGAGTGAGACAGGGTTGTAGCCTCTCCCGATGTTATTCAATCTGTATATTGAGCAAGCAGTGAAGGAAACAAAAGAAAAATTTGGAGTAGGTATTAAAATTCATGGAGAAGAAGTAAAAACTTTGAGGTTCGCCGATGAAATAGTAATTCTGTCAGAGACGGCAAAGGACTTGGAAGAACAGTTGAACGGAATGGACAGTGTCTTGAAAAGAGGATATAAGATGAACATCAACAAAAGCAAAACGAGGATAATGGAATGTAGTCAAATTAAATCGGGTGATGCTGAGGGGATTAGATTAGGAAATGAGACACTTAAATTAGTAAAGGAGTTTTGCTATTTAGGAAGTAAAATAACTGATGATGGTCGAAGTAGAGAGGATATAAAATGTAGACTGGCAATGGCAAGGAAAGCGTTTCTGAAGAAGAGAAATTTGTTAATATCGAATATAGATTTATATATCAGGAAGTCGTTTCTCCGAGTATTTGTTTGGAGTGTAACCATGTATGAAAGTGAAACATGGACGATAACTAGTTTGGACAAGAAGAGAATAGAAGCTTTCGAAATGTGATGCTACAGAAGAATGCTGAAGATTAGATGGGTAGATCACGTACCTAATGAGGAGGTATTGAATAGGATTGGAGAGAAGAGAAGTTTGTGGCACAACTTGACTAGAAGAAGGGATCGGTTGGTAGGACATGTTTTGAGGCATCAAGGGATCACAAATTTAGCATTGGAGGGCAGCGTGCAGGGTAAAAATCGTAGAGGGAGACCAAGAGATGAATACACTAAGCAGATTCAGAAGGATGTAGGTTGCAGTAGGTACTGGGAGATGAAGCAGCTTTCACAGGATAGAGTAGCATGGAGAGCTGCATCACACCAGTCTCAGGACTGAAGACAACAACAACACCATCGACAGATATAGTCAAAAATATAGCGGTACGAAAATGCAGAAATTCTCAACAGCATCCACATAGCAAAACTCGATTGTTTTGGTAGCGCAATTTCGCAACAATAAATAAAACTTGTTGAAATTAATAATTCAATGAAACATTAATGGCCGGCCATTGTGGACGAGCTGTTCTAGGCGCTTCAGTCTCGAACCGCGCGACCGCTACGGTCGCAGGTTCGAATCCAGACTCGGGTGTGTGTGTGTGTGTGTGTGTGTGTGTGTGTGTGTGTGTGTGTGTGTGTGTGTGTGTGTGTGTGTGTGTGTGTGTGATGTCCTTAGGTTAGTTAGAACTACTTAAACCTAAGTTCTAAGGGACTGATGACCTCAGATGTTAAGTCCCATAGTGCTCAGAGCCATTTGAACCATTTCTTTGAAAGATTAATGGCATACGTGACCCACGACGCACAGGATTATCCAGGCTAAATAACTCAGACCAGCAGTTTGGGTTCAGCACTGAATCAATGGTCTGAAAAACCATGGACGGACAACAGATCATGCTATCGATCGACAGTGTTACTGGAAGACGAGGCACTTAAGAGAGGAAGAATGAAAGGCAGAGAATGTTTAAAAATTACACAAATGCTCACCATTAAATCTAATAGTCCACTCATATAATCGCGCTAGCTGCCATTAAAATTAATCTGCAATTGGCATAGAGTTAAAATTTTTTGAACCTAGTGCTGTTAAAAGCATTCATGTTAACACTTATTTTGATCAATGTACGTATTTTTTGAGACATCCATTGTACGAGGACGTACAGAAAAGTAATGTTGACAAGTTTTGAGTGAAAAGTCACAAAGATTTTTAAATAAAACAAACTTCATGAACATTCTGCATCGGTATTCTTCACGTCAATAAATTTAGTTTTCAACACACTCACCCTCGGAACCAGCACAATTTCCCCAACTAGATACTATTTTGTTGACACCGTCACAGTATATTGTTTGAGTATGTTAACAGAGCCACAACCTTACCTCTGCTTGCACCGCTTGAAATAATTGAAGTGCTCGAAGGTTTTCTTAGTTTTGCACATAGACGAAAATCGAGACTGTGTGTAGGATGATCGACGGCAGTGAACCAAGGACGTCGGCTTGCTGCAGATGCCGCAGCGATCGTGTGTAGTTTGGCACTGCCGTGCTCAAGGAGAGTGTGCTCCACATGCGGACGAAGTCTTCGAATTCGTGCTTTTAGTGTTGTGAGCTTTTTCTCACCCCCAACATAGTCACGTCACACACCGCTATGTAACGCGGTACGAAGCAGAGGGCTGCAGATATCCATAGTAAAGATGTAGAATGTTACTGACTTCAAATAAAACAGACCGAGTCATTATCTTCTCAGCACGCCGTCGTGTTATAAGCACAAAAATCCAAAAAATTGTTTCAGAGCAAAGTATGCTGTATTTTTAAGTGAAGATCTTTGTAACGTACATCTGTGGTAAACGTTATGCTTGTGATATATGGTGACAATTCGTATTTATATTTACAATGGAAAGAGATTGACCAGTGGCCAACAGACAACTAAAACGCAAGTTGCTAGATGGATATTAACTGCAATAGCGCCCACGCTGCCACGGTAAGTAGGTGTTTTGGTTTCGCGATACATGTCGCCGTTTAACTGCCGCTCGTGGCGATACATTAAAGAGTGCTCTGTCTTATTGTCAAAGAGCCAGTACCCAGATTCAATCTAAAGAAATAAAGACGCGAATTCTGTGCGCCACATTTTCAGATGTCCCTCAAACGGTTCCAAAACTAGTTAACTCGAATTAAAAAAAATTCAAAAAGTGGGTTGTGTCAGTTTTCCACATTTATGTTCAGTATACATTCACAGGCAGTTGAACAGTGGTTCCCAGCCTTTCTTAGACCGTTGCTCCTGAGTGTCATCAGACATTTGCCAGTACCCCCTGTCCTACCCCCCCCCCCCCCCCCCTCCCTGAGGTCTGTGGCCTTCCCTCCCCCACATTATCACTAACTTTGGCACATAAATAAACTGTACAGTGAACAACTTTTCTAGGAACACTTTTATTTTCAAAATCATGAGAGGTGGAGGGTATTGTGTGGGGGGGAAGGCGATATTAGACTGAACGACGAAGGAATTCGTGATGCATGTCAAGGGCTAGCCACAATTACTTCTCAGATAAGAAAGCTAACTATCCAAAATAAGGATAAACACATGTTCCAAACGCTTCTCTTGCTCAACCTCTCTACAGTACGGTACTTGCTTGATCTGCACGTTGCAACCTCAATTAAAATCAACCGAGCAAAAATGTGTGCACGTACTGTTCATAAATCACTTGATTGTTACGCTCCTTGCTTCTGAAATATAAGACTTCAGGCTTTTAAATCTTGGTATCCGAACACAACATGTGAAGCTATTATCCTTTCCATTACACCTCACAACCAACTAACGTCACTCAGCTTTCTTAATGCTACGGAGTGTCACACAAAATTCAGAATTTCTTTTCTCGTCAGTTACTCGCAAACGTGGAGCCACCATTTTGAGTGGCTGCAGTGTCTTAACCTACATAACCGTACAGATGGTTTCAGACCAAGTGTTACTTACAGAGCAGTAGGATAACGAGCTATCGGCCTGGCAATTGAGTTTGAGTTTGGCCGAAGCAACTTTAGGCACGAAGGGGATAATGATGTGTCCCTCCGAGAATAATTTCGCGTGGGCTGTAAGCGGCGCACAGCTCAGCGTTTACATAGTTTTCCAATTACATCTCACACAGGGAATATTATTATTAAGCCCAGTTTCAACAGCAGCGAATGGAAGCGAACTCAAGCGTACGAACATTTGCAGACCACTTGCCTGTATTCATTACCTTTCGTCTAAGAGGTCTGTTTAAAAAATTCCGGAACTTTGTCCACAAAAATTTTCTACGCTTACCTTCACATATTTGTATATGATCACCCCCACGACTGATAAACCGTTTCCACTTCTGGGAGCAGACTTGGTTCGCCTTTCGCTGGACCGTGCGTCTATCGTTACAAATCTTCGTCCTCTCAACTTGGTTTTCAACTTTGAAAATAAATGTCTGCAAGGGCCAAGCTGACCTGACAAGCTATTTTATATGTTGATCGTTCAGAACATTTCCCTACACATTGTGAAGATTGAACCTTCATGACAACGTCATAACTGCAGACCCATCACCAGTTATAATTTTCTTAAGGAACATCTCGTTCTCATTTGGGTGATCCTAAGGCTCTTCTCAGATTGGGAGGTGGAGGTCTTTCTGCTCTTGACTCGTGAGCCGTGGCACGAACTTGGCGGCAACACGATACATTGCAAGATGCTGTATTAGGATTTCACGATCCAACTGCAATGTTACATTCTTCTGCAATCTCTCGGACAGTCAGTCTTCGTTCAGCACGCACAGGATCGTTGACGTTCCTGACACAAGCGTTGCTGGCAGAAGTCGGAGGACGAGCGTCGTCTTTAGCTTCCGTCCGGCCGTTCTTAAACCGTGTGAACCATCCGTAACACCGAGTGCGGCTTAAGCACTCATCACCGTAGGCTTCCTGCATCATTTGGCGTGTCTCTGTAGAGGTGTTCTTGAGTTTAGCTCTTATGTTCCTATGGGACCAACTGCTGATGTCATCAGTCCCTAGGCTTGCACCACTTACACACACCCACGCCCGAGGGAGGACTCTAACCTCCGACAGAGGGGAGCCACACGAACCGTGGCAAGGCCCCTAGACTGCGCAGCTACCCCGAGCGGCGGGTTTCTTGAGTTTCACGCAAAATTTATTGCAGGCGCATTGCTCCTCTAACTATACCCTCTCGAAGTTCGCCAACTGTGCGACACAACGTTCTAGTCAATACAGCACTGAACAATAAGCTAACAGACATACAACAGTGAAACTTCCCGCAGTTACACATTAAGCACACGCGCGTGCAGGGATGTCAACTGCATTTCGCCCCAACACGCCATTGGCGCGAAATTACGAACGTTCCCAATTTTTTTTAACACACCTCGTATATTCAAAATTTACGGTATGTTCTAGAAATTTGGCAAGTAAGCTTTCTCGGGATAGCTTATGTGTATCTTCAGGCATCTCCCAATTTCTTCAGCATCTCTGTTACATTCTCCTGTGAGCCAAACAAACCTGTGCTGTCTTTATTATGAACAGTTCAATATCCTCTGCTACTCGTATATGGGACAGGTCCCACACCATGGAGCAATATTAGAGTATGGGTCGCACCAATAGTTCAAAAAAGATCATCTTTGTGCACTGATTATATTTCTCTTTAATTCTAACAATAAATTACAGTTCGCCACCACCTTTATCTTTGACCGACACGATGTGATGGTTCCATTTCTTACTTCGTTATCACCAATGTTAAGACTCTCGCTTTTCCCGTTTATGCTTCATCTCATCACTATTGTCTTTGATTTACTCTGACCCCTAATTCTACACTCATTATATTGTATATTTCATTCATCAGATCCTGTAGTAATTCACTTTCACTGACAACGATAATATTATCAGCAAACACTGTCACTGATATCCTTTCAACCCGTATTTCAGTGCGAATCTTGAACCTCTCTCTTATTTTCTTCATTGCTTCTTTGATACAAACATTGAACAGTATAGGCGAATAACTACATCAAAGTCTTACTCTCTTTTTAATCCTTGCACTTCGTTCTTGATCTTCCACTCTTATTTCCTCTTGGGTCTTGTACTAATATATACCCGTCTCTGCCTAGAGCTATTTTCTTCACAACTTCGATCTTGCACCATTTTACATTGTCGAACGCTTATCCAGGTGTAGAAATCGTTTGAGTTTTATTCAGTCCTGCTTCCATTCCGTATCCTTACAATGTGTTACACCGAGGTATTTGTGTGAGCTGACCGACTGAAAATGAGAGTTATTGATGCTGTAGTCATAGGACACTATGATTTTTCGTTTTGTGAACTGCACAATTGTAGGTTTTCGAACATCTAAAGCAAGCTGCAAAAACATCCGGAATTCTGTTTGAGTCTACGTACAAAAATGCATTGTTAGGAAAACAAACTAAACCAAGGAGGGACAAAATATCAGTAACGAACAACGTAGAATCTCTGTGGCTAATCTGGATTAAACTGCTCCATCATCTTCAGCAACAACCAGGGCACAATCCAAGGAGGGATCTACACCCACATGGATATTGTGCAAATCATATCTAAGTGCCAGGCATAGGGTTTATCGAATCACCTTCACAATTGTCTATTATTCCAACTTCATGTCTTGAACTGCCCAAGGTGTGGTGAAGACTAAAACGAGTCTGTCACGGAAGACTGTATTGAGTGTGATGTCTGCTCCCAACAGTGGCATGAAGAATGCACAGTTTACGAAAGTCATGGTGCATTTTCTTGTTATTGGTGTTAGTGCGTACTCTTGCCAGATGATGCAGCTACGAGCAGTGTCATATATATGACATTTAAGGTTTGGGTTAAACGTTACTCAGCTGTATTTGATAAATGTTGTTCCTAAATAAATGAGCTATGGTTTGCTACTTGTTTGTTTTAACTTTCTCATCAACTAGAAATGACCGACTAAATACTAAGCGCATACTCCTTCGTGAGTTTCCCCTGCAAAGCAAATTAATGAAGTCGAATAGTCCGTAGGAAGAATTTTTGTAGTTTCATGACTTTAGGATGGCATGACTGTGATGAGCTAAGAGCGGCTGACAAAAAATAATTGTTTTATTTATAACCTTAATGTTGCAATTGAGAATGGCGTGTCTGGTTGAAGTTTCCACATTAACTGAGCAACGTTCAACGATGCGTTTTCCCTTTCAGAAGGCAGAAAACACACTAGATCGCGTGTTTAACGTTTTTTCAGTATGGTCGAAGCTGTGCGAAAGACGGAAATTTTTGATAAATACGTAGGACAGTTCAAAAACAATCTAACTTCAGTGACTAATAAAAAAACACCGTGGCCGGCCAATTGAACTGTCTCCTCCTTCGCTTAAAGCCGGCTCTGACGACATTACTCCTGATGGCCGACGTGTTGCAGTAGAACTGAATAGCAAAATAGCTGCAACAGGTAGTGGCACAGTCCACAACGTCGTCATTGACATGCTCAAGTACAGCGAAACAAGTCCAACGTGGGTCCCGAGAGAATTCACACAACACAAGGAAACAAAGAGTGCTATGAACGTGAAGGTGAACCTTTTTCGAACGAGATTTTAACGTGTGATTAAACTTTCGTTCAAAATGGGGAACCCGACTCGAAAAGACAAGGAGTGAAATGGAAGCACACTAGTTCACCTGTCCGAAAGGAATTCAAACTCGAGCATCAGCGAGGAAAGTGATGCTGACCATCATTTGGATGCCAAAGTAGTTGTATTTTGGTGATTATTTGGAAGATCAGCGTACAGGATGCAGCGCTGACCACTCACACATATTGATGAGCAAAGTAAAGCCGAAAACGAGAGGAAAGGGTCGCCAATGTCAAAGAAAAGACGTGATACTATTACACAACAACGCTCGCCCAAACATAGCGCAGCTGATCCAAGAAACCACTGGAAGGGAAAAGAAACAGTAATGGGTTGGGAGACTCTGCGTCATTATCGCTACAGTCCAGATTTGACTTTCGTGAATTTTCATTTTCATATTGCTGATATTATTCAGAATGGAAGCTGTCTGCATTGTACTTGACTGGTAAGAAAAACTTCAAAAGTCAACCTCACTTGTAGAGCATTTATTGCTACCTGTTTGACCCGCTCAAGGACGCATCGCTTGGAAAGGATTCGGCGACAGCGAAGAAGTTAAAACAATTTCAGTTTTACTTACTTCATTCGCATTTATCGCCTTTCTCTTGCCCAGCAGTATTTCGCAAAGGACTGGCAAAAGCGCAAGTTGCAGCCGTATATAACGAGATCAATATACATTTGCCTTCTGAATATTACACCTGTAATGGGTCCAACCTAAGGCAGTTTAAAAAATCGCTGGTGACACTCGTGTACAAGAAGAGTAAAAGAAAGGATGTGCAAAAGTAAAGACATCGATTTTCTGCAGAATCCTAGAACGTATTCTGAATATGATTATAATAAATTTCCTAGACACCGAAAAGCTTACCTCCAGAAATCAGCACGGTTTTAGAAAGCTCGTGTGAAACGCAGCTTGCCCTTTTCGCACATTATATACTGCGAACCAAGGATGAAGGGTCCCAAGCACATTGCACTCTCCTATATTTGAGAAAAGCCTTTGGCACGGTGCTCCACTGCACACTGTTAACCAAGGGCCTCGTATGAGCATACGGAGTCGGTTCCCAGATATGAGAGCGGCTTAAAGTCTACAACAGATACCAGTACGTTCTCGACAGCGAGCGTTGATCAGACACAAGGGCATCGTCAGGAGTGTCCCAGGAAGTGTAACAGACAGCTGTTATACTGTATAGACATAAATGAGGTGACAGGCAGAGTGAACAGCAGTCTGCGGCTGTTGATGATGCTGTCGTGTACGGGAGAGTGTCGTTATTGAGTCACTGTAGGGGGATAAGATTAACGGGAAGCGCGGACAACTGAGAAACGCGTAGGAGTCAGTGAGGTACTGAGCCATGCCGACGCCGGTGCCTTAGTTAGCTGCGCTACGTTTTTCGGTTGAGGACCCAGGATACGAAGAGCTTCATCGAGGTGGTCCCACATATTCTCGATTCCGGGAAGCCTGGTGGTCGGCGGAGTACAGCAAACTCATCCTGGTGCTTTTCACACTGCAAGCTGTGTCACAGATTTAGTTGTTCTGCTGGTAGATTCCGAGGGAAAAAAGACTCGATGTAGGTGTGGCAACGGTTCCGACCGGATATTTCTGCTCATCCACTGTGCCTTCCAGAACGACTGGAGTGTCACGATAACGTTTGTGAGATCGTAACGATCCTTCCTCCTGTCCTAACCCTGCCGCCGACTGTTGCAGGGTGTTCACTTTCAGGTGAATCGCGCCCTACACGCCATCGTCTGTCTGTCACTTGGAAAGCCCGCAGGTCACCGTTCAGTGGACGCCCAGTCGCAGAACTGGCGTGAAAATTCCAGCCTTCGTCGAGGACGAACAGCAGTCAGCATAGGTGTGTGGACCAGGTGTCTGCTGTGGAGACCCACACATAGCATTTTTCGCTGAGTGATCTTAGAGGAGACACTGTCGGTAGGCTCTTCGGTTCACGTGCATGGTCAGTTGCTCAGCAGTTGCACGTTATTCACCTGCGGTCTCCTTTAACTCCTGTCCTCTGTGGACCGTGGGGCACCACAACGGCCTCAGCGTCGGCTCTCGACAGCGCCATGCGTGGAGTGCTTTAAATATGGCAACACGCCAACATTTTACGAACTCTGCCGTTTCGAAAATGCATCCACCTGTGGCCCGAAAGGCAATGATCACGTCCTTTTGGATGTCACATAAGTGGCTGAGTTTCCGCGTTACGCATACCCTACTCATTAGCGTCGGACACAGGCGGTGATCACGTTAATGTGACTGGAGCCTGTGGTTAGAAAAAGGAAAGGAAAAGGAAACAGACAGGGGAAAGGATGGTAAGCGGTGCCAGGAGCACCGGAAATGTGGTAATTATACGAATTGCTTGTACAGGAACTCCGAACGGAATAGGAGCAGCGGCAGTTTAAAAATTGTAAATGGTAGAATCACGGCTCAACAGTAAGTTTCTCGCCCAACCTGACGAAACAGATGTGGAGATTGAGAAACGAATGCATAACTGCTGGGAAACAGTCTGCGGTGAGTAGACAGTGCCTTTTTTCGGAGGGTTTAAAGAGCAATTTCAAGATTTGCGAGATAAAGGTTTACATTACGTCGCAAGTATAACGAATTATGAGAAAGACTGCACTGTGTAAGGGAAGCTTCTGGGATGTCCCATAACCGTGGCAGTAGTTCAGGGATTCGGCAGCACGAAGATATTTTGAAAGTGACTGAAGTTTTTTTGGAGACTGATAATAACCCTGTTCCTGACAAATGAATCCTGGTGATCAGTTACGAAGAAGTGGAGAAAATGTTTGAAAATAAAGCTCTTCTTATGGACGGACGTTTCAGAGGTGTTCGAAACAACTTGTTGATACCTGAAGCACGGAAGACTAGCTTTTTTACCAGAGGAAAGTCAAAATAATTGTGAAATATTTTTTCTCAACCGAGAAATGTCATAACTTGGTTGTCATTTAAAACTGCATTGCTTTACTTCGAAATGATTGCAAATTAAACTATGAAAACAGTGTTATCCGAGACATTTATTTTACAGTTGTAATTTTCATTTCAAGCAATGCCTGTGGAAGACATACAAGAACTGCGATTAGTGGAGCAATACAGGGATGAAGAAGTAGTTCGTTTGTCTTGCCGCACGTGTGCTGTAGAGTCCATCTTCCACTGGACTGCCTTGATGAAGCATGGAGAGTAACAGCGTAGCAAGTGCCCAGTGGCGTAGACTATTTAATCAGTCAATAGATGGAAAATGCTAGTACACAACCTGAAATGTGGAATTGGTGAAGACAGACAGTCGACTAAAATTATTTCGAAATAAATTCACTCTTAGGTTGGCTTCAGTTGCGTTAGATAATACTTCGATACCTAACACTACTGTATCAAAGTTATCTGCGTTCAGAGAATTTATTTCAAAGTGATTTCGGTCAGCTATCTACCGTCATCAATTCGATGCACAGGACCATGAATGCTGTCGAAGTTTGGCATAGCAAACGATACTCAATAAGGCAAAGGTATCTTAACCTACAATTTCTGATCAATACGCTAAAGGAGAATGCAATAAAACCAATACCTGAAATTGAAAAAAATCTGTTGGTCAGCTTCTTCAGTGAAAGAGGTAAAAGATACATATGTGTTGAAAAAGAGTTAAAAGATATTTTAAGAATACATAATGACTCGGTGGATCTAAGAAGTTTAAAATTTATATCATTCCTACGATAAAATGTGGAGAGGCGTTCTTATTACAAAACGGCACGCAGAGCCTCCCCATTGTCGCGGCTTCCTTTGCACGTCGGAGAACCCGCAGCTAAAATGTATGTGGTCAGAAACACCGCGTTGGCTCACAGGTCGCCGAGTCCACGGCTGCAGAATCCCATGACACCCTTCAAGAGGCGGCGAGGCATCTTGTACAGTAGTTATTTGAGAGTGAATTTTTTCCTCGCTCCTCAAGAGACGTCATCAAACGGATCTTCCTGCTTCTGGAGTGTCTACGCGACTATGAGGGAATCCCGAAACGTTACATTTTATTTTAGTTCTGCTCTCTGTTCCACACCTTCAAGGACCCACTTGTTTTCTGTGGCACTCGAACACTTGTACTTCTCCGATGTCATTTTCGCGAGGGATTTATGTACTGTGCTTATGCTTTATTAAGAAAACACGGGAATTTTTTAAGTGTATAGGGGTGAAACGATTATCTTAATAACCGATAAAACAACTCCAGATATCGAGTATTATGTACCGGCTGACACTTCATTACAAAATGTTTACGGGCTGTCTGTTATCCCAGTCGCTTCCGTTTATGAAATGTACCGAACACATGAGCATTCTTCGATAAACAGTTCTGACATGGGTCTTGACAACACGATCGAATTACAGAGGTTCAAATAGTGAGATGCGACTGCGTGCAACTGCATAGGCAGATTTTCAGTCCCTGCATGTAATTGTAACGGAACTAAGGAAATTATAGCGACACGAACGTCAGCCGGGTAAATAAGTCGTACACTAAGTGGACATCCAGCGGACGCAAGTAAACACTTCCTGTTACACCACGCCACTGCTGCCTAGGTGTAAACACGGAGGACAACAGGAAGTGCTCTACGACCACTAGCTGGACTATGGAGCAAGAAACAGCCGGGGTCCCCGGTGGTCTAGTGGTAAGGGGGTCTGGAACGTTCCAGCGCCTCGGCTGGGGCTATTCGCTCCAGCCGGGCCGGGGTTCAATCCCCGGCTGGCGCTGGAATTTTCAGACTTCCGAACACTAGCCTCCACCTCTGCCTTGGCATGTGGCGCATGCCGGGTACCCCCGTGGGGTCCGTGCTTCGGGTCCCACGTGGAGCTCACTCCCACACTACAAACTAAACCTGGTTATGCTGGTGCAAGCATTTTAAATTTTAATTCACACACTTTCTTCACCAGACCACATCTACATATATTTTAAGGTACTTAATATATCTCACTATGGTATCAGTAATATTTGTAGGAAACTATGAAACAAAAACCTTACCAAAAAAATGATTTTTGTTATCCTTCGTGTGCTGAATACTTCTGAGGTAAATACCCAAACATCTGCCATTTTCTTGTAGTTAACAATGAATATTCGAAAAAATTTTATCATACTGATTCATATATTACATAATGTATTTTACTCATTCTCAGTGCTGAAAAAGCAGTAATTATTTCAAAGTCATAAGAAAATGCAAAATATTGTATCACAAGCCAACAAGGTGTTCTTTTTTGTATCATGATTTACTATGCGATTAATAAATTCTGTATAATAAATCGTTTCGTAACAATTGACAATACCTTTTAAAAATACATTGTTTTCACTTATTGCATTTTCAAAAACTAAAACAGGCCTTTTTTTCTCAAATTATTCTAGTGTCAAAATGAGATGTTTGATTTTACACAGGTCACTAATGACATAAACTGTTTTTTTTATAAAAACGATATTTCTCGTGGTTTTATGTGAGCTGAATGCTGAATCAAACAGATAACACTTAAAATTAATAAGAGGAATTTCTTGGTGATTTTACTAACACGCCCATATAGTTCATATAATATTTCGATTAATAGTTACATGACTACCTCTCTGCCTCTACTTTTTGTAAAAGTATCTTGTAGATCAGAGAAAAAATTGTATTACTACCTCTCCGGGTTAAGTGCAGTTCAATGAAAGAGATTGTAAAGGCCGTACCGAAGATGCAGAATATTACGTT